>NC_143406.1:1971000-2299500 GCF_052110815.1 Crocodylus siamensis | reverse complement strand
AGGGGGGTTGCAACCGGGAGCCCAAATCGGATCTGAGGGCTGGATTAACCCTTTGGTGGGCCCTAGGCAAACCAACTCATGGGCCCCTACTTAATACTGTATCTTTATACTCCTTTTCTTCACTCAGTAATGATAATATGTCAAACAAGCACAACTGGGCCCCTTCCTCACGTGGAGCCTAGCTTGCCTGTGCATCAGCCTGGCCCTGGGTCTTGCTAGCAGCATCCGGCCCTCCTGGATCCTGATGCATCTGAGATCTGGACGCCAGTTGACCCTCGTTTGGCGTAACGAAGCCGGGCCCGACCCCCGGTGCGGACCCTCTGCTTTCGGGGTGCAGGGGCTGATACGGGGATGGCAGCTGGGTGTACGGGGCAGGCAAAACGTGGGTGGCTGCGCCTGCCGGGGGGGAGCCGAGGGTGGAGGTGTGGGGGAGAGCTGCCGGGGTCTCGCATCCTCCCCTCCAGCTGAGCCCGAGCTTTATGGGGGTTTAACGAGGGAGGAAGCCGCCCTGTGTGACACCAGGGCCCTATTCAAGCCTGTTTGCGGCCCCCTCCCCCTGCAATACACACACACTTCCTGGCCTCCCCTCATCAAATAGCCCCCGTTAAAGGCTTTACGAGGGGGCTGGCATTTTCTGCCTTTGAAGGCAGCGAGGCCCATAAAACGCAGGCCGGCCGGCACTGGGCTGTTAGGGGAGGCACCTGGTTTATGAGGTGGATGCAGGAAGCGGGGGGCGCTGGGCAGGCGGCCTTTGGGGCTGGGGGGCAGGAGGGTTGGGGGTCGCTGCCATGCGCGCCGCACGCTGAGGGCACATCCAGGTGGAGCATCTATCCCCCCGGTGGAGGTGCGGCCAGCCCCGCGCGGCCTGGGACGCAGCGTCTCGGGGGGCCACGTTGCACCCCAAATGCAGCCAGATGCCTCCTGCCCCGCTGCCTCAAGGGTCCTGGCCTCCGCGGGTTGTTTCCTCAACAAATGCTCCTTGTAAAAGTTTTTGCAAGGGGGAATTTCTCCAGCTGGCGCCCCGCAGGGTGCAGGGGCTGGCGGGACATCGCGTGAGAGGCAGTTCACCCCTGCTCCCTCTCTCAGCCCTGCCCTGCTCTGGGGACCCCTCGCAAGGACCGTCTTTCAGTCCCCATCTCCCTGGTGTCTAGGGGTGGCCGTGCAACCCTCCCCTGTTTTTCGCAGGACTCTTTGCAAGGAAGAGCCACGTCCCAGCTCAGTCTGCAGGGACTCAAATGGCAGGGTGGTAACGGTGGAAAGAGTCATGGTGGCCGGCGGGGCACCACCACCACCACCACCACCCCAGGGACTCGCCGCACGGGAGTGTCTGCAGCGGGTGCTGTGGAGCTCGGGGGTAACACCGCGATGAGCTGGGGTGGTCTGAAGTGGCCACAGCTGAGCCGTGCAAGGATGCTCCAGCCCTGTCCGAAGCCATGGTGCAAACCCCACCGGGCCAGGGGAGGAAGGAGTGGCCCCCTTTCACCCCACAGAGGGTGCCCGCCTGGCCTGGGAGGGAGGCTCCTTGGTTTGGTTGCCTCTTACTGCGGGGCTGTGAGAGAGGCTTAAAGGTTAACAAGGCGCTTAATTGCTAATTGCTGTGAAATCGCTCCTGGCAGGCCTGAAAGGGCTCCCGACCTCCTGGCGGGGCTGGCTATCTCCAGCTGTGCTGGGGCTGAGGCCCCGGTAGCCCGGCACCGGTGGCGTTCCTGGTTATAAAAGCCGAACGCCACGTCCCAAGTGGTGACTTTCCGATGCCCCCAGCCAGGACCAGGCCGGCAGTCTCGCCTGCCGTGCGCGCGTTCCTGCCGTGCTCCCCGCAAGAGTGCCGCCCGTCTCCCACTGGCCCGGGAGGCCGGAGTTTGCTGTCTTGCTGCAGACCCAATGGACCCAACACTGGGCCCAAAGCAAGGCCCAGCGTTTTCTAAAGGGGAGAGTGATGTTGAGCAGCCCAACTGCAGGAGCATCGCCTGCTGATGGTCAGGTCCATTTTAGGTGTCTCCATGTGGGCTCCCAGAGACCGAGGTGCAATGATGAATCACGTTGACCTAGTCAACCCGGGGAAGCCCCTGTTCCTGTCTCTCTGATGCGCTTTTTGGGCTCCCCACTTTGCAAACTTGGTGTCTGGCAGCACCAGATGCTGGTGGGCTTCAATCCCTGTCCCTGGGGTCTTGCATCAATGCCTCTCCCCCCAAGAGATTAAGTTGATGAGGTGGGAACAAGGATCCCAACCTGAGTATTCAACTGGGCAGACTGGAGGGCAGACTCCTCGCATCTGGGGTAGTTCAGTCAGAGCCTTAAATATCTCTGCTGTCGCGTTGCTACATTTAAACCTCATTTCCTCTTCTCTAAGCCCCATTCATGTGGAGCCTTTGGAAGGAAAACCCAAGATGATAATTAAAGGAGCTAATTGGCAGCTTTGTGACTGGGTGTATCTTAAGCTTGTTTCCCCTCGCTGGCTGGGACCCTTTCCCCCCCATCTCCGGGGAGTAGTTTGGCAGGCCCAGGTACGTGCTTTCTGGCCACGCTCCAGGCGCAATGCCGATGAGGAGCGAGATCAAGGCAAGGGCTTGTACCGGAGGGAAACGGGATCGATTCCCAGCCACTGGCGAGCAAACAATGGAGGAGCGACTGCAGGTGCAGGGAAGCCGGGGAGGTGAGCCAGGACCTGCGGTCTCAGCAGGGAAGCGGGGAAATCAGGTGCTGTTTGCAGGATAAATCCTTTACCCGAGGGAGTAGGATGCTCCAGCTGAGCCCCCGTGCGTTGCACTCGCGGGAGCAGGCGCAGCCTCGTCTCGCTGCCGAGCCGGACCACGGGTGATGGCCCTTGCTCGGCCAGGGAAGGGTGCCACGGAGTAGCCGAAGGGTGCGTTGCTTGAAACTCAGCCCTCGGTTTCCTGTTGGAGCCACTGGGTCCCCACCATCAGGGCTTCCAGGCCATTCACCCCCCCGCCCCCCAAACGAAGGATGCAGACGCGTCGGGGTGCCACGTCCATCTAGCTCCTGACCGGGGAGCAGAGGGGCCGCGGGCCGAGCAAAGAGCCTCGGAGGGGTGCGATGGGCAGAGCTGGCGGCAGGAGCACGGGCTTGCTCAACCCGCTTCTAGGCTTGAGAGCCGGCTCGTCCCGTCGGCGAGGGCCATGCCACGAGACCGCCTACCCTGCAAAGGGGTCAGGAGACAGGGCAGGAGGAACGAGCAGCCGGGAGGGCTGTGGCTTTGCACTGGGCTGTGTCCAAGAGCTGCACCGGGGCTGAGGGGACAAGGGAGACGTCGCAGGACATAGGCCCGAAGGTGGTGCCTGGTCTCCTGTCCCTGAGCTCTCCTGTCTCGCACCTGTCCTGCCAGTGCTCCCCTCCCTACCCCGGGCAGGGCCTGCCCCACAGGAGACTGCTCGAAGGATGAAAGGGGACAAGAGCCTGGATGGCTTCTCCCTCCCGGTCAGGAGCGCAAGGGGCTCAGCCAGCATCTTTCTGAGCGAGCATTTCCTGCACGCACCACTCAGCCTCTTCCTTCCTAGGACACACGGGCGCATCTGCTCAGTCACTCGCCTCCCCTTTTCCCCCCTTCTCTTTTGCCCCTTCTTCTTGTCCCTCCATCATAATCCCCAGCTCTTCTCCGGCTCGGTCACCCCTCAATCCCAACATGGCTTGCAAAGGAGCTCGGTAGCCAAGTTTTCTGCAATGACAGTGACCGTCTAAATCCAAAAGAGAAGTGAGAAGTCAGATCATGCCCAAGGGTTGGCCTAGCATAGACTCCAGACCCCAGGGTGGGAATACTAGTGAAGGAGAGCTGGTTTCTGGGGACCTAGGAAGGGATATCGGGCCTGGAAAGTCACGGGGTGTTGCAGGGCAGGCATGTGGTGTCTCTGAGAGCTGTTGAGCTTGGGACCAGCCAGGCAGAGGGTGCTGCTGATGAAGTGAGAGCTGTGCTAGGAGAGGGCACCCTTGCTAGTGCAATGGTAGGGGTGGACAGAGGAAGCTCACCCAGCACCTCCACAAGCCACGTCTAGCCTTGCCTCAGTCTCATTCGGGTGAGAAAAATCGCCCCTCCTTGCAACTGCAAAGCTAAAATGACAAGCGACGCGATTGTTGGAGTGGAGAAGCCCCTGGCACCAAACCCATCGATCAAGGTGTGGCTGGCAAATCCCAGGCAGGCCAGGGCTATGGTTACGCTCGCTGTCTAATGGGGAGGATTTTCCAGGAATCTACTTCAAAGGCTCCTGTGAAACGCGATCGATCCAAGCAGGAAGTCAAGGCTGCGATGCTCACCTTTCAAGCAACCGCAGCCCGGCAGCCACTTATGGGGGAGATAATTACCGCACCGGGACTTTCTGCGCAGGAAGCGCCGCGCTCGCGACTTCAAACGCCGTGCGGGGAGCAGCGCGCCAGGGCCCTCGCACAGGTGTGGGCGGAGACGGTGGCCCCAGGCCTGCCCTTTGCAGACATACCAAGGGCATTTGTGGGCATAGCAGGGTCACTGAGACTTGAGTCTAAGAGTCTTGCCCTTGATTTCTGGGGGGGACCAAGCCCCAAATGGGAAGAGTTGTATGTGGCGCCTAGAGCATGGGGTGGAGATGGATGAGAGTGCAAGCGGGGAGAGCCAGGGCCTGGGATACTGCAGCAGCTTCTGGAGCCGCTTGATCCCTTGCCCTGCAGGGTGAATTCGAGATCCTGTAGAAAAGACACCCCTTGCCTGCAGATCTCTGCACGGCAGGACATCCTGCAACGGGGCATCACATCTCCATCCTGATCTAGCCTGGGTGCCGATGCCCCTCCATCCCAGCCCTCGGACCCTGCTATGCCAGCCCCGCGTTCCCTCCTCCCGGCTGCTTTGTCAGGGCCCCTCGATCCCTTGTCACCCTGTGTTGTTCTAGCGCTGCACCCTCTTAATCTCCGCAAAGCACGCCGACGTGCTCAGACAGCTTGCGTCTCCCGGTGGAGCGGCACATCAGGTGTCGAAGCAAAAGGCAGAACAAAGATTATCAAGCATCCAGCAGGATAATCATTCCGCGCTGTTCCTGGCCAGGTTTTGAAATGAGATCAGAGGAAGCCCAACTTTTTTACTTGAAAGAATGCAGATACGATGAGCTGTTGCATTCCCCCCATCCTCCAGGTAGTGACTCAGAGGCATGATCTCTCATGAAACGGCCGAGTTCACGCACAAACCGTGGCGCCTAAATCCCACCGCCTGGTGGAATAGCACTTGTCCGAATCTGTTCAGAGGGCAACGCTCGAAAACCAGGGCCAGCTACATCTCCCCTTTTTTTGGAAAATCAAGTTATTTGGTGAAAATCCCTAAAAGAAACCCTTGATTATTTTTTTTCCTGCACGCTTGTCTCCTCCAAATAACTCTGATCTAATGTGGCTGCAAATGGGAAGTGAAGGCGGAGCCAGCGTCTGTGCTGTACCAACAACCAACCCAGCAGCATCGCCCGGAGGGAGAGCTCACCCGTTCGGATGGGCGAACGGTGACAGGTGACATCCCCAGAGCAGCTGGACGAGGCGAGGGCCGGGCAGAGAGAGCACGCTGTGTAGATTAGCAGTAACAGGCTTAGCTTAATGACTGGCTTCCGGCAGTGATTTAGGGTCCCGGCCCTGAATGCACAGGGGCTCTTGGGCAGCCGCTTGGACCCCAGCCTTGCCCAGTGCCGCATTGCAGGCAGCTCCCAACCTGCCCCCGACTCGCCCTTTCCCCGGGCCCACACCTGCTGGCAACAAGCGGCAGGGTCCGGGCATCAGAGAGGTCCCAGGACTGGGCATTTTCCACGTGCACAATAACCCCTGCCTGGCGCGACTCAGTCCTGGGAGCAGATGGGAGCTTACGGCAGACCCCCCCGCAGGCGTGCCGAGCCAGGGAAGGGATTACACTCGAGCTTTAGCCCCGTTCACACCTTGCCAGGGTTTGTTGCCACCACACTTTGCTTCCCACCAGTGTAAACACCAGCCCAGGGCTGGAGTTTTACAAGCGCTTTGTGGGCCGGGAATGGCGTGTGGCCCCTTGGGGCCTTCCCTTGCACCAGGGAAGAGAGAGATCCTTTGCCCTATGGGGCTGGCTGCAATTATTGCCTCTGAGGCTTGCCGCCAGCGGAGCTGCTGGGTGTGGAAAAGCAAGCCCACGAGGCTGTTTTATGCAGGGTGGGGGGTGATGTCTGTTCTGCAAAGGGGCACTGGGAGCCTGCACATAGCTGCACTGCTAACAGGGTTATTGCTGGGCTCCGAATCGGAGTAAATGCTCCTTTATCCCATATAACAGCACGGTGTAACCCCGGCCAACGCAGGGTCAGCTCCAGCCTTTGCATGCGGCACTGAAATGTCTTCAATCCCCTCTTGCTGGCATGAGGGGGTTCGCCGAGTGCCTGGCAGGGACCACACAGCCCTGCCCAAATCCTTCTCTCGCCTGCACGGTTGCCCCGATTGCCTCCCAGTTTACACCTATTTCTGGGTGACGGGGCAGGGATGTATTTCTGGGGGAGGGTCGAGGGGTATCTTTCTGGCTGACGGGGTGGGGGGATATTTTGGAGCTGTTGGCATGGAGCAGGTTGTTAAAAGCAGGGTGTGCAGGGCTAATGTCTCAAATACCCCCTCCGCCGGCCAGCGAGGCATGTGCTCAGCCCCCACCACGAGTTAGTTTTCCAGACCTTTGCACCGGATGGGCGGAAAATTTCACCCCAGGGAATGAGTTTGCAAAAAGCACATGCTTGCTAGGGGCAATGTCCACGGGTGGTATTTAAAGACTAAACCAACTAACCTTCCCTGCTTGCTCGAAGCAGGCAGGGGCATTTAAAGACATAGTCGTTGTGGCCGGGGTGGGGGAGAGGTTGTAGGTAGCTCAGTGCCGCTGGCAGGGGGGCGGCCGGCCGGCTGCTCGCGGGCCAGGCTGTTGGCACGAGGTTTCTCTCCCCAAGTTGCCTGCTTTGAACTGAACCTGGTCGGGCTGGGATGGAGGGCAGGGGTCTGGGCGCGGGGGAGATTTCTGGGTGACAGGGCGGGGGTGTATATCTGGGCAAGGAGGCAGGTGAAGGTATATTTCTGGGTGAGAGTCGAGGGGGTATCTTTCCAGGTGACGGGACGGGGGTATATTTTGGGGCGCGGGGTCTATTTCTAGCTGTGGGGTGGGGAGATGCCTGGGTGAAAATATGCCCCACTGGTTTCCAGCTTTGCTGCCAGCTTTGCCCCCTGCTGCCAACAGGACAGCACAGAGATGGGGCAGCCATCAAAGATCAAAGCTGCAGCAGGGATCCCACCTGCCCCCCGCCCCCGCGCTGATGTGGGAGCGCTGTCTCTTTAAGGGCCAGGCCCAGGCATTCCTCAGGGCGTGGCCTGCGTGACATCAGCCGGGGCATGAATGAACAGGAGCGAAGTTTCCCACAAACTCCCATTAAGAAGTTCAGGGCAGCAGGGAGCCAGGGCAGGGCGAGATGCAGCGCAGGCAGGGGCCAGGGCCCCTGCTCGTCTCCCTCCTGCTCCTGCTCCTCCCCAGCGCCCTGCTGCGCGCCCGGGCCAAGGAAGGTAAGGAAAGGGGCGCCCAGCCCTGCCTTCCCCGAGCCCTTTGGGAGGTGGCACCCCGGGCCCCCACCCCGCTGCCCCTTCTTTGCTGGGAAAACACCCCCGCCGCCTGCCCCTGGGGTGCCCGCACCCGGGCTCGGGGCATGAGGGGCTGCAGAGCCAGTACCTTTGCCAGCCAAGGGGGTATTTTCCCCCCCCAGATGTGGGCCACGTCCACTGGCCCACTGGAGGCAGGGGTTTGCTGTCCCACTGGCAGCCGGGTGGGTTTCCTCCACCCCAATCCAGTTTCCATTAGGAAAAAGCAACGCTGGAGAGTCTTTGCGGTGGGATGGGATGGGGTGGGGGGGTGGAGGGTACCCAGAGAGGCCCCCCCCCCGCCAGGCTCTCGCCCATGTGTCTTTCTTGCGTGCTATTGATTTGCATCAAAAGTGCTCAGGGGGCCAGAAGAGCAAGTGAGGCCAGCCTGGGTGCGTGGTTTGGGAGGAGAAATTTGCCAAGAGGCAGGATCCGGGCAGCCAGGGTGGGTGGAAAGCAGAGGGCGGTGTAAGGGAGCCTGTGCTGAGCTGGAGCCCCGCCGCAGGTGAATGGGTTTCCTCATCCAAAACGTGTCAGGAAAGGCGGAAAACCTCTCAGTTACTGGAACTGGTTGCGTCTCCTGGCTCATGGCTGAGGAAGTGGCCCTTGCACAAATCCACCCCAGGTGGCTGAGTCAGGGGCAGGTAACTGGTGGGGAAGTTCAAGGAGTGTCATCGGGATTGCTCAGCTGCCCAGATCACCCCAGCTGGGGCCTGGGATGCAGGATGAGTCCAGGGCAGGGCTGGGCCAGAGGGGCAGGGAGGTTGAGTAAGCAGCTGGGAGGTGGGTGAGGTATTTTTTCACGCCCAGGAGTGTGATCAGCAGGGGGTTGCCACCAGATTCCTCTCTGTATCCTGTGCAAACCCCGGTGTAGAAGTGTGAAGCGGCGGGGAAAGGATCTGTTGTTTGTCTCCTCCAGGAGCACATATTGGGCGCGTGGGGTTGCTGCTGCTCTTATCTCCCCAGAGTCAATGTGGCGTTGGCCCCGGGGATTGGCCCTGGACAGGGTTGACCACCACAGGTGCTGATTTTTTGGTTGGCAGAGAAGTTGCTCCCTTGTTGCAGAAGGTAGCTGGCCCAGGTTCCCCGCGTAGGGCCGTGCTCGGAGGTCTGGCTCCAGATGTGGACTCCAAAGTTTAGATCCAGGCGTTTTGGGAGCACGCGTCCGCGACATAGCCAGAGATCTGGGATTTCACCTCCCTCCCTGGGCACGGGGGAGAGGAGTTAAAAGCAGGAGTGGATTGTGCCCTGAAAATAGTGAGGAACATTTTGGAATAGTTTAAGGGCCTGACCTTGTGGCTTTGTGCCTCGGTGCTCCCTGCTCCTGCTAGAAGGGTGCTGCTATGCCCATTTCTGTAAAAGGGGTGTGTTGCACCCCCAGAAGCACCGTCCTGCTGCAGTCGTCCTGTGTGCGTACGTGTGTACAGATTTAACTAGATCTGTTGCTAAATCGCTACGCTCAAATCGGTTTTAAAAAACTGTTTGCAGACAAGCTTGCAGGGATCAGTAATTGATCCAGGCAGTGGGAAAACTCCCATTAATTCCCGAGTTTTGGATGACGCCCAGAGAGAGATTAAAGCAGGGTGCTTCGAAATGCCTGCGGGCAGAGCTGCACCGTTCAGATCCAGATTGGGGTCCGAACTTTCCCCCCTCAGCCTAGGGTGGGCTCGGCCCCGGAGCCTGCCCTGCAGTGACGAGAGCGACCGCGTGGATTAAACGCCCATCTAGATTGAAATGCTCCCAGAGTCGGCTTGGATGGAAGAGCCTAGCGTGGACTCATGTCATCCAAAGTAATCATTAGAAAAAGGAGCTGCCGGTTCTAATTGGATTCTTTCTGTACGTCTCCAACAACAAAAAAGAGGCATCCAAACCTGAGGTATTGTCCCAGGCCGAGCCCAGGGCTATTCTGGATGCTGGAAGAGTTTTAAAAAATAAACCCCATACCAAGTGTGGCTTGGATGCGGAAGACACTGGAATAATGGGCATGCCTGGCTGGCTGGGCTGTAATTGCGCAGTAAGAGGCAGAAGAGTCAATAAAGTAAATAGTTATTTAAGGCAAAAAATGAATTAACTGCAGCTGTTAATTTTGGGCGCTCAGATTTTGGAGCAGTGCTCTTTTGGGTGCCTAGGACTTGCCTTCTTCTGGCGGGCACCTAAAAAGGTGTGGTGGGGGAAAGCCGGTGCTTCAGAACTAGCAGCAGTTTTTTGACTACATTACACCTTTCTTAAAAAAAGAAACAGACCCCAGGCATTACTACAGCAGCTTCTCCGGGCTGCTCCCGCGCTCAGATTAGAGCCACCGTAGTTTGTTAAGACAAATGCTGTGTTTGTTATTTTCCAAGTGCCAGCATAATTGGTGTCTCATCTCTTGCCAAATTGCAGTTTCAAATTAAAGTTGCTGCGGACTTCAGGGAGGGATTTTAATTCGGTAAACTCCTCGGGTCTATTTTTATAGTTTTTTTTTAATGCCGCAATAGAGCTAAATCGGCTCCTTTAGAAAGCCACGCTTTGAACGCGTCCTTGGGCTATAATCTCAGACGTTTGTTCGAGCGTAAAGTTCTCGTCTCTGATCTGCCTGATGGATCCTGACACTTTACGGTCTGCTCCCACTAGAGGCACGTACCGATGTCCTAGGCGAGGGGAGCGATTGGGCCATTCCCCACCTGTCGGTAAAGCAGAATATCGCTGGCTGTGCAAAGCCGGGAGGAGAGACGTGCCATCTGATGCTGGGAGAAGGCAGGGCAGGATGGCACCTTACAGAAATGCATAGGGTGGATGGGTGAAGTGGCCTCTTGGTTGGGCTGAGAACCCGATTTCTAATCCCAGCTCTGCTCCGTGTCCCATTTGGGGCCTGACATGAAGTGGTGGCCGTTCAGCCGTGGCAGGAGTTGTTGTGCAGACAGGTGTTTGGACAGGAAACCCCGCAGCCCTGGCTGTGGTAGGCAGCTGCCTGCCGTGGAGCCATGCTCACGGGTTTAATTTTTGCCAGCCTTTGTGGTCTTGGGCAAATAAATCACTTGCCGTCTTGAAGGATCCTTTTCCTGTGTTTGCTTAGGCTCCGTGCGTGTCCGATGACAAGCAATTGAGTCATGCCCTGCAAAGCAAGGGGGAGAAAAAAGAAAGATGAAAATGGCGGGGGGGGAGGCATTTCTCCCGGCCCGTGAAAGCCGTGTCTGCATGACACAGCTAATGCTGGGCCGGGCCGTGGCCGGGCTGGTTTCTTTCCTGGCTTAGAAGAGGCGGCTTGCGAATAAAAATCTGCAGGGGCAGCTTGGTGATAAAGCGGCTGCGGGCGAGGCGATGTCATGCGAGGGTATCGTGCCACCCTCAGGCGCAGGGCTGGGGTGGGAGCGGTATCCGGGGAAGCAAGCACGGGGCATCATGAGACCTCACCTGCCCCGGCCCGATTCAGCAGGCCCGGGGCATGTACTATGTGCGAGTCACTCTGCCGCTCTGTGCCTCAGTTTCCCCGGCAGTAAAATGGGTCTGTGATCTTCCCACGCAGCTCTCCCATCACCTGCAATGAAATTGGGGCATGTAGCTCTGGGAGGCTCGGATTAGGGTTAGCCCAGTGCCAGGGGGAGGGTGGGGAATAGTCAAAGGGAAAGAAATGGGTTAAGGTTGCGGAGGAAATGGTGCCGGTTTCCGCCTGGCGCCCTGCGTTGCCGGGGATGGAAACCAGATGAGCCCACCTTGGAGTGTAAATAAACCAGCCGGGTTCGCCTAAGCCGGGAGGTGGCAGAGACGTTTCGGGACTGGCAGAGTTGGCTGGAGGCAGGAAGTGAAAGGCCTGGATGAAATCCCCGCTGCGCAAAACCAACAGCTTCCCCCCTCCGCACGGGGCACGACCGGCTCGGACGGGGCTCGCTGTGTAGGCAGGAGGGAGATCCCGGGGCCACGGGCCGGGCTGGCGGCCGTGTGCGTGGGCAGCCGCGGCAAGGTCTCCCTGGCGAGCTCCCCTGCGTCTGGGGAAGACGGAGACTAATCCCGTGGCTCTTACCCACGGCGCAGTCTCCCCTGTCCGCGGCAGGGTGGGTCCAGTGCCTTCGCGCTCAGCTCCGTGCCGTACAGCCCGGGCCGTGCCACGGCGGGGACAGCGGTCTCTTCTTGCCCCTCCCGTGGGCTGGGGATCAGCAAGCCACGCTGTGGCAGGGGTGCCTTCAGACCGGCCCTTAGTGCAGCGCCAGGACCTGCTTCCCCGGCTGCATCTGCTGCGAGTTTGCTCGTTCTCGGCCGGCAGCCGGAGCCGGCTCCTGTTCCCCGGTCCCCCACGCGCCGGCCTGGCCCCAGGGACCCCGGGCGGGCAGTCCAGACCTGGGGGCTCTTCAGGGGGGTGGGCCGGGGAGGAGGGTGTTGCAGGGGGCTCCAGTGGTGCTCAGCTGGGGTGAGACGGGGAAGGGGGACGTGTTCCTTCTAGGCAGGGCTTGGCTCTGGAGCAGGGGGTCACCGTGACTAGATGCCCCCCCTTGGCGTGCCTGTGCTTGGGTCGGGCAGGCGCGGGGCACCGGACGGAGCCCCTTGGTGTTCGGCCGTGGCCGTGGGATCACAGGCCCGCGCCCCGGGGTCTGGAGCGGCCATGCCGCCCGCCACCCCTCCCGGAGCACGTCCCCGCAGGGCTGACTGGGGGCGCTTGGCAGGCCGGGTCCAGGAGCTGGTAAGCGCTTCCGCTCCGACCTCGGCAGCCGGCCCTTTGATTTCGGGCTCCATCCGGCCGTGTTTCCCCCTGTGCTTTCCTTCCTCTTTCTGAGCCCGGCGGATCCCTCGGTAGCATCCGGCCTCTGCTTGCTTGCTGCTGGGACCGGCCGGTCTTAGCCGGGCATGTGTGGACGTGCCTGAGCTCCGGGAGCACCACCGGGGACTTTGCCCCCAGCTCCCATCCCAGGCTAGCGGTGCTCCCGGATCTCCCCTGCCGCGTGGTCTCGGGTCTCCCTCCTCGTGACCTTTGCTTGGGCACGGCCGCCACACGCTGAAAGTGCAGCTAACTGGCCTGGTCTGTCACCGCAGCGCCAGACACCTGGGTTCAACTCCCAGCTCTGCCACAGCCTCCCTGCGTGGCCTCTGGCGAGTCACTTAGTCTCCCTGTGCCTCAGTTTCCCCGCTCCCTGTGGGTTTCAGGACCCTGCCTGACTTCCCATAGAGGCCCCGGGGCAAAATCCACTGCAAGTCAGCTGGGAGGTGCCCGGAGGGGCCAGTGGAAATACCCCAAGTGGTAGAAACCCGGGGGTGTGGAAGGGAGCAGTCGCAGCAGAGGGACTCACTGGGCTTCAGGCCTCTCAGCTCAGTGCTGCACGTCGCCTGCCTGCGGAGCAGGACCGTTGCTCATGCTCCCTGCAGGTCTCGCCCAGCCAAGCACCGACCCGGGGTCTTGCAAAGAGGCACTCGAGTCAGTGAGAGCAGAATCAGGCCCGGTTAAACCGCGGGGGGCAGCATGTCCCGGGGCCCCTCGCCCAGCCCGAGTGGGAGCTCGCAGGCAGCGGAGACACGGCTCCTCTGAAGGCAGGAGGGTTGTTTTTTCCAAGCTGCAGCGCGACTTTAATGAGCGGTTCTCAGCCTTGGCAGCTGCAAGCAGCCCGGGCCTCCAAACCGGCGTCTGGAAGAGATTTTGTCCCTGCGACACCACAGCTCATTCTCACACAGCGGGGGGAGGAAAAACGCCGGAGAACGGGAGCCGCGAAGGCCGAAATTCTGCTGGCAGGGCGTGCTCGGGGCGGGCCAGGCAGGGGCATTTGCAACGGGAGCTGCTGCCCTGGCACAGAGCGTCCTGCCTGGTATCCCGAGGCATCGGTCCCTCTCGTGCTCAGCTGGGGGAAGCCGTTCCTTCCTGAGCCTCGACAAGCTGATGCCCTGAAGCACGAGGGCTGATAACCCTTGCAATGGAGGCCAGATTCATCCTTGGCGTAACTCAGCAGGTCGCAGCGTGGACTGTTTGGTCCCGGTGTCTAATATGATGTGGAAGCGATGGGCTATCGCTGGAAACTCCCTCCGGGACCTTTGATTCCTCTATCCTTTCCTCCTGGGGCTGCCGCCCTGTTCCTAAATAAAGGGCGCATGTCCCCGCTGGTTACTCAGCTTCTCAAACACCGGGGCTTGTTGCCAACAAAGATAAGCGCTGCCGGTGTCCGCAGCGCTGCATCCGCCCAGTGCCCGTGGCTTTGGGGAGCTGGCATGTGGGTCTGGGAGGGGGGCACGGCATCGCTCCCCAGAGCGGCAGGCTGGTCTGGGCTTCCCCGATCTCTTAGCCGCGGGGTCAGTTGTGCTCCCGGGGCCTGATTCTGTGCTCCCCCAGTTCGAGGGTCCAACCCGCCGGGGTGTCGCGTCGCTCGGGACCGTGGTCTGGACGAGGCGTCTGCAGGGCAGGTCTAATGGCACATTGCCTTCTCTCTCTTCCAGTCGTCCTCCTGGATTTTGCCAAAGCCCAAGGGGAGCTGGGCTGGCTGACCCATCCCTACGGGAGAGGGGTAAGTGTGCGCGCCTGGCGCTGCGTCCCGACCCCCTAGCAAGAGGAGACCCCGTCTCTGTGTGGGGGGAGGCGGTGCTGGCCCTCGACGGGGATCGGGCCCTGCCAGGGCAGCATGGGGGCGAGACATCGGCATCGATGCTTTGCCCTCCTGCTCCAGGGTCCCCAGCAGTGCTCTGCCCCCAGGCCCTCTGCCCGGGGTCCTGGAGCTGGGGCTTCAGCAGGGTGACTTAAGGAGTCAAAACAAAGCCCCCTCCCCCAGTGTGGGGAGGGTGCAGCTGGGTTGCTTTAATGTCCCTAAATATGTGTGCAGGTGGGATGTGTGGGCTGGCAGGACTGTGGGTTTAGGGATGGGTTGGAGAGGGCATTGTATGGCCCCGGGGTGCCTCAAAAGGGTAACTGCAGCATCTGCCTGGGAAGGGGAAGTGGCCGGAGCTAAGATAAGCACCAGGCTCTGGGTAGGAGCAGGGCTGGGGGTTTGTCCCCACATGGGGAAACTGAGGCACGGGAGGAGGGAGGGTTTTGCATCTCCAGGCCTGGGCTGAGCCTGGGAGGGGGACGGCAGGGTCTGAAGCTGAGCCCTTGATGTGCATCCTGGCCCCCGCAGCTGAAGCTCTTAACCCCTCGCATGCTGCAGTCTGCAGTGACGCAGCCCACGCCCACGGGGCCCGATGCTGAGCTCGCAGCCCAGGGCACTGCACAGCTGGCCCCGAGGTGAGAGACCCCAGCCCCACAGGTGCATGGCGGGGTGGATCTCGGGGGACAGAGGTCAAGGCAGCCGTGCGGCCAAGGGGCTTCTGGGTGGGGTCAAGTAGCCCTCGTCCTCAGCGGCGCAGACCCCCAGGCTGGCGACCCCTTCCCCTCTCTCCCCCCAGCCCACAGCGAGGGCTGCCGCTCTCCTCTGCCCCCGGCGGGTTTCCTGCCTGCCCTGCCCCTGCCCTGTCAAGAGGTTAATTGGAGCGTGTGCGCTGCCAGCCGGGCCGCGCTGACACGGCCCTCCCGCCGGCTCCTTCATCCTCTATGTGCTCCAAGGTGGAGCCTGGACGCCCCCAGGCCCAGCTCTGCCTGCAGCCCCTGGCTACGCAGAGACCCTGGTGCGGCATCTCGCAGAGAGACCCCGGCTGAGCCCCTCCAGGCTGGCCCAGGTCCTTGGACTGTGGGATAACTCCCTGAGCAGGTGGGGGCTGGCTGGCAGCTCCAGGCTTCCCCTTTGGCTCAACTCCAAGACCCTTATGAGTATTGGGCTCTAAGTGCCCTGTGCCTCAGTTTCCCCTTCTGTGAAAGCCCAGGGCAGCACCAGGGTCTGCCAGGGAGTTTGTGGGCTGTGGGGGATGCATGGGAAATCTTGGCATGGCAAGAGGAGGCAGCACAACGGGGAGATGTGCTGGGAAAGTGCCTGCAGAGCAGATGCGGGTTTTATTAGGCCAGAGCAGCCTGATGGAAATCGGGAGGAAATGTCCCATAATTGCCCACGATGGGGACCAGATCTGGGTGGGCTTCACCCCGGGTCCAAGCCTGGCAGCGAGCTCTGCTGTGGGCCCTGTGGTCACCTAACTCCTGGTTTGCCCCGGGCAGTGGGACCTGCTGCAGCACATCATGAACGACTCGCCCATGTACATCTACTCGGTCTGCAACGTGATGGAGGGCGACCAGGACAACTGGCTGCGCACCAACTGGATCTACCGCAGCGAGGCGCAGCGCATCTTCATCGAGCTCAACTTCACGGTGCGCGACTGCAACAGCTTCCCCGGCGGCGCCAGCTCCTGCAAGGAGACCTTCAACCTCTACTACGCCGAGTCGGACGTGGACTACGGCACCAACTTCCAGAAGCGCCAGTTCAAGAAGATCGACACCATCGCGCCCGACGAGATCACCATGCGCGACGACTTCACCACCCGCAACGTCAAGCTGAACGTCGAGGTGCGCTCCGTGGGGCCCCTGACCCGCAAGGGCTTCTACCTGGCCTTCCAGGACATCGGGGCCTGCGTGGCTCTGGTCTCCGTCCGCATCTACTACAAGAAGTGCCCCAGCGTGCACCAGAACATGGCCTTCTTCCCCGAGACCATGGCCGGCGCCGACTCGCAGACGCTGGCCAAGGTGCAGGGCACCTGTGTGGAGGACGCGGTGGCCAGCGAGGAGCCCTTCATGCATTGCAACTCGGACGGGGAGTGGCTGGTGCCCATTGGGCAGTGCCAGTGCCGGGCCGGCTACGAGAAGGTGGAGCACAGCTGCAAAGGTAAAGGCTCCCGGAGGGGTTTGCTGGGGCGCATGGGATGGGTCTGTCTGTCTGTCTGGATGTTGAGCCCCCACCTCGGTCTCCAGCTGCCCAGCCCCATGGTGACCAGCAGCACCCTCTACCCCAGCCCCTCCAGCCTGCCCCGCGTCCTCCCCTTGCAAAGGCCTGGATTGCACAGAGCCCTGGAGTGCCCCGGGTCCCTGGAGCTGAGATTTGAGCCTTCACGATAAATCTCTCTCAAACAATAGTCATCAGTGTTGGGCGGGCGGTGGGGGGGGCGGCCACGGAGCAGATGCCTGTGCCGGGCTGGCAACTCCCTCATTACATGCGTGGTGAGGAATGTGTGGGGAGAGGGGGGGACGGGGGCTGGGAGATAAGAGCCGGCAGCCGGGAAGGTGCAGGGGGAAGAGGCCACGTCTGGCCTGCCCGTGCCCCCGGGGAGCCCGGCTCCCTCCACAGCGTCGGGGGCACCGGCCCTGCCCTGGGAAGAGAGGGGCCAGGATGCCGTTTGCAGGGCAGTGCCGAGCTGCGCTCCGGCAGCCCCAGGCAGGCACGGCGCGGTGGGAATCCCCTGCCCGGGGCCGTGCGCGGCGCAGGGGGAGCGTGGCAGCTATGCGAGGAATGAGCGTGCCGCCGAGCCGCATTCTTTCCCCATGGAGAAAGGAGCGCCTGGGGGGCACCGGGGCTGCTCCCGACGACTCCACGGGGCTTTGCTTTTCACCCAGGGCTGGATCAGGGCCTCCGCGACCCCCCGAGCCCCGCCACCTGCTGTGGGTCACGGGCGTGGGGGTCTCGGCCCATTTCCGGGACAGGCCTAAGAGGGGAGGAGCAGGGAAGGGCGTTGGCAGGGGCAGCGTTGTGCTGGGACAGGGCCTCGGTCTTGCGTCAGGAGAATGGGGCGCAGGGCGTGTGGCACAGGGGATCGTGCTGTTGGGTGCTTAGGGAAATCGCGGCCCAGGCATACATCATGTTGCCCCCCCAGCCCCAAGCTCCTTGCTGGGTTTCCAGTGCCCGTCATCCCCAGTGCACCATCTCCTGGCCAGGTTGCCTGGCGCCGAGGGCAGGACGAAGGGGGCTGGGGGCTGGCGTCCCTCTGCCATCTTGCAGCTCTCCGGAGAGTGTCTCTGTCCCAGAGCAGAGGACACGGGGCTGGGTCCCGGTTTGGGGACCGGAGGAGCCCAGGGCAGGGCTGTGCCTGGCTCTGTGCAGGGCTCAGGACCCCTCCTGTCCAAGCACCCAACCCGGCCCCCTCCCCTGCCATTCGTGGGCAGAGGCGGTGGGGGCTTGGCCCATCCGTGCCCAGGTCCCTTTAGCTGGGGGCCTCTTTGCTCCCTCGTTACAGCCGACAAGGGCACTTCCCAGGGGCGGAGAGGAAAGCAAGGACGCCAAGGGCAGATAAGGATGCAGAGGCTGGCAGGGCCGCGTGGGCTCTGTTTGATCAGGACGAATGTGAGGGGAAATCAAATCCTCCTTCAGGCCCACCCCCAGGAGCTCCCTAGGGAGGAGATAAAGAGCCTTCAGGGTGGTGCCAAATGTGGGGCTGGCCCATGGGCCAGATTGGGCCCAAAGGCCCCCTCCCCCAGCTTCCCAGCTCCAGCCCCGTGTGCTAGGAGCTGTGCAAACACAAGCCAGGAGGAGCAGCCCTCCCTGCCCCTTGGCAGATGGCCCTGCCAGCACAGCAGCCCTTGGGGGTGAATCATCAGCCCCTTCCTCCTCCCGAGGCTGCCCGGTTCCTCTGGCCAGCGGTGCGGGGAAGTCCAGTTACACGGGAGTCCCTGGCAGAGCGGGTCCCCGAGGACCCTGCTAAAATAGAAGGGAAAAGCTGGCTCTTAACATCGTAACTACAGCACAAAGCACAGCCCATCCCACGGGCAAGGCTGCGGGTGCCGGGTCCAGTGCTGCTGGGTTACTGCAATCCAGGAGCTGCTGCTGGGTCCGTCTGTCCTGCTGGACAGAGATGCCCTGGGCCAAAAGCCCAGGACAGAGGTAGGTCTGCCCGGCTGTGCCTGTCCCCCCAGCGTCTCGGCACCGGCATCTGTGCAAGTGCCTCCAGCTCCTGGGCAGGATGATAAGAAAGCGGAGGAGTCGCGGTGCGAGAGCCCTGCCAGAGAGGGGCCGGCTCGGAGATCGGGCGCGGACTCCAGAGCCGCGGGGGAAACGCGATCCCTCCATCGCCTGCTCTCCCCCCGCGTCCTGGAGCCTCTGGGCCGGCTGCCCAGGGCTCCCGTGGGGGCGAGGAAAGCTATTGGGGTCAGAGGGTTTGGGACCTCTGAGTTGGGTGCGGAGGGGTCTGGGCAGCCCTGGGGCTGCTCCTGCTCCTCGCCATGCGGATGCCTAAGCAGAGCGTCTGAGATCGGACCCTCAGGGCCTGGGCGGTCGGGAACGGGGAGGAGAGATGGTCCCCGGAGCCACGGCGAGGTCTTTTCCCATCTGTGGAGCATGTCTCGAGCATGGGCCACAGCAGGAGGGACCCCCTTGTGCTCCCAGGGAGGGAGCCGCCCGTATCTGAAGGGCTGGTCAGCCTCCTCCATCACACCCGCCCCCAGAGCCGCCCGGCCTGCAGCACCCCAAGACCACCGCTTCTGCTGGCCCACGCGGCACCGTGCGCTCCCCCGTCGACGGGGCAGGTGTGTGCCCAGCGCCTAGCACGGCAGGGTGCCGCTGCAGGGGTCATGCAGGTGACCAGTGAGGGGATGGGGAGGGATACCAATGGGGGAAGCTCCCCCAAGGGCCAAGATGTGGCGCCCTCCCCACTCAGACCCTGCAGGTTTGTGGCTATTGGCATTCTCCCGGGTGTCCCCGGTGCCAGCTGCGGGGCAAACCTCCCTGGCGTGGACGGACGTCGCTCCCCAGCAGTGCCCCTGCCCGGCACTTGTCAGCCACGCTCCACCCGTCTCCCTCCAACGCCTTCCTCTCGTTCGCGCTGCCTGGCCAGGAAGGGTCAAAAGCACCAGCCAGCTCCAACCCCGCTGTCATCCTGGGAGAGCCAGCGCCCACCGTCCGCTCGCCAGGACCCTTGACGGGGTGTCGGGACGGACACAGGCGCTCTGTGCCGGCTGAATGGAGGCTTTGTGTGTGCAGGCCTGTGTGTGTGTGCGCGGGGGGGAGGGGACAGGGACCCTGCTGGCTAATGGTCTCATTAAGCTAAGTGACCCTGGCGGGTTGTAAACCAAGCAGGCAGATGCATCCCTTTGTCCTACCACCGCCCGGCTTTTCCCTCCACCCTTGGCTAGCGTGGGATGGGGGGATTTCTCGTCTTTTGGGGCATGTTTCCACTCTTCCCTGCGCCAGACACGGTGGAGGGCGTCCTCGCCAGACCTGCCAACGCTGTGCCCTATCGCCCTCGGATTTTAATAGGGCAATTGGGCCTGGCAGTGGCTGCAACCACACTGGCACCTCCCGGGCATGTGGCTGCAACGTCTCTCTCGGGTTGGCACCTTTGCTTGTCTGCGGGCAGGCTCTTGCTTGCTGGGGCCTGCATTTCGACGGGCTGCACCTCTGGGTACGGGCGCTGGTCCCTGGGGTATAGGCCTGCGCGGTAAAGTCAACCCTCAACGCACATGCACACACGTGCACCCCCCCCACACGTCTTAGGGCTGCCCCTCCGCTCCCCCCGGGGCAGATGGAGGTGCTTCCTGCTGCGGAAGGGGAACGGGGGTGGAGATGGGAATTTGCCCTTTGTGCGGAGAGTTTCCTTGACCTCCTGTCCCGGACAGCTACCACTAGCCCTCGGGGCCCAACAGCCTCTGGGAAAGGAGCCCGAAGGGAAGGAAACGAAGGAGTTTATCTCCAGGAATAAACACAGATATTCCTACTTCCCGCCTCTGGTCCTGCAGCCGGAGTCTGCCGTCATCCCCTCTCCGTCCACTGTTCCCTGGGCCGCTCGCCTGTCCCCACAGGCTTATAACCCTCAGCAAGACCATTGTGTCTGCACATGTGCACCCAGCTCCGAACTGGGGCAGTGGGAGCTGCTGCAAGGCATATGCCCCCCCCCCGCCCCATGGGCACTGAAGACCTTTGTACCCCAGTCCATGCTTAGCCATAGAGGGCAAAGGTGTCTCCTTCAATGTAGAGGTGCTGGCAATGGAAACTACAGGTCCCAGGACGGAGAGGCTTGTGATCCTCCCGAGTCTCTGCCTGGTTTGCATTTTGCATATCTTAAAGTCCAAAGTCATCCTTTGCTCCATGTCTGGGCTTTGCAGCGATATCCCTGGGAGCCTCTCCTGGCAGGAGCTGAGCACTTCTGGCTACGTGGTGTCCTCGTCCTCATGCCAGGGCTGCTCTGCCCACCGTGCAGATGAGGAGCCCACGCGGAGAGGCCAGGACAGCTGTGGGAGAGCAAGGACTTGCATGTTGGCTCTCCAAGCCCTAGGGTTGTGTCTAAGCTGTCCTTTTTGGTACAAGCCCCTGTCTCTGCAGTGGGCACTGCCAAAATTGTTTGTCTACCTCCTCAGCGCCCCCCCCCCCCTCCCCACCTCCCAGGAGCTTGATTTCGAAAAGAAAATGACTCTTGGGGTTTTTCCGCTTGCCTTCTTGCTTGGTGAGCTTTCAGGGTGCTGTTGGGTGCAGCACCATCCTGTTTTCCACCTCCAAGGGCCCTGTTGTTCCCCAGTGCAGCCAGACCGGAGAGGAGATTTACTCCTGTCTTGGGCCATTAAGCTTCCTGATGTAAGGGCTGGGGGCCGCAGAGGCTGTTGGGGAAGGGGCCAAGCACACAGCTGGGCTCTGCCAGTCCCCGCACTATTGCCCCGGGCTTTCCTGGGGGTGAGAGCAGCTTTCCCCTGCCTGGTCAGGATCCTTGTGCTCGGCTAACGACCCAGTAACACGGAGGAGGGATGTGAGTGCCCTGGGCTGAGCCCAAGCACCGAGGCTTCCTGAAAAGCCAGGCTGCTTGGCTTCCAAAGCCGCTTCCTCTGCAAAGCGCCGGAGCAAGGGACCCCCCAGGCTGGCGGAGACGGAAAGCAGGTTCCTGTGGAAAAACCGCGTGTCAAGGAACACGACCGAGACTCCCCCCGCTCCGACTTTCCTTGTTCTGAACAAAGAGAGAAAAGAAACTAGCAGAGTTTGCGGAAAAAAAAAAAGTCCCAGCCAGGCGTGGCCTGCTGCCGGCATCCGGCTTAGGATGCGTTGGGGGCAGCTCTGCAGCGGATCCAGCGGTACCAGCCTGAGAGCAGGTGGTTAATGCGATATGACCTGGCGAGGCTGCAGCCGTGCCGATGGGAAGGGGCTTGGACCCTGTCGATTTAGTCCCTTTTGAGATGTGGCAGATGTGTCCCTTTAGCAACCGCTGCCAACCTTCGGCACTCTGCGGGGTGGTGCAGATAGGCCGGACAGAGGGCACTTGGCACCGGGGCGGGGGGTCATTGCAAAGCCTTGGGCTAGTCCTTTCCAGACAGCCATCCTGAGCACGGCTGTGCGGTGCATGGCTGCCGATCAGTGGCTGGTGCCTGGGCCAGCGCACGTGCTCGATGCCGCGGACGGTTGGGGGACGAGCTAATCCCGGCCTCGCTCTCTCCCCCTGCAGCCTGCTCTCCCGGGTTCTTCAAACCGGACATCTCCGATGGCACCTGCGCCAAGTGCCCCCCGCACACGCTGCCCTCCCCCAAAGGCTCCACTTTGTGCCCGTGTGAGGAAGGCTATTTCCGGTCCACGGAGGATCCCCCTTCTTTTCCCTGCTCACGTAAGTACGGGGCCTGCAGGGCAATGAGCTGCCCTCCGGTACCCACCCGTATGAACCAGCCATTGCTCAGCTGGACTAGCTAGCGCTGCCCTCGGCAGGTCTCAGTCTTGTGCAAGGGTTGCTGCAATGACCCTGGGGACTGGGAAGGGCTTCCTGCCTCTTATTATCACTGGGGAAACCGAGGCTGGGGTGGTGACATCCCAGAGGATCAAGCTATCAGGAGTCCTGCCCCTTCTCCGCCGTTCCTCTGGTGCAGGGGGCACCCCCGTTACTGCGTTTCCCTACGCGTGTTGGTTGTGTTGATGGGCACGACCGTGGCCGCGCATTTAGCCGATGCTCCCCGTGGGGTGTGTGTGTTGGCCGTGGCTTTGCCACAGGCTCAGGACTTGGTTTCCCCTCTGCCCTTGGAGCCAGGTGATGGCTCTGCCCTGCCTCGGAGCGGTGGAAAGTCCCGGGCACTGTGACTCACCGTCCTTCACCCCCAGGTCCCCCGTCTGCCCCGCACGGCGTCACCGCCATCGGCCTGGGCGCCAAGGTGCAGCTGCGCTGGTCCCCACCCCGCAACACGGGGGGCCGCAAAGATGTCACCTACACCATCACGTGTGAGCAGTGCCGGCCCGAGACCGGGGAGTGCCGGCCCTGCGACTCCAGCATCCGCTACTCCGACCCGCCCCACGGCCTGACCGGCACGTCCGTGACCATCAGCGACCTGGAGCCCTACATGAACTACACCTTCACCGTGGAGGCCAGGAACGGGGTCTCGTCCTTCAGCAACACCCGCAACTACGGCACTGCGAGCATCAGCGTCAACCAGACCGGTAAGGGCGAGGGGAGGTTTCTGGCTGCAGCTCTGTGATGCCTACGTCTCTGGCATTTGTCCCTTTCGGCCCCTGCTTCATCCCAGCCGCCTTCTCCCTTGCCCAGAGCCTCCCAAGGTGATGTCGGTGAACCTGGAGGAAAACACGGCCACCAGCCTGACGCTGTCCTGGATGGTCCCAGCCCGGCAGGCGAGCCGCGTCTCGAGATACGAGGTCACCTACAGAAAAAAGGTAGCGAGGCCATGAGCTTCCTCGGGGGCTTCTGCTCACTGGAGGGATGGGACCATGCGTGTCATGAGTCCTTGCTGTTCTTGGCCAAGCTCTGGGTGCGTAAGGCTCTGGGCTGAGAGGGCAGCGGGGAACGGAGACATCCCCAGCTCTGAAGTGAGGCCAGGGGGCCTGAGGCTGCCAGCTCTCGGTGACGGGGGGCTCCTGCTTCCTTCCTGCAGATGGATAGCAGAGGCTACTCGGTTGTACGCAGCGAAGGAAACAGCGTGACCCTATCCAACCTCACGCCGGGCACCATGTACAGGGTGCACATCCTGACCCATACGCAGGAGGGCCAGAGCACCGAGAGCGACACCTTCGAGTTTGAGACACTGCCAGGGGGTGAGTGCGGGGGACGAGCATTGAGCCCCCCCATTAGCGGTGCCCATTTCACAGATGGGAAAACCAAGGCATAAAACAGGGCTGTGGCTTGTCCCAGGCTGTGCAATGGGGCAGGGGCAGGAATAAAATCGCAGTCGCTTCAAGTACACCGAGTGGATGGAGCACAGACACGGCTAAGTTTAGATCAGACAGCGCTTACGTAGGGAATAAGAATAGGCATGTGAATATTAATTAGAGCAGCACCAATTTCTTGCCTAATTTAGTAAGCTTTTTATGTTTTGGCCAAGCCATAGAGGGTAAAAGCTGGGGCCCCTTTGGAGTTTGTGCCCTTTGGCCTCAAGCTATGGCTCTTCCGAATTGCCCCCTTGCACGTGTACTTCATTAGTGCCATTTAGAGACTTATTTCTGAAACCAAGGTAAAACGGGCCTTTCCCTAATGGGCTGGCCACCAGTTAGAGACTTCAGGGCTTAGAAATTTTAAGATGGCTTTGCTTTTGGATATTGCTGAGATGGTTACACCTGGAGATGAATGTGCATCTTATCCATTTGAATCATTTCCCTTCTCTGTACCTCTTGTCCTTGATATATTTGAATCATTTCCTTTCTCTGCACCGCTGGGTCCCTGATAGGTTTTCTGGGGCCTTCTGTGATTGATCTCGCTGTTTGAAACGTAGATATCCTTCTGCTGTGAGCATCTGCTTTGGCGGTGCTGGCTCTTCAGACCCATCTGGGTGCCCAGAGTCCCTCTGCGGGTCAGCCGTGGGACCCCGGGTCCTGCTTCCTTCCCAGGCCAAGACCATTCCCATCACGCCTGCACCCATGTGTCAGTCGTGTGAGGCAGGCGCAGCCCCGTGGTGCTGTTGTTTGAATGGGTGGGAGGCACGAGAGATGTAGGCAGAGAAAC
Source organism: Crocodylus siamensis (assembly GCF_052110815.1). Lineage (NCBI taxonomy): Eukaryota > Metazoa > Chordata > Crocodylia > Crocodylidae > Crocodylus > Crocodylus siamensis. Next base: position 2,275,218 of record NC_143406.1, on the reverse strand, counting down.
AAGGGTCTGGACCAGCCGAGGCGGCCGCGGAGCCGAGCCGCGGTGATGGTCCTAGCTCACATCCTGTCGCACAGCGTTGGCGGCAGCTTCCCAATCGTTCTCCTCCCTCCTGCAGGTGTTGAGGGCATGAACACGGCGGCCGTGGTCGGCGGCGCTGTCTCCGGGGTCCTCCTGCTGGCCCTCGTGGTGGCTGCCGTGCTGTACTTTCACCGAAGGTATTTTTCCTCTCTCCTCCTTTCCTTTCACGAGGCAGCGGCTGCACCTTCCCTTCCCCGCGGGGTGGCTGGTCTCTGCCTGGGGAGTCCCTGATGCTTTGGAGGCTCCAGGTCCAACTCTCTCGTTGTTATTTTAGGAAAAGGAACCTGCGCGCCCGCCAGTCGGAGAACGACGTCTACTACTCCAAGTCTGGTGAGCGAGGCCTCGAGCCGGGATGGGGTCCCCTTCCCCGCACGCCGCGCAGCGAGGGGTGCGGCAGCAAGCAGGGCATGACTCCCCCATGTCATTGCAACCCTGCTCCTTGCCTGCGCACGCCTCTCCTCCCTCGCCCCTCTCCCTGCCGCGCGGGGTCCGGCTGCTCCCCGAGCCACCCGGGCCCCGGAGAGACTCTCCTTCGCTTGCTGGAGACAGGGCGCTGGGCTGAGCAGACCTGGGGGCAGGCTGCTGCTGGCATAGGATGTGCTTTCCTGGTTTTCTGAGCCTCCAGCCTCACTGCCTGTGCCCCCACAGACCAGCTGAAGCCCCTGAAGACGTACGTGGACCCCCACACCTACGAGGACCCCAACCAGGCCGTGCTGAAGTTCACCACTGAGATTCACCCCTCGTGCGTCACGCGCCAGAAGGTGATCGGGGCAGGTAGGTCACCCCCTCCTCCCGCGGTCGGGGGCTGGGGTAGCCGTGCCCGAAGTCAGGGTGGCCGGCTTACGTAGAAGGGGCAGACGGGAAGCAAAGCCACGCGTGGGTCACCCCTGCCTTCCCTCCCGCCGCCAGGCGAGTTTGGGGAGGTCTACAAGGGGACCCTGAAGAACGGGAAGAAGGACGTGCCGGTGGCCATCAAGACGCTGAAGGTGGGCTACACGGAGAAGCAGCGCATCGACTTCCTGAGCGAAGCCAGCATCATGGGCCAGTTCTGCCACCACAACATCATCCGCCTGGAAGGCGTCGTCTCCAAATGTAAGCGCCGCCCGGGGCACGAGGCCAGCGACTTCGCCGGGAAAGTGGCAGGGCTCGCTCTACGGGGCGAGAGCGCTGCCCGCCCGTGCTGAGATCCGCCCGTCTCTCCTCAGATAAACCCTTCATGATCGTCACCGAGTACATGGAGAACGGAGCCCTGGACAGGTTCCTGCGGGTAGGTGTCCTGCTTCCTCGCTGAGCACGCACGAGGGGAGGGTTGACCACGGCCCGGCCGGCGGGGCCAGCTTTGCTCCCTGCTGGGAGCGTGGGGGCAGCCGTGAGCCTGTCCACCCCGGGTGACTCCGACCTGCCTCGTGGAGAGCTCGAGCAGGGCAGCGGCAATGATGGGAAGTCCCCAGGCAGCTGCCAGGTCCCTCCCGCTTTGAGGGACCGGCAAGGAAAGGCATCTGCCGTCTAATGCACAGTGTTTTCCCAGAACGCCTAGCACAGGGTCTCTCAGCCAGTACTTCTCCTCCCCTATATGATAACTGAGCCCCTGGAGGTTTCCTGTGTGCAGGTCTTGCACCAGAGCCCGATCTAGGACCTCAGCTCTCCCAGCCCTCTCTGAGTCTGCATTGGCACCTGTGTCCCTGGCACTGCATTAGCCCACCCCAGAGCCAGCTGCACCGTATAGGTAGCATTGGTGGCCCGCTGGATGACGTACCGAGGGGCACTGGCGACAGGGGGAAGGTGGGGAAGCGCTGACCACGGCCTCTCCTCAGGAGAAGGACGGCGAGTTCTGCATGATCCAGCTGGTGGGCATGCTGCGAGGCATCGCCGCGGGCATGAAGTACCTGGCCAGCATGAACTACGTGCACCGGGACCTGGCCGCACGCAACATCCTCGTCAACAGCCAGCTGGTCTGCAAGGTGTCTGACTTCGGCCTGTCCCGCGTCCTGGAGGACGACCCCGATGCCACCTACACCACCAGCGTGAGTGCTGCTGGGCGCTGGGATTCCCGGAGGCTCCCCCTCCGCCCAAACCTGGCCAACTCGTGTTGGTCCTGGGCACGTGCCTGTCCACCCTGGCCCTGCCATCCTCACCTCCAGCCCTGGACCACTGTGCATCCAGGATCCTCCATCCCAGCACACCGCCTGCCCTCCCCGGCTTTGCTCGGCTCCTGCCAGGGACAAGCCTGGGCCTCTGCCGGGGGTGTGCAAAGCTAAGCTGCTCCTGGGCTTTGCTGGGGGGCCCTGCCTGCCTGGCGAGGGACGTGCCCCACAGCCGGGGTGGGAGATCCCTGGGACGCTCAGCCCCCAGCCAGCGGTGAGCAGCCCTGCCTGTGCTCCCACAGCTCGGGGCAGCTGTTTGTCCATCCCAGAGAAAACCCCTTCCTCCGACCCAGCATGGCTGGAAGCGGAGATCAAAGAGGCACCGTCTCGTGATCGGACCTGGTGGGGGCCAAACCCGGGGTCAGGGACCTCCACCCCCCACCCCAGCCCAGCAGGCTTCAGCCGGGCAGCGCAGGGGTCAGACAGGGACCATCGCTGACCAGTGCAATCTTCTCTCGCAGGGCGGCAAGATCCCCATCCGCTGGACGGCCCCCGAGGCCATCTCCTTCCGCAAGTTCACCTCGGCCAGCGACGTCTGGAGCTACGGCATCGTCATGTGGGAGGTGATGTCCTACGGCGAGCGCCCGTACTGGGAGCTCTCGAACCACGAGGTGAGCGCTGCCCGCCAGCCAGCCCGGGCGCGGGGGGAGCCGTGCCCAAATCCCTTGCTTGCCTGGGCCCTGAGCAGCGCGCTCCATGGAGCCCAGCTCCTTCACAGCCTGCGGGGGTCAAATGGGGCGTGTGTCGGAGGATGCTCTGACCCACGGCTCCTTGCTCAGCACTGGGGGTCTTGACGTACCCAGGGGGAGCTTGATATACCCAGGACCCAGCCAGCTTCCCTGGGGGTCCCGCTCGCCAGCACGCTCGCCCCCTTCACACACCACCCCTTCCCCGTGGCAGGTCATGAAGGCCATCAGCGATGGCTTCCGGCTGCCTGCGCCCGTGGACTGCCCCTCCGCCATCTACCAGCTGATGATGCAGTGCTGGCAGCAGGAGAGGAGCCGCCGGCCCAAGTTCAACGACATCGTCAGCATCCTCGACAAGCTCATCCGGGCCCCCGATTCCCTCAAGACCATGGCTGACTTCGACCCTCGGTAGGCACCCCCTCCAAAGCCCAGCTGCTGTGCCCCGTCTCCAGCTCAGCCCGGAGGGTCTCAGTGTGAGGGCCTGAGACGCTCGTGGTATTGGAGGCATGGGGGGGACACTAAATCGTGTGCAGCTGGCATTGCCGGACAGCCGCCAAGCAGGAGGGGGCTGGTGGCAGAGGGCTGGGGGGAGCCGGGCTGCGGGAGGGGGGTGACGGATAGCAGAGCTAGCGGGTTGAGTGCTGGCGCTGGCTTGGAGGTGGGCACGAGGGATCCCGCCATCCTGCTCTGCACCTAAAGCTGGAGCACGTCGAACTCCAGCCCCCAGCCTTGCCCCGTGTGAGGCTGTCTCCGGGGTGGTGGAGGGGGGTCTCCCCTGCCCCGCCGCACAGCAAAGCTAATGCCTGGAGCTGTCTCGCCCTCGCAGGGTGTCCATCCGCCTGCCCAGCACCAGCGGCTCGGAGGGCATCCCCTTCCGCACCGTCGCGGAGTGGCTGGAGTCCATCAAGATGCACCAGTACACGGAGCACTTCACGTCGGCCGGCTACACCACCATCGAGAAGGTGGCGCAGATGACCAACGAGTGAGTGTCTCCGCGGGGCGCTCGCACCCCGCAGCCCTCATGGCCACGGGACCGGGGGGCTGCAGCGGGGCCTATGCCCACGGGTGGCTGAGAACGAATGACGCAGCCCTCCCCGAGCTGGCACGTGTCGGCTCGGGCTCGCAGGAGGCAGGCTGAGCCCAGGGGCACTTCAGCACCCTACGACTTGGAGCAGCCTCAGACCTGCTGCCGGGGGAGAAGGATGTTTGCTCCCTCTTTCCTTGGCAGTTGTGCGTCTGGCTCGGTTTGGGGCTGGGATAAAATTAGCTCCCTTGCTGCCCTCTCGCCCTCCAGCTGGATTTCCTGGCTCTGGACTAGCCTGGCAACATGCAGTGAGGGACCGCACTGAGCCCCTGCGCCTGGCCTTAGGGCGGTGGGGAGGGGGGGAACGGAGGAGGCCCCTTTCCTCACCCCCCCCAAACCCCCAGGGAGGCTCATCCCCCAGGAAGTGACCCCGCTGCAGCGCCTCTGGTTAAATATAGCCTCTGTGTAAACAGGAGCCGGGCTGGGAACCGTCCACGGGATGACTCGGCTGCACCCTGGGGACGGACTGGAGCGGGGGGGCAGTATCTGGGGATCTCAGGAGAACATCGTGTGCCGGGAACGAAGTTGGCTCTGCCTGGCCTGGGGAAACTTCCTCCTGGAGCCGGCCCAGCCTGCCAAACCAGGAGCAGGCAGGGTGGTTTGCATGTGGGGAGAGCTGGATTCTTCCAGGCTCTGCCACCGGGCTACTCGATGGCCTTGGGACAGTCGCTCCCCTTTCCCATGCCTCAGTTTCCCCTCACTCCTTCAGGGCCTGGTTCTGTGAGGTCCCTGGCTCCAAACACCGAGGGAGGAGGGTGCCTCTTTCTTTCTGGGTGTTCAGGCCAGGCGAGGCGGCTGCTTCCCCGCTGCCTGCTGCGGCCTCCGTGCGGGACGGTCCCCCGAGGCAGCTTGGCCTCGGGGGTGGCAGCTCTCCTTCTCCGCTTGAGCCCGACTGCTCCCCGCTTCCCCCTGGATAATGCAAGGATAATAGCCCTTTTGTGCCAGGTTTAGTGATGAATAGAGTTAATTGCCGTGGTTAATTACCCGTGGAGGTGTATGCTTCCCTCTGCTCGTCCCCCGCCATGTCTCAAGAGCTGAGCTGACACCCTTTAATTAACTCGCTGCATGGGGCTGAGCAGCTGGGGAGGGACTGAATCATCAGGCGATGGGGCGGCCCCTGCTCGCTGTTCAGGTGCGGCAGCCGCGAGAAGGAAGCAGCACCAGGGCAGGGCATGAGAAAGCGTCTAGCCGTGGGTGAGAACGCAGGGCTGGAGCCAAAGCCCGTGGAGGCTTCTCCGTGCACATGGGCCCCGGGCTGGGATCCAAAGGGGAAGAGGAGCGGGGCAAAGAAGGCGTCCCTGGCGATAACGGGCTCCTCGACCCCGACACCGGTGTCGCACCGGTTTGGAGCAGCTGGTGGTGACTTGGGGACCAGAGCATCTTGCATTCAGGCCGGGGCGGTCCCGGCTGGCCTGCTCAGAGCAGGTCTCAGGGATGGAGGAGCTGGTGGAGGGAGCTTCGGCTGGAGACCCTCGCCCAGGCTTCTGGCCTGGAGGTGGAGAGCGGCTCCCCCCCACAACAGCCCAGCCTCTTCTGTGTGGTAATGCCCCCCTTCTCGTTCCCCAGGGACATTAAGAAGATCGGGGTACGCTTGCCAGGCCACCAGAAGCGAATCGCCTACAGCCTCATGGGGCTGAAGGACCAGATCAACACCGTGGGGATCCCCATCTGAGAAGGAGACCTCCCCAGCAGACGCAGCCCCCTCCCACGAGCGCCTCGCTGGGGCTACGGAGACACTCGGCGGACGTGCAAAGCAGGAAATACTTGAAGTGGAGAATTGAAGTGTGCTCGGCATCATCCTCCAGCCAAAAGCGTCTGCGGGGACCAGCCTGCGGGACTGACGGTAGCGCCCTCGGAGGAGTCCTTCCCGCCTGGCCTGCACCTACAGTTCAACCTCTGCAGCAGTCACCTTTATTTATTGTTAATACTATTATTATTGTCGGGTCGTTTCTCCCGTTGCTGCTGTGCCAGGTTCGCTGGCTCCGGAGGGGAGCACGAGGCCACAGTGTGCCCTGAAGAAGCGCCGTGGTTGTACCCAGCCACGATGGTGCCACGTAGCATCCCTGGAAAGGCCTCACAGGCGGCCTTGAGACCCGGGTCTGTGGCTGCTGAGCCGCTAACGCTGCCTCCGTGGTGCTGTCCTTCCTCTCTGCCGGCTGAAGCAGAGCGCTTGCCTTTCCCTTCCCTGTCGCTCGAATCCGCTCCTGAGCTGCAGGGATGCGGGACGTTCCCAAAGTGGCCTCTGCTCATTTTCCAGCTGCCTTCGAAGCCGCTCGGGTTGGAGTTGCCGAGACTTTGCAGTGACAAAGCGATGTTTGTTTGCCTTTGCTCTTTATAAGAGGATGATGAGGAACCGACATTAAAAACGGTGTTACAAGCAATACATTACATTTCCAGCGGCAAGGAAGCCCGCTTGCCGTCATGTCAGGTGTAGGCTGAACCGAAGCCTGGCTCAAGTTATTTGCTTGGCCTTTTCCCGTAGCCAGGCACCCAGGCCGTTCCATAGTCTTGGGGGTTTTTTACGAGCAACTTTAAGGATCTTTTTTTTTCCCCCCCCCCGCTATGTTTTGTAGTTTTTATTCTGTTGGTTTGTATCTCAAGAGATGGGCAGATCCCAGTGCCTAAAATACGACATTCCTCTGGTAGCGAGTGCAATGGTTTTGCTAGTGACAACTGATCGCTGTGGCTCAAGGTCATATAATCATTTGCCTTCTCTCTATTTATTCTTCCATTCCACTCCCTGCCACAGGCTCCGCTTCGTTTCGCTACAAGCCATTTGCTGGTCTGTCAGTGTTACCTATTCTATTTTTTAATATAATTTATTCTATTTTTTTATATTTATTGATAGAAATCAAAGCCCTGTTCTGCTTGCTCAGATTTGCTGTTTGGATGGAAACCACAGGCATTGAAATGAAGTTTCTCCATGGTTTTCAGAAAAGGCTGCCTTTGATTTGAATAAATGTTGTGGGGTTTTTTTGTTAAGTCTTTTCTGCCGTGAGCCTGCGCCCTGTTTTATTTGCGGGTGTGTTCGGGGACCCGGCAGAGTGGTAGAGATGGTGGAGTCCGCTCGGCCAGGCTGGCAGGAGAGACTGGCCCCCCAGCCCCAAACCTGGCAGACTGCCCCCCAGGAGAGCTCATTCAGCCAAGCTCTTTAGCACCCATAGACTCAAGCGCTTGCTGAAGTTAAATGCACGCTTAAGGAGTCTGAGCCAGGGGCTTTGGGATCCTTGCATTTACCTTGCAGTGGAGATCAGCTCCGTGGGCACTCGGTGCCCAGCGGCCCCCGTGCACCTTGTTGCACTGAAACGCAAGGGGTCTGTCTGGGAGCAGCGCGAGCTCTCCGCGCCCTGCGTAGAGTCCGTGCGGCTGGCTCAGCCCTTGGCCAGGCTCTGAAGCAGGCAAAAGATGCTGATTTGCAAGGCCAAGGCTGGCCCAGGCTGTTGCACCCTCCGGAGACTGCAAAACCCAGCGGGGAGGGTTTCCTAGTGCCGCTTTGAGTGGGTGAGAGCGGCTCTGTGTGGGGACCAGTCGGGGGTTTGGGAAGGCCCAGCAAAGCCCTGTTCCCATCCCACATGCTCCAAGCTGCCTGGGTCGGGGTCAAGCAGGAACAGCACATGGGAAAAAGCCCTCTGTCCCCAGGGAACAGGCGGTGTCCCAGCCCCCGGCCCCGCGCGCTCTTCCGGATGCTTCCTGCCATCGTGTGACAGCACAGATCTGGGAGCCATTTGCGGCTAAGCCCGATGGAGCTGGCGGGAACCTTACTGGTTCCCTTTGATGAGAAAAAGGGGCCTGCGAAGAGGAGCGGATCAATTAACCCCTCATCTCCTCGCGCCCAGGAAACGCTTCTGTTTTGTGTAGGAGCCGTGGCTGGAGCAGCCCAAACCCGGGGTTTCCGTCCCGGGTCTCTTCCCCTGCCCGGCTCCCCTCCCTCGGCAGGGCGCTCTTCTCCGCGGCTCCCTCCAAACCATCGTCTGCCTGCAGACGAGAAGGAATGTGCTTCCAGCAGCGCTCGAGCGCGCGGCCCAAGGAGCTGGCCCGTTTCCTGGCGTCTGGGCCCCGAGCGCTGACCAGAAGCCGTCCCAGGCCCCCCGACCCCACGTTCACGGTTAGGCCTGGCCACCGCCTTGCTTCCGAATGGCACCTTTCCTGCGGAGACGTCAGACGCTCTGGCCTGAGCTTCGGCAACGTCCCAGCCTTTAAGAAACCAAAATGCCTCTTTTAATCCCTGTCCCCGAAATGCAGCCGGCGCAGCCTTTGGCACGAGCACGGGTTTCCAAGTGCTCACGCTGAGCTGTGGCTTCCCGCGCGCTTGTTCCTTTGTGCAGGCACGAAGGCCCGTTGACAAGCAGCTTTCCAGTCCTTCCAAACCGGCGAGCCAGCGCTCCCCGCACGGGGCTGCTCTCCCCGCACTTCCAGGGGAGAAAAAAGCCCTTAGAAAAGGAGACTTCTGCTGGAAGAACAGCCAAAGCCACAGGCGCTTCCATCGCTGCGAAGGCCAAGTGAGGGATCTGGTCTAACCTCTCGCTGGCACGGGCCAGGAGCGTCCCCGAGGCGTTTCCAGCTCGAGCCCCATGGGCTGGGGCAGCCAGGCTTGAGACAGGGACCGCGCTGCCCCCTTGCATCACCATTGATGACCCGCCTTTGGGCACCTTCTTCCTAGCCTGGGTTTAGCCGGCGTCAGTGCCCGCAGCTCCCCGTGCCTTCGCCTGCCAGGCGTCCGCGCTGTCAGCGCAGAGTGGGGAAGAAAGACGCACGAAACGACCCAGCTAGAAAACTAGATGTAAGAGCTGAATTGTGAATTGGTGCCCAACACATGGTGGCCTATTCTAGAGGCCGTCCCCCCCAAGCGCGGAGCCGCGCTTCGCACAGAGCCACGTGCGCGGCCCGAGCCTCCCTGCGCGTGGAGAAGAACTGCGGCTCTTGATGTTCAGGCTAGCAGGCTCCCACGGGGCGGGAGTCTTCTGCAGCGGGTCAGTTTGGGACAGGAAGCCAGGACACAAGGGTTTTTCTGTTCCTAACTGTGACCCTATGTCTCCAACCTACCTCGTGCCTCGGTCTCCCCACCTGCAACATGGAGCTAAGAACCCACTCCCTGTAGACTTGCATTGCAACAAAGGGGGTTAGGTGGGCGAATAGGAAGCTCTTTCTAACCAGGGGGGTTAAGTACGAGGGTAGGTGACCTAGAGAGGCCGTGGAGCCTCCTGGAAGTATTTAGGAGCAGGTTAGACAAACGCCTGTCTGGGCTGGCCTAGGCAGGGGTGCTCCCACGTGGAGAACCCGGTCAGCCGGCTTTTCCTCTGACGCTCTAGCGCAGAGGTTCAAGTGCGTTCTGCTGCTTTGGGACGCCTTTAACCGATGCGCTAGACAAGCCGAGTTTCACTCTTGTCCCGCTCGAGTCTTAAATCAGCCAGCTCCAATGCCAGCCCTGGGTCCCACGGCTCGCCCCTCTCCCTCCCCGGGGCAAATACTAGGCCACAGGGAGCGCGTTCCCCTCACCCCCACCCTCGAGGCACGGTGATTTCCCTTCCCATCAACTATGGATGGTGAAGAGGAGAGAAAAAAGGACCTGGCCCAGTGGGGGCCCTGGCAGAAGCCCTTTCCCGGCTGCAGCGTGCGTGCGTGCGGTCTGCCACGCCACAGCCCCCGGGGGGGGCGCGCCCCTTGCTCAGCAGGCCGCACCACAGACCATGCCCCATCCCTGCCTGCGCTGCCCCCCGGAGAGGGCAGGGAGGGGATGGGGGTTTCCTTCAATCCTTCCCTTCCCAGCACATCATCACAACAGGGGCTTTGTTGCAGCCTGTAACGGAGCTGCGGAGAGGGGGGCTCTGCCTCGATGGAGCTTGGCGCATTGCCGGCCGCTGCAAAATGATCGCCCGGCGCCCCCCTGCCGGGGGGGGCCACTGCATGAGGGGCCATTGTGCTCTCTCCTGTCCTTTATTGCTGTACAAGTGGCTGCTCCCTTCACCCAGCCGGGGCAAGCAGGGGCTGGTGCCCACGACACAGCGCGTCCCTCTCCTCTGCCCTGCTGACCGCTTGCTGCGACGGGCCCGGCGAGGAGTGTCTGGGGCTGCCGTGGGAGCCGACAGGACCCCGCACTCGCCAGGTGAGACCACGGGATGCACCCCATGGGAGACGGCCATCGCGGGCACCTACGGGTAACTCAACCCACAGCCCATGGCCACGGCTCTGCTTGCTGGGCAGAGGCTAGATGTGGTCCCAGGGGACCTCCTGGAGGAGAGGCTGGAGGCCTTGGAGAGGTCCAGCCGGGGGACAGGGGTCAATGTCAAGGTGGCTGAGCCGCTGGTGGGGGTCTCCCTTGTCTCCAGAGGGGCTGCAGGGCCTTGTGCCGGCACTGAAGGTGTTGTGACAGGTCACCATTTTGCCTCCAGTGACCGGAGGGGCGGCAGGGGAGCCACGGGCCAAGGGAGAGGGCAGACAAGTTCTCCCCAGGGTGAACCAGGGGACCCCTCACATTGGGGGCAGCCCCCGAGCCCTGGGGATGCAGCGAAGGGGAAAGGAACATGGAGGACTGGGAGGGGACACGGGCAGACCACCCCGAGGCCACGCTCCTCCCTGATGTGACTCCAGTGGTTTTAAAAATAGGCTGAGTTTGGCCCATCCACGTTGGAGCACCAGAGTGCGACTCAAGCCCAAGGGCTGTCCCCGCTCTGCCACTGAGGTGCTGGGCCACCTTTGGCAAGTCCCCACCCCTCTCTGTGCCTCAGTTTCCCCATCTGAAGAACAGGGATGGGCTTGCCTCTGAGCTCTACAGATGATGAGAGGCCAGGGGGCCATCCGTGCCACAAGATGTGGCCCGGGAACTGCCACCCCTCCTCTCATGGCTTGGTCGGAGAGCGTGTGACACTTCTGGCACATCGCTGCTGGCAAGGGTCTCGGTCCTCCAAGCTTCCCATGCATCGCTGCCATCAACACGGGGAGGTCACACAACCAAACCCACCAGGAGCGTTTGTCTCTGGCCATCCAGGCACCCTGCCTTCCCTTCAGCCATCTGCCGACCCAGGCAGATCTGCGCCGTTTGTGATCCTTTCGTGCTCGCTTCTCCAGATTTTAATAGCCCCACAATAGCTGTCAGGCATCTGCCGCTGCTCCGCTCGAGCACATTCCAGCGGGTCCTGCCCATAATTACAGCTTAGTTCTTCATCCACCTCAATTTTCCAGCATGCTTGGACAGTCGGTCGGCCATCGGCACAGGAGATGGGGGCTGGCAGGTGGCCTGTAGGATGCGATGAGTCTGCATGTTTGCAGGGAGCCTTGGTCTCATGATTTTTGGCTTGAGAGACACTGAGCAAGGGGCGTTGAAAAGGCCTGAGATCCATTCCCCCTTGGAGGACCAGTGAAAACCCCCCTGCCAGCGCTGCCGAAACGCACCCCTTGTTCCCTGGTGTAGGGCGCTCCAGGCACGTCGCTGGTACTGCTCGAGCCTCAGCGCCCTTGCTGTGAGACCGTTCTCCACTACCACTGTTCAGCCGTCTAGTCCACACGTGTCCTGCCTGCGGGCCACTCGTTAGAGCCAGGCTTGCTCGTTATTCACCAAGTCTCCGGTTGTGGTAACTGGTGGGGAGCGTTTTCTGTGCTCGAGACACCAGTGGCACCAATGGGACATGGTCGGTCTCCCCAGAGGATGCTTGCTGGGGTCCTTGGCTTGTCTGGTCTCCTGAGCTGCTTCCCACAAAAACCCCAGCCTTTAGGTCCCCTGCCCCCTGGTTCGTCCTGGCTCGGACTCAAGGAACGAGCATCCAGGGGCTTCGCCTCCCACTGGGCCGACCCCGTGCACCCCCTTGCCCGGGGGCTGCACAGACTAAGCCTACGAGACGGCCGCTCTCCCAGTGTGCTTACGGTCCAGTGCCTGCGCCGCCAGCCGGCGCGTTCGCTAGAGCGCTCAAGGCAGGGAGAAACTCAAGATAAAGGAAAGGGGTTCAACACACAGCACGGCGCCAGGTCTCAACCCTGTTCACCCAGCTCTGGACCTGATCCCCAGAGGGGGAAACTGAGGCACGGCACCGTGCCTGAAGACTTGCACGGCCCATCAGGATCTGAGCCAGGATTAAAAGAGCAAACTTCCTGCGCCGGCCCCAACCACACGACCGCATCACCTCCCTTTCACTTGTCACTGACTACCTGCTCCCCGCCACACCTATGCCTCCTCCCTCAGAATATCCATCACCAGAAAGCAAATAGCCTGCTGAGCTTGGCCGTCGCTATTAAATTAGCTCCTGCCTGGGGTTCCCAGTCGCTTTTGTCTAACTCCCATCCAGGGCTGCGGTTAGCGCCGTGTTTACTGCATATCACTGACAGATGTTTTCTCATGCTGGGACCGCGCTTTCAAGCTCCAGTTGGAGCTGAGCTTTCCTGTCTCCTTGTTTATTCCTGTCTGTGGCTATTTTAGATCCTCTAAGAGAGAGCTCTGCTTCCAGCGCATCTCGCACGGCGGACAGGCATTGCACAACCCCGCCAGTCCTGCCAAGGATGGAGCACGTCGCTCTCGGGATGATGGACTTGAGGCCCGCGGACGTGATGGCTACGGTCCGTCCAGCAGGATGGCGTCCCCTTTGATTTGTGGAGGTGGGAGAACGCGTCGAGGACCGCGGCTGGGACAGCACGCTAGCATCCAGCACCGCATCCTCTTTTTGAAGCCTCCCCTCGGGAGACGGGCCATTTAACGGAGGAGGTCGTCTCCTAAGGTGCTGGCGGCAGCTGTTGCCACGGTGGAGCAGTTCCCCTCCCGCCCCATGCGGAGAGTCAGCCCCAGGCCTGCGCTCTGGTAACTGGAGCTGGGCCGAAAGATTTTCCAACGGGAGGCTTTTCCGCTCTGCCATAATCAAGACGACATGCAGGAAAGTGTTCGATCGGTGATGACGCGACCTGTCAAAGAAGGGGAGGAAGGGGGGTGATGGCGTGACCTGGAAGAGAAGGAGAGGAAGGGGGTAGGAGCGTTTCGTTCCCATTGAAATGTTGCATTTGATTTTTCTCCTTCTTGAATCCAAAAAAAAAAAAAAAGGAAAAGTTTCTGCTGTTTGGTTTCAAACCAGCTGCTTGCTTGGAGCGTGACCTTATCCAATAACACAGCGAGGACGTGAAATCGCTGCAGCCCCCAAATGCAGAGGTTGAGGAGCTCATGCCATTGCAAACTACCGGTCAAGTTGGTGTCCGTCCGGCCAAGCTTCATGGACACAGAGATCCTGAGCAAGATGCTCCGGCGGGAGATCTGCAGGGACAGGCCTTGCGCTGAACCTCAGCATCAGGTGGCACTTTGCCTGCCAACAGCTCCTGACCCGTGCCCAAGGGGACCGGCCTGCTGGCCTCCTCTGGGTTTCGGTGGCAAGTCAGGCGCTTCCCACCCCGAGGCCCACAGCTCAAATCAACTGCACTGTGCCAACATCTGCCTGCTGCAGACGTCACCTGGGGTTGACCAAGGCACTGGAGAACCAGCACCGGAGTCAGAGCCAAGGTCAAAGCCAGGTTTCAGTCTGCTTCCTAGGGGGTCAAGCCAAGATCATGGCCAGGGCCAGCAGTTCAGCAAGGCCAGGAGGTCCAAGACAGACACAAGAGCAACCAGCCTCGAGCGAGCAAGACCAAGGCACCAGCACCCAACAGTGCTGCTGCAGGAAGCGGGAGCGTTTTACAGCCCTCCCATCAGGGACGTATCTCCCATTGGCCTGGGGGGATCCAGGGCTCGGGCACGGGCAGGATGCGGCCCTCCTAGCCTGTGAACGTTCTCCGAAACTGCACGACAGGATGAAACGGAGACCTTCAAAAGCCAAAAAGAGACCTCCCTGCTGGTCACATCATTCAGAGACCCGAGTCTGAGACGGGCAGAGCAGGGATTTGAACTCCAGTCTCTGATAGCTCAAGCCCACCGCTGCAGGAGTGGGGTGGTGTGTGCATATGGCTATGCCCCCTTTGGATCAGCAACTCCAGCCTCAAACAGAGGACCCTTTCTTGCCAAAACCCCTGAAGAAATATTTCCAGTCCAGCGAGACAACATTTTCCACTTACAATTATCCACGATCCTTTCCAAGCAGAGCTCATCAGGCCTCCTGGCTCCCACCCCCAGCTCTGCCATGGGACCCGGGTTCAAAAATGGGCCTCGTCATATTTTCCCATGACACCAAGCGCGAAAAGCCTCACCCGGTCACTTCCAAAATGTCTTTGTGCTTCTGGAGCAAAGTGGGTTGTGTAAGCCCCAGTGATCCTTATTAATGCTAATTATTTATTATGGTGATGCAATGGAGCACTGAGGCCAACGGAGGAGCCTCGTTAGAAAGGGAAGGGATGGTGTTGCATACAAGCAACTCGCACATCAGCTGGGCTGAAGAACGAGGCGCCCAGTAAACCCATGTCAGCGGCAGAGAGAGTGACGGAGCGCCCGCACGGATGTGTTTAGCACAGTGCCTAGAGGCACGAAACAGAGGGAAGGTTTCCACGCAGGCACAGAGATCAAACCCCGCTGGGAAGGAGAACTTCCCCTGCCAACCCAACCATCCCGTCCCATCCTGAACAGCGCGTGGTAGGGATTAACCAAGCAGTTAAAATCCTCCAGGGATGTGAGGTCAAGCGGAGCAGCGGCAGGACTGGCTGACAGAGGTGATGCAGCAGTTGCTGATACGGTTTTTGTTCTTATTTTTCTAAGTCAACGTAAAGGGATCACGGACGCTTTTGACTCTGAATAAGGGGCTGCTGGCTCAAAAAAGCAGAGAAACACTGGATGAGATCATTCATAATAAACAATTAGCATTAATAATGGTAATTTCATAGAAGTTAGGGGTAGGTCATTGGGTCCAGGATGATCATCGGCATTTGGGCAGGAAAGACTGACCCCAGTAAGGTGGGTGTGGAGATGATTTTTGCATCTCAGAGCCCCTGGGAGAGACTCAAACTCCTGTCTTAGGCAGCCCCTGGGTGACATGAGCGTGTCTGAGCTCAGCTCCATCCCGTATGGTTAAGGGCCTGCAGGCCAAGCCCTACGAGGAGAGACTAGAGAAACTGGACCTTTTCAGCCTCTGCAAGAGAAGGTTGAGAGGCGACCTGGTGGCTGCCTAGAAGTTCGTCAGGGGGGCACAGAAGGGAATTGGTGAGTATTTATTCACCAAGGCGCCCCCGGGGGTTACAAGAAATAATGGCCACAAGCTAGAGGAGAGCAGATTTAGATCGGATATTAGGAGGAACTTCTTCACAGTTCGAGTGGCCAAGGTCTGGAACGGGCTCCCAAGGGAGGTGGTGCTCTCCCCTACCCTGGGGGTCTTCAAGCGAAGGCTAGATGTGTATCTAGCTGGGGTAATGTAGGCCCAGCACTCTTTCCTGCTTATGCAGGGGGTCGGACTCGATGATCTATTGAGGTCCCTTCCGACCCTAGCATCTATGAATCCCTGCTGGGCCAGGATCTCACTTGCGGAGGCTGGATTTGGGCCTCTCCACGTCACCCCCGGCCCCTTTCCGAGATCAGAGCTCGCCCAAGCCCGTCGGGCTGGCTCATCCGCGAATCCGGTGGGGACCGGAGCGTGAAGGGCAACTTCCTTTTCAAAGGAATCCCCGCGGGGCCGGAGGTGAGGCAAGGGCTGCGCTGCCTCTGGAGGGGGATTGTTTGACTTGGGCCGCTGCCCAGGGTTAAATAAAAATCAAAGTCCAGTTCGGTCACGGGGGGAACTGGCTGCCCCGAGACGCCAGGAGTGAAGCGAGCTGAGGCCTGGCCTGGTGGGGGGCAGCGGAGCCGAGCTGCGCACCTGCAGCTCCCAGCCCTTCGCCATGGGGGTCAGGGCGGTGTCATCCTTCCCTCTGCCAGGCGCCAGCCCTCCTCTGCTCCCTCCTCTCCCCCGCCCACACTACCCTGCGGCCACTGAGTCATCCCCATGGATCGGATGGTGCCGGGATGGAGCAACTTGGAGGTTTTCTTGGTGCATTTTATGCTGGGGATGACCAGGCAGACCCACCCCTGTGCAGGAGGGCGTAGGGCCAGAGACCGCAACAGAAGGGGGCATTTCTGGAGAGCCTCGCTGTGTAGAGGATCCCCAGAGCATTGCATACAGCATTGTGGATCAAATGCAGCTGCTTCTGGGGTGGAGTGGCATGCATGCAAAACGCTGTGCGTTACGTGGCCTTCCCATGCCAGCCGGGTCCGTAGCGATGCTCTGCTCCTGCATACAAGAGAGACTGCCCCCTCCCAGGGGATGCCTGCACCCGCAAGCATGGAGCTGATCTGGTAGATGGAGCCTGGATGTCACGGCCTCGCGTGCAGCCCGTGGTCCCTGCCTGCCCTACGGACGGAGGACCCCAGGCTCCCCCTGCTCCTGCACAGCTGCTCCCCGCTGACCTCGGCCATTGCTCTCTAGGGGCAGCGCAGAGGGATTCATATGTAGGGCCCTGTTCAGCCATCACTTCCAGGGGTGAAAATCCCGACTCTCATGGCCCCTGGAGCATGATCCAGCCTGGCCGTGCCCCGGGCACGAGAAGCTTTGTAGCAGGTCCAAATGAGCCCAGCTTCAAGCCTGCAAATGCTCCAGGGGGCAAACCTACCCTACACGCCTCACCCTTAGCACCCCAAAGCAGTGCATTCTGGGAAATTTCCCAAGGAGAGGGGGCAGCTGTGGCTGGGGCGGACAGCTGTGGTTCCCCTTGGGCCGGAGGGTCCTTTGGACCTCCCAAGCCTCACCCTTGCAGTATTAATTACAGCCGCCCACTTCCCACCATTAAACCAGGCAGCTCAATTAGGAGGCAGGCGAAAGCTGGGCCCGTGGGCCAGGGGGATGTCCTACTGTGAGCGCCTGGGCCACGAGGCCAAGGGCACAGCCTCTCCCCAGCAGGGAGAAACAACTCCACACCACTGATGACCCCTCATTTAGCCGGCCTGGATCACAGGGTGGGACACCCGTGTCCGGCAAGCAGAGCTGGGCCCTGGCCCCCAACCATCTCCACCAGGCTGACCGCAGCTCGGGAGGGCTGCGTGCCTCCCCCAGACCCATCCGCATGTCAGCTCTCGAGTGCTTGCTCCCCATCCTCTGCAAGATCCACCGCTGACACAGTGTAGATAACCATGGGATGTAGCACAGGAAGGGTCCAGCTGGTACTCGAGCCCCCCGGTAAATCAAGCCTCGTTTGCACCGCGTCTCGCATTCAGACCCCGTGAGGGTTCTGGCCTTTTCCGTGTCTGGGTCCGGCTCCCACCCCGAGCCCTGCCGGGACCGAATTAGCTCGTCCAGGCGCAGGCTTCCAGCTCCCTGCATTCCTCGTGCACGCCAGGGCTTGTGGCTGGGCGGTGGCCAGACGCCTGCCTTGGCACAGGGCCGCGGGTGGGGGCGAAGGAGCAGGAATACCGCCCGATGCCAAAATCCCTGGATCCAGCCCATCTTTTGGGGTGGGCGGGAAATGCCCGGCAGGGTCCTTGGAGCTGCAGCCCCGAAGCAGGGGTTGCATGTGGGCTGGGCTGTTGCGGACAGAAATGCGTGGAGCTGGGACCCCAGGAGCTGCCTGTCCACCCTGGTGCGCTGCAGAGTGCCCGGTCCTCCCTGCGCCCGGTGTCCATCCCGCCCTCTGCTCCCCGCAGCGTGTCTGAATGGTGATGGACAAAGGAAGTGCACCTGCCCCCCCAGTTCCTAACCTGCCAGTGCCTCCCAGCAAAACCCTGCTCCAGGGAGCAGCCCACGCCTTGCAAAAACCCCAGGCACCCACTGATCTGACACAACAGGTATCATCATGGTAGGGGGAAGCATAACCCCCCAGAGGGGCATCGGGAAGAGGAACAGAAGCACCCAAAGGGACTTCCTGTGTCGTCAAGTCCCAGCCGATCCCATCTGTCACAGGCTGCTGCATCACACAAGCCCTCCTACAGCCTGATCTCGCTCTGCCAGGGCTGAGACCAGGACGTAGGTAGATGAGGCTCGGCCTAAAGGGTCACAACCCGAGGGATCAAGAAGAGAAAAGGCCACGAAACAAGGGGGTCAGGAGGCTGAGGTCGGTCTGCAAGGGACCAGGACATAGGTCGGTGATTCTCAGCAGGGTCTTACAGCACCTTGGGGCACCCTGAGGTCCTTTCTAGGGTGCCATGCAGTGTTAGCCCTATTAGGCGTGCAGATGCGATTCGAAGGATAAACCCAGCCGTGTCAAGCAAGCAGGAATGCAGAGCATCCAAAGCATGCTGACCTGTCTCCGGCTTCCTCAGCTCTCTGCACCAAAAGAATCGCTCAAGGATTTTTCTGTAGGCGAAAAAGGAACGAAAGCCAAGTGCTGACACTTTCTGAGGGCCTCGAGTCTAACCAGGGTGAGAAGCACTGATGTATGCAGGCAGCCTGGGTGGGACCAGAGCCTGGAGGTGAGGAATGGCAGGCAATCCCCTGCAGACAGCCAGGGCCCGCTGCCAGCAGTAGGGTGGTAGCAATCAGGCCCATTCAGGTAACCAGGGCCAGCTGAGGGCAATGGCCCCTACCAGGCTCCAGCCTAAAACCATTTGGCAACTGGGAGGCTGCTCCATAGGCTTGCACTTGTCACTGCTAAATCCCCGTTGCTTTCAGTGCGGCCCTCAAGGTTGCCTGGAGCGCCTGCTCCCCCGGACTGCCAGCATCTCCCAGCTTCGTGCCACCCCCGCTGTCATCGGCGCCCTCTCCCTTTGTGTCCTGAGGCCACAAGATCAGTCCTGACACCAGGCCGCGCTGCGGGCCTGCTACCCACGAGGCGGACCCCAGCGGCGGGTGGCCTCCTGGAGAAGGTAAGCAACGCAAATGCAGCTCCAGCTGCTACAATTCAGTGTTGAAGCCCCAGGTCCAGCAACTTCAGAGCAAGCCAGGCTGAGTCAGGCCCTTTTTGCCTTATCTCGGCGCTGTTTGCACACACTCGGCGGTGTGCATTTAGCGCCGCACTTCCCCAGGGGCGTTTCTCGTGGGGCACAAAGTGCAGTGGGGGCAAGTGGCGGGCAGCCCGGCTCCTCAAACACTCACCTCTTCTGCAGGTGAGGCCAGCTCCCCGCAGGGCTTTGCCTTCCGCCGGGCAGGGAGCGGCTCCGGGGCCGTGTTATTCCAGCGCTGATAAGGGACATCGGAAGGAAACTCCCCGGAGATTAGTCGAGGGTGGGGGAGGCAGAGACCGGGGTGCACACGGGAGAGATCAAAGGGGTGAACTTGAGTCACACGCTGCTCATCAGAGACTTCAATGGGTGGCATTGCCGTGCTGGAGAAAGCAGCCGGGACCCCAAGCAGACCAGGCTCCGGATGACTTTGTTCAGTAGTTCATCGCTGATAAACCAGCCCAGCCCTGACAGCGTGCCTGGAGCCCGTGTTATCAGGGGCAGCGCCAAGAGATCTCGCCGGGCATTGGCCTGGGACTGGGAGGTGGCAGCGTGCATTCGCCCACGGCCCGAGGGTCTCCGAGGACCGCTCATAGCGCCCCGAGGGTCCATGTCGTGATCCCCACCGCCAAGGGGGGAAGTGAGGCATGGAGAGGGGGCACAATGTGCCTGCTGGCTGGGGCACGTCTCCTTCTGCTGCCAGCACCCCAGATTTAGCGATCTGTCCTGGCAAAGCTAGGATATGACCTCCCATTGCCCACGTCCTCGACGGCCAGGCTCCCCTTCCTCACAGTGCTTGCAGCCTACGTGCTTTGCTGCTTGTCGCTGAGCATGCGGGTGTCTGGAGGGGGGCAACGCAGGGGGCTGTAGGCGCTGTGCGTTGTCACCCGGAAGCTGGCGGCCGTGCGGTCCGGACAGCAGCAGGGCCAGGGAGGGAAGCGAGCCGGCGGGTCCCCTGTCTCCAGCTGGGAACCGGAGGAATCCATCCCTTGGCATGGCCGAGACAGCCGTGGAAAGCCACCAAGATGAAAAGGGATGAATCAGCACCGAGGACGTTAGCCTGTAATTGATATTTTGAGCCTTTAAATGCCTCCGGGCAGCAGGGGACTTGCCAGAACAAGCCAGGCCGTGCCCCCTCCCACCTCCTGCCTGCACGCGCGTGTGCATGGCACGGTCCGGCTTTGTGCACGTAATTAGGCTCCCTAGTACATCAGCACATGTGTGCATGCTAAGATGTACCTGGGCAGAGCTGCCTAGGCGTGCGGAAACATCGGGCTGTGTCGACGCAACGCAGCGGTTCTCTCGGAGAAGCCTAAGGAGGGAAGGGCTCGCCGCGCGCCACTGCTGCATGGTAGGTGGTTTGTGCGTCTGCTCTATCCCGCTATCAGCAGAAGCTAATCCGCGGCAACTGAAGTTGCTTCATTCAGGGCTAAGCTTCCCCCCCATTTAGTTTCCGCTTCCCGCAGGGGAGAGCAAACACCAACCACTTATCCCAGGTCAGCTGCCGCGTGGCACGTCCTCCACACCTTCCACAGGGTATATGTGGGTCATATGCCCACAGCCTGATCGGGTTCGAATTATCCATCCAATTACCTATGGGCCAGCTTTGGTAGGAGGCTCAGAGGAAACCTTCCTGAACCTACCCCTAATAGTGTGGTAGGACGCGCTTATGCCTTTCTCTGAAGTCTCTGGAGCTGGCCAGGATACCTGGACACGGACCATGGGGCAAAGCACCAGCTAATTCATAGTTTTTAGGAGCTGGAAGGGACCTTACAGATTATCAGGTTCTGCTTTCTTTTCCAAATATGCATCTTGGGGTACTTACAAGCTGATCGCTGTTCACAGGACAAGGGGCATCGCCCAGGAGAAAAGATGCAGCACTCACAGCTTCTCAACGGAGGAAGACCAAACAAGAAGCGAGGGTGAGAAACCAGACCAGGCGCACCGAGGTTAAAAATGAGGCCCAGGGTTTTACCAGGGCAGGTGACGAGTCCCAGAACAAATTACCAAGGGAAGCGGTGGCGTCTCCGGCTCGGGGAGCCTTCGGATGGAGATGGGATGGCCTATGTAGGCCAAACAAGTTATTGGGCTCAATGCAGGGCTCTTTGTCCTCTGCTAAATGGGGACTCAAAGCAGATCACATCTGGCCTTAAAATCTGTGGGCCTGGGCGAAGGCATGCAACCACGCCTTGAGATGTTTCACATACGACCAAGGCACGCGGCCATTTTGCGCTGCGGCATAGGCAAGCGGAGGAGCAGCTGTAACCAATAAGCCTCTGGATTGTTTGGGCACTGCGATGCATTTAAAACCAGCCACATGAACTGGGGTTCTCGGGTTTTTTATTTTATTTATTTATTTATTTTTTGCCTTTCAAAAATGTGTTTTGGAACTGCCCCAGGCCCGGGGGAAATTACGCTGGCCACATTTTATCCAGCAAATTTGCTGAAAAATAGATTCTGAAAGCCTCCGGTCTGGGTGGCTGCTGGCTGCTGGCAGAGGCGCGTGCGTGTACAGGGAGGAGGGGGTGTCGGGCCGCCCGCGTTTTGCTTCTGTCCGCACGGAGAACCGGTTTCGTCCCCGGTGCGAATTGAAGCTGGTTTAGTCAAACCAGTGTAAACCCTGCGCGAGCGCTCTTCTTTTGGTTGGCTCGGCTCGCGCGCACGGGGGAATGTTTTAAGTTGAACCAAAATAGCAACGCTGCCTCGCTCTTCTGGGGCCCTCTCGCTGGCAGGGCTTAAAGTGTTTCTGAAAAGAGGTCACTGTCATTATCCCAGGGGGAATGACGTGCCTGTGGTCACCCAGATGGCCGGTGGCAGAGCTGAGAGAGGACCTCGGTCTCTGAGGTCCAGTGTTGTGCGCTGTCCCCCAACACGCTCTCTGGACCCCAAAAACCAGAAGCCACTTTGCCGAACGCTGGCTTGCCCCGAGTGTACCCATCTGTCAACCGGACCGGCCCAGCCCCCCGGCACCAGGAGCTCTGCCTGTTCCAGCATCCCGCTCTGCAGCTGTGTATTTTCCTTGGCACTTCCCAGCTAACCCAAGCGCCCTAGGCCCGTGGGTGTCTCTTGGCTCCGCTCCTCTCCAGTGGATTCACCCCCACCCCCACGCTCTCTGCTCCTTTTTCCTTTTTGCAAAACCTCTTCCAAATGCAGCACGACCCCAGCGGGGCTTTCCCCTCGCCAGGCTGGACCTTGCTCCTCCGTCTCGCTGGGCGTTTGCACGGCTCTTCTCAGTCTCGACGAAACGCGCCTCCCAAAGCAACACATGATCTTAATCTGTACAAGGAACTTTTACCCCCAACCTGTGCAGCACCAGATAGGAAACCCCGTTGTAAATCTGTCGCAATTCGCCGCTGCTATCTACACAGTTTGTTTAGGAGCCTTGGAATTAATCCCCGGCATAGCATCAGGTTCCAGGAGGTGATGACACAGGATTTATATAACCGGGTTTTCAGTCTGGCCTTTAATCAGCTGTAAAAACGTTACTCCCGTCTCTGTTGGCTTTTCTGTTTTCTGTCTCTCTCTGCCTGTAATTTTCAATCCCTCCAGATTTATTTCCCTGCCTTAATGGTTCTTTGTCTACCCCTCCTTCCTGCTCTCGCTCTTTAGATCTCGTTTTAATTAGAACCAAGAGGGAAGGGAGGAAAATGGATGTTTGCTTTCTATGATGAATTGTTTGCCCTTCCCAAGTATCTTCGGCGAGAGGATCCCTGCGGAGATGAATTGATTAAGGTTTCCCCGCCTTGCGAGGGATTAGGTATATGTAAGAAATGTGCTGCTGCCATGCAGCCACCTCTGGGGTGGGGGGGTGGTACAACCTCACTGCAAAATATCCTTGAACGGCAGCGGGAAGAGCTTTGGCAGCAAGAGGGAAAGACTCGCCCTTACCCCGTGCAGGCTATACCCGTGCAGCCTGCACTAGCCCAGCAGAAAAACTGAGCAAACCAGATCATCTCGACCCCCTTCCCAAGCAACATCACCCACGTTGGAAGAGGAAATCCTCTTCCAGGATATGTGCAGCCACAGGCAGGGAGCCCCTCAGCCTGAATCCAAACCTTAACTTACGGCAGAATAATTTTCCTTGCTATACGGGCCATCCCTTAGTCTCGCTGAAGCAGCTCCTATTACCGGCTCTGGAGGCTGAAACAAAGGTTAAATTTTTAAGGGAAAAGACTCCGCTTTGGACAAAATCTGGCCTTTGTCCTGGCAAAATAAAACCATGCGTTGAAGTGAAACTTTCTCCTATAAAATGTTGGGCATTTTTAGCCATCTGTATCCAAAAAAACATGGAAAGTGATGATTTGATATTTTTCACGTACAGAAAACCCGGGGTGATTGAGGGGGTGTCTTTGTGAGATAGCTGGTAAAGTTTCTGATCAAAAAGAGAAGTCAGCAGCCACTTTTCTCCCCAAAGATTGGGGGCAGTGAAATGGAAGAGCAGGGGAAAGGGGGTTGTTTCAAACCCTTGGAAGCAACCAGCTTCGAAGTCCCTGCATTGTCCTGATGCTCAGTATGACAGAGCTTGGGGGCAGGGACTTTTCTGTGCCTGCCCCATCCTCAGGCATGTCAGAAATAATTACAGCATGTAGCAGGCACCGCCTCTACTGACAGAAACAGGGTGCGGGGGGTGACTTGCCATAAAGGGAGGCCTTTGAAATGGGGTGCAAAAGGTTAGGGCTGCCTAGGAGACTCTATGGCACACTGGAGAGCTCACAGGGCTGTGGATGCAGGAGCTCTCCAGTTCTGGAGGCCCTTAAGGGCATAAAGGGTGCATCCTCACATGCATTAATGTGCTTTAGTTAATGCGGATTAAATCTAGCACCTCCAGTGTGAGGTACTAGGAAAATGCGCATTAGTCTGTCTTCATGCGCATTAAGTAAAGATCATGGTTTTAAGTGACAATGCACATGTATCTATTTTAATGTGCATTAACTAGATAGCATGGTTTTTAGTGATCCCTTAATGTGCCTTAAAATAGGATAATGCGTATTAAAGCAGACATGTAGATGCCCTCTTCTCTGTCTGAGACCAGCTGGAGCCCTCTCCCTTCCCTCACCCGGCTGCACTCCCTCCTGGGCCAAGCCCCCTGCATTTCAATTGCCCCCTATCCACACCAGGGCCAGATGCACCTGCCTTGTTCTCCCATCAGGTATATGGGGCACAGCTTGGGGTGCCATCCTGGGCCACTGCCAGCAGCTCGCTCTCCCTCCTCAAGCTTTCCACACATCGCACAAAGGAGCAGAACAGGCCAAGAAGGAAAGCGCGGTGCCACCGCCCATGCTAAGCCAAGGCGCGGCCCGTTCCCCACCCAGATGCCAGAAGAAGAATGGGTCGTACTGCCGCAGTGTGCACGGGCGTGCAAGGGCTGGTGCCAGACGCACACTTGTGTTGGAGAGCTGGAACAGCCAGGCATGTGCCCACACAGCCCACATCTCACCAAAATGTTCCCCAGCCTTTGCTTTCCATCCGGCGGCATCCCCGCCATCAATGCTCAGAGGCCCGTCATTGCAGCAGCAAGCGCCGCGTAGCCATGGACCTCGAAGCACGCTGCATGCGGCGACCAGCCGAGCCTCACGGCCAAGCCTGGGAAGCATCCTGATTCAGATGGGGACACTGAGGCACAAGGCCCTAGGGACATGGGGCATAAGTTACTCCAGAGAAGGGACCTTGGCGTCCTGGCTCTTGCGGCACATGATGTCAGGCTGCTTCCAGCCATCAGGGACATCCTACGCCTGCTTGATGCCAAGGTGGACGCCAGCCCATTAGCACTGGGCACCCCATAGAGTACCCAGCGCCCACCACAGGCCTCTGGCATGCTCAGCCTCTGCCAAGGGGGAGAGCTTTACCAAATCTCCTGGGCCTAGGAGTGGCTGGTGGGTGAGTCAAGCCATGAGCTCACCTGGAAATCTCAGCACGCCTTGAGGAAATAGGCTTGTCCTGGGGCCTGACCTCTTGGTGACAAAGCCGCCCCCGGGCAGTTATGGGAGCATGAAGCAACCCAAGCTGTCCCCATACAGCCCCGTGACCCAGAGATGGGATTTTCTGTAACTCTGGGGAGCCTCCACACCAATGGTCCCAGGACTATTGCTCTAGATCAGTCCTGAATTCGCGCCCTCCGGACGCCATCGTGCTAAGTGCTGCACAGGCAGGCAATGACCATCCTATTGGTCACGAGCTCTGCAAAGGGGCCCGTCTGTGTCCCGGATGTTGTGTGGAGCCAGGCATGCTGTCAACACCTTGCGGATTAAAACAAGGGTGTCTACAGTCCTGGACTCCTGGTCCTCCACCAGCATCATCCGGCTGGCAGGACCCAGCATTTTGAGAGCACCTAAGCATGGGTCCTCACACCTGCAAGTCACCCTCATTATCCCTGTTGTAGAAACGGAGAGACCGAGGCAAGGAGCAGGGCTGGGGAAGACATGCAGCCCGTCCAAGTCACAGGCAGCTCTCCCAACCCCACATCCCGAG
Organism: Crocodylus siamensis; assembly: GCF_052110815.1. Taxonomy (NCBI): domain Eukaryota; kingdom Metazoa; phylum Chordata; order Crocodylia; family Crocodylidae; genus Crocodylus; species Crocodylus siamensis. The sequence goes on along the minus strand of NC_143406.1, from coordinate 2,249,967 downwards.
CCTTCATTGCAGCGCCCCACGGCCTCCCAGAAACCGTCCCACCGGAGGGACAGACGTGTGGAAAGCCTCCAAGGCCAGCTCAGTGCTGGGCTATTGCCAACTGCGTTTGACCATTTGGTCTTGCTGGTCTTACCCATCAAGAGCTGAGCTGAGACCCCCCCAAACTCCACACGGGACCTCCTGATGGACTGAGGGGGACCCTAGACCAAGAAGGGGGGGATGTCCTTCAGCCATGAGCATCAGGCAGTGAGCACTGCACAGAGCTGGCCAGATCTCACCAAGACCACAAAGCACTTCTGCAGGAGACTGAAAGCCGAAGAGAAGAGCAGGCCAGCCCCGGGACTCATTTACTGCTGCTGTCCTGCATTTAAAGCTGTCGTTCCAACCAACATGGGCCGTGCAGCATGGCAGGGCTGGGATCGCTTCCCCGCCCTGCTGCTGGGGTAGGACTTTCCAGAGGCCCTGGGGCTGGGAGGGACCCCGGCATAAGGTGCATGCATGCACAGGCGGAGCGGGCTCTTACTTTAGCTGAGGATGCACCAGGAAGAGCAAAGCTCACGTCTTTCAGGAGAGAGCGCGACGGGGCGGCCTCTCCTGGAACATGCTGCGGCAGCTCAGGGAACAAAATGGAGGCTGAACTCGGGGCCTACGGAGAAATACAAAGGCACGGGACTGAGGCAGCGCGTGGGCTTTGCAACTGCACGGCTCAGGTGCCGAGGGCAGGTGTGGCCTGGCTGAACGCCTGGGCGGAGGCCTTTATTTACCAATATGGGAACAGAGGGAGGAAGCTGGATGAGCCCCAAGCCCCAGGATTAATAACACGACCCGTGCTGCAATAGCACCGAGGAGCCCCAGTGCTGCACCGGGAACCCCTGTGCCAGGAGCTGTGCAAAAACGGGCAGGAAGAAGGGCCCTGGCACAGGGCAGCTGAAATCACTTGCCAGCGACGCAACTCCGCCGTCCAGCCTCTAGCTGGGGGTTCAAATCCAGGCTACGCGTCGCAGCTACGTCTGTCCCCCGTCCGACAGCTGCATGGGGAAACGCCTCACACGGTGCAAGCAGAAAAATGAATGCAGGCCTTCATTTTGCACAGGAAAGAGGTGGATGTTGCCAGGTCTGCGCAAGGCAGTGGCAAAAGTGTCACGCACTTGCACAGCCCTTGGCGAAACACCTCGCACTTGGGCCCCGGGGGAAGACGCGGACTGCTGCAGCCCATGTAGAGGTCGGGCCAGGGCCCCGCGTTCCCAGGGCAGGGAGGGTGGGATCCCAGGCCCAGCAGCTGCCAGCAGCCCCGGTTCACTGGAACGTGTCCACGCCGGCCCTCGGCCAGGAGGCTGCGCATCAGCTGAGGGCCCGGCTTGCCCTGGGAAGGGCACCGGCGACTGAAGCCCGGTTTTGCCAGCTTGCATCGCATCTGCGTGCAATCCTATAGCAGCGAGAGACCGACTCGTGTCCACGACACAGCTTTGATGGGTGCAACGAGGCGTCCTGCAGCAGAACTGCCGCGGAGCCGGGCGCGGGCCCCTCGCCATACCCCAGACCCACAGCTCCCCCATGCCAGCCTCCGGTCCGGCACTGCCGTGGCTCTGGGTGTTCAGCTTGGCCCCCGTGCATATAAAAAGGCGTGCAAAGCCAGCCAGATGTCCCTGCGTTTTGTTTTATGAACGTGGCAGATGTTGTGCCCCCTGATTTACACCGGCAGTGGGAGGCGTCCTCGGGGCACGCTCAGGATTTATGATGGGCGCTTCTGGGCCTCCCAGCGGGAAGGCTGTGGGATTGCCATCTCGACCCAGCGGGGCGAGGTGCAGACGGGGCTGGATCCTTCGAGGTGGGAAAAGCTGGGCCGTGGCCCGGTGTTCGAAGGAGTCTGCAAGCCCTCCTGCCACTCAGATCCCACACGATCCCTCTGCCAAAACCGCTCCGTAGCAAGAGGCAATCTGCTGGCTGGATTCCACTATATTCCACCCACCTGAAATGCCGCGGGGTTGGAACTGGATCCTCTCCCTTTCCCATCCCCATCTCTTGTCTAGCAGCGCTGGGTGCTGCTTTGAAGGCTGCTGCCCTCCACCCCAGATGCAGCCGCCTTCCCGTGGCAGGGCAAAGGAGTGACACCTTGTTATAACTAACACCGGTTGCTCTCGGGCCTGATCTCACCTGGCCAGGGTCAATCAGGAGCAAGGTGGGGGAAGTGGCTGGACTGACTCCAGTGCGAGGCTGGGGTGAGTGAGTGATAGCGTCTGTCAAGCAGCTTGTTGCAAAACATTTTTACAGCTTTAATTGCAGTAATTGGGGCACTGGATAATGATGGAAATAAAAACACTGTATTTAGGTAATCGTAGGAGAGGCTGCCCGGGTTTGGGGGTATTTGGGTGGAAGAGACGATGGAAATGTCAGGGCGTGATATTTAAATGCTGCTGCTAATCAGGTTGTGCTGAGTGGTGCGAGGGTTACCCGTGCCAAGGCAGGGTGGTCTCGAGCAGCTGGCGCTGGCCCAGGACTCAGGAGACCTCGGTTCTAGCTGCGATGGTGCCTCTGCTTTCTTGTGGGCTGGCTACTTGTGCCTCTGTGCCTCAGTTTCCCTTCCCAGTGGAAGCTCCTTGGGGCAGGGACAGCCTCCCGCTACACACCTGTGCAATGCTTAGCTCTGTGGGGATGGGCTCATGGATGGGGCCTTTGGCATAGGCGTGGTAACACCTGGGGAAGGTACTAGTCCCACCCAGGCTGGCTGCAGGCCACGTGGGGGCTCAGTCTTCGAGAGGGGGAGAAAGGGAGGGATGAAGATGTAGGGAAGAGTGAATGGATCCCACAGCCCAAGAGCAAGGGGCCGGGATATCTCGGCGCGGTGCAGTGCAGGGCATTTCCTCCCTTCCTTTGCTGGGCGCTGCCTGGGAGGCCGACTTTCCTCCCGAGGTCAATGGGGTTGCTCTAAACACATGCAGCTGGTGCCAGCCCACTGTCTGGTCAGCCCGGTAGTCTGAATGGGAAGGCGCGACCCCAGAGCAGGCGGTGGTGGAGCCCCCGGCTCGGGGATCGGTGCCCTCTGAGCTCCCGGGGTGGATGCTCTGCCCTGATGCAGCGTGCGGACCCCTGGGCTCTGGGAGAGGGGATGAAGGCGATCACCCAGCACGGCGCAGGGAGGCTGGAAGCAGCGAGAAGCTGGCCCGGGTCACGTGGCCTCTCAGCTCACACAGCCCAAACTTGTTTTTCCTCCCGGTTCGCATTGTTCCAGGCCAAAGTGCTGAGCGCCGCGGTTTCCTGCAGGGGAGGCTTTGCACAATCAGCACAATGGCAGGAGGGACCGCCTGGCCACGGGGACGGGGCCGAGGCCCCGCAGCAGGCGGGAGGGCGTGGAACGGGGACAGCCCAACGCCGGGTCCCCGTGCGTGGCTCGGGGGCGGCACGGCGCGACACGCAGAGCCCGGGGCAGACGCCAACTGCACGGGCCCCGCAGACGTGTCGTTCCAAGCGGATGAGGAAACCGAGGCACGGAGCAGGGATGCGCGTACTCAGGGTCATAGGAAGGGCCAGAACTTGTGCAAATTTGGCTTCTGGGAGCCCCTGGCTGCCTTTAGCACCTGCTGGGCCTTTGGTCTTGCCAGCTGGGTACTGACCTGCTCTCTGCCATGCGACTCCAAAGGGGCTACCTGGCCTGGCTATCGTCCACGGTGCCGTGGGGGAAGGAGCTTTGCTCTCTGCCTCCGCTTCGCCCACTTTCCCACGTTGCCAGCCAGCCCCGGGGGCTTCTGCCCACCTGCTGTCTCCACCACCTCCCCCGCGGCTCTGCTCCCCCGTGGGTGGCCCTTCTGCTGGAGGTGTGAAGGGGTCCGGGGAGGGGATGGGATTATAAGAGGAGTGAAAGGATGAAGGTGTTGGTGGACAGGGAGATAAACACTGGGCCGAGGGGCACGGAGGGATAAGGGCTTGTTTATGGAGAGGGGGGTAAATGGAGAGATAAAACAACCCAGCGATAGAGAGGAGTGAAGGGGTGAATGGATGGGCAGATATACAGAGAAAGGGGTCCAGCAGGAGAGATAGTGGGAGCAGCTGAGGGATGGGTTTGTCTCCAGGCAAAGCCCCTGGGCTGCTTCCCCGAGGCCTGTTTCCACGGGTCCCTGGGGATGCCTCTGAACAGGGCGAGAGACCCTCAGCGACGCCGGCGCTGCTCCTACAGCGGCCCCAATCCTGCGAGGTACGCGGCTCCGCTCCAGCTGGGACGTCTCCACCCCCCTGCGGTGAGCTGGGGACACGCTCCAGAGCGGCGGCTGCCACGGGGTGGGCTCCACGTGCCCTGGGGCTGCCGAGGCTCCGCGTTGCCGCAGCAGGGCTGGGTCCTGGCACGGCACCAGCAGGTCCCTGCCAGCGCCCCTCCTGCGGGAGCCTCCAGGGAGGGTGTGCGAGGGCAGCAGCAATCGGCGCCAGGGCAGAGAGACCCCCCAGGCCTGCCGTGCTGCAGCCTAAACCCGCCCCACGGTGGGAAGGAGGATGCCCCAAAGGTGGCTCTAGTGTAGACAAGGCTCCGTGTAGCCCCCCGCCTTCGAATGATCACAGCTTAACCCTGCTCGGGCAACTGGGCTACGTCGACGAGCACCTGCTGACTAGAAGGGAGGCCGAGCCCTTCCTTGGCTCCCCAACCGACCCAGCCACTGAAGGAGCTTGCACAACCGCGTCGCTCCCCTGGCCCTAAGGGGCATAAAACCCAGGAGCGCCGTATACTTCTGACTCCATCTTATTTACAGTCCGATAGACTTGGCGCACAACGAGCCACGGATTTTGCAGGACCTGTAGCGTGGGGAAGGCCAGTAAGGAACGAAAAAAGGGTTGTGTTTCCTGGGGGGGTCATAAATAGTGCCGCTGAGCCATTTTGACATTGTGCCGTGCCATAAATCCAGGCCTCTCGAGGAGCAGTAGGAGTGGGAATTCGTTAAGCCCCCACGCCCCTCTGCCACAGAGGTCAAGATGCTCCGAAGACAGAGCTAGCTTGTTATGCCAACAATATAACGCCCCCCCTCCCCACACACACACACACACACATTACTCTACAGGTGGGGAAACTGAGGCATAAAGAAATATTTTTAGTGGGGGGGTCACATCGCACAGTCGGGCGAGACCCCACTACCTCCAAATCCTCATCTGTCAGCTGCTAACAGATGTGTGAGGCTGAGAGCAGGTGTCTCCAGGCCAGGCTTTAGGGAGACTCCACAGGAGGGGACTTAGGAGCAGAGTCAGCCAGGAGTGACGGCAGGGTCGGTCAGTGGCCTGAAGCCTCAAACAAATCCCTCAAGTCCTGCAGGCCTTACCGAAGCCCGTTGCATGGGATCCCTGGGACGGCCAGTGAATTGCAATGGGTGTCTTCATAACATCTCAGCTCCTGGAGTCCTGTTATTGCCTCTAAAGCAAAACTGGAGGGACTGATGCGAGTAAGCAGAAGCCCATGAAAGCATGGCCCGGGTGCATGGCAAAGGCGCCAAAGCCAGGAGAAAAAGAAGCCACCTGGCTATTGTTTTAAAAGTTCGCGATTAAGCCAAACTCGTGATTCACGTGCAACTCGTGAGTTTTTATTGGCCGAGGCTGGCTGCACGGAGGAGTCAGGGCACCTGGGTCTTCCTTGGAGCTGCGGCGGCCTCCAGCCTCCTCCATGGCAGCTTCCAACCTGGGTCTTCCTCGGCAGCACGGCGGCCTCCAACCTCCTACGCTCTGTCTAAAGCGGGCTGGATCTGCACTTTGCACCTCTCTTCCCATCAAGAGGACAGACCGTGCACGGTCAGCGCGCTTGCCTGGGAATAAGATATAGGTTCAGTTCCCTGGGCCGGTCGCCGAGCCTTTCTGGCTTCCATTCCCCAGTCGTCAAATAAGAGTGGCAGCACACACTGTGTCAGGGGGGCATAATATGAATAGCTCAGGATGGAGGGGCAGCCAGCCCAGGCCCCTGAATCCACTTCAGCCCCTCATACACTAATGCAGGGAGCAAGACTAGAAGCACCAAGAGCATCCTAGGATGTGGAAGGAATTTGGCATCCATGTGGACCCCCTGGGTGCTATCATGCCTGCTGTATTGTACTGTCTTCCCTTTGGCGTCTAGCAAGACCGCCGTCAGCTGGAGCATTTTGCATTGTTGGGGGAAGCAAAGGTAGCCTGGTTTAGTGAATAAGAAGCTGCCCGGGAGCGAGGAGAACGTGGTTCTGCTCCTGGTTCAGCCACCAATCTTCCCGGAAACCTCCTCCCTGCCTGCCTTCCCCCGCTTTGGCTGTGTGATCTCTGGGAAGGGGCTATCTCCGTGCAGCACCAAACACAAAGGAGCCCTGGTCTCGGCAGGGTCATCTGGGTGGCAGCGAGGTACGGATCCAGCAGCTCAATGGGGCATGGCCAAACAAGCAGGTTCAGACTCTGCCTTCAGATAAAGCAGGGCTGGGGCTGCTCCGCTCCGGCTGCACGTGCATGGGGAGCGGCTGCCTTCTGCTCCCTCTTGTTTCCATTGCAATTTGGATTTTCCTGCCCTCGCGGTGGGCTCAGCACAGGGATGGGAGAGGAGGGGAGAAGATTTAAGCCTCGTCTTTGCCTCTGCAAACAGGAGCCCCGCAGAGCTGAGAGGCCGTTCTGCGGCTCCCCGGGGCGGAGGAATCCGCCAGGCAGCTTTCCCGGCAGGGAATGGAGCCAGGGGGGCCACGAAGGAGACCCACCCAAGAGGGACCCAGGCCAGACGGTGATTAAACCCGGCTTCTCTCCCGCAAGAAGGCCTGCGCGAGGCAGCCTGGCGCGGGGGGTGGCTGCTGGGAGAGGTTTCCCGAGCTGTAAATCCCCAGCCCTGACAGCTGCTGGGCACGATGGCAGAGCACGCGCCCCCTCCCCGCTCCACAGAGGCCTTTCCTCAGCCAGCAGAGCCTCGTGAAAGGCAAGAGGAACATCTGGGACGAAGCTGGGGGGACGAGGCGAGGTCCTCCAGAGAGAATAATGGCTTTTCCACGCGGGCCGTGGCTACCTTGTCCCATTGGTACGTGCTGCGCTGGCAACTCGTGCCCAGGCCCCCCGGGTCCCATCCCATCCCCACGGTGCCCACGCCGATGCTGACAGGGAGACCGACCCAGGTCTGACCAGGGTTTTCTTCTGCTGTTCCTCTCCCCTTTGCAGATTTGTTCATCCCATGCCGCCTGCCCTGGCCATATGGAGTTTCCCAGTCCCAGTAAAGAGCTATCCGGGCCCTCCTCTGCCCCAAACACCGGCCTCCGCAGAGACGACCACCGGGACAACCCTCATTCGCTACGCACAGTACAGAAGCTATGACACACAGTTGAGCATCGGGTAATGGTTACAGCAAAGGGCTGGGCATCGCGACTCATTAGATCGCCGCCTAATAAATCTGCAAGATACTTTGGGCCATTTGCTTCCCATCCCCGTGCCTCAGTTTCCCCAAGTGGGAGCTGGCAGTCAGTCCCACCGCTACGACGCCTGGTTCGCGCCTGTTTACAGGGTCCAGGGTTGTTCACACCCATTTGCACCGTGCAGGAAGGAGAAAGGGTTAATTCTTGAGCACAGCTGGAAGTAATGTGTTTTTTTTCCTTCCTTTCCACAGCCCCCACCCGCAAAATGGTGAAAAATCAGGCCCTGCAAATGCCAATTAAGAGAAGGAAAATCCAGCGCAACAAACAGGTGCTCCCGGTGCTCCGCTGAATCTCGGCCCAGCTGGTAACCGGAGCTGGTCACGGGGAATTATTTCTGCCTGTCACGTGGAGTCGGGAAGGCTCAGGTCAGCCGTAAGGGCAGGCCGCAGTCAGCTGGCGGGGGCGAGGGGAATATCTGGGATCGCGGCCCGCACCTTCACGGCTGGTTTGCAATGGCCTCTTGCTGGAGGCTGCTGGGCACAGATCTCCACGTAAGCTATGCGCCAGCCGGGTTGGCTGCAAACCACGATGCTATTTGCCTCGCGGCCGGCCCAGGGCAGACACGGCAATGCTGCTCCACGAGGTCACCAGTTCAATCCCTGGGCGTGACGTGGCCCCAGGGAACAGAGGGGTCTGCGTGTCCCCCCCGTTCTTGTGGGAAGAGAGGCCACCCCCGCAGCAACCAGATCAAAAGGGGCCAATGGTTCGTGCTGGCCAAAGCCTCCCTGAGCAACGTGCAATTAGCCCCGCGATGCCCTGCCTTCTGGGACCACCCCGCCACTGAGTCACCCACAGCTTTCCCGGGGGTTGCCACTCCGACAGCCAAATCCTGTCAGGCAGAGGAGATGCCTGCAGGGTCCCTGCAAACAGCCAGGCTCTGGTCACCCTCCCTCCCACGCTGGTCCGCAGTCGGCTTGCTCAGAATAGCTGAGCACGCGCACCACGGGAGCAGCCGGTGCCACCCTCTGTGCCCTGCTCTGATGGAGCCCACGAAGGCGTGGGCAAGATGGGGAGAGATGCTGCGGTGGCTTCCCGGTGGCTGGCTGACAAGAGACTCCTGACAAAGCCCAGCTGGTGTCTCCATGCAGCTCCAAGTGGAGCTGGGCCTGATCTCTGATGCTGCCCCAGCAGGCGTGCAAGCTCCCGATCACAGTCAGTGCGTTAATGAACCAGCATGAGAAACTTGCAGCTCTCCGCTAACGAACCGGGAAGGCTGGGGCAGGCAGGCTGCGGATGGCATTTTAGCAAATTCCTTCTGCTAGCCCTGGCTCCCGCTCCCACCAGGTGAAGGCTGCAGGGGACACGAGCTCCAAGGGCGGTTCCTGACCTCCTGCCCGCTGGCAGGCAGAGACGCCACGCAGGCCACGGATGTGGAGCAGCAGAAAGGCAGCAAGCCTCTGCCCGGAGCTGAGACCTTCCCGGAGCATGAGACATAGTCTTTCTAGACTTCAGCAAGGCCTTTGACACCGTCTCCCACCCCATCCTCATTAAAAAACTAGGCGACTGTGGCATCGATGCCTACACAGTCAGATGGACTGCAGATTGGCTGGAGGGTCGCACTCAGAGGGGGGTGGTGGACGGGTCATATTCGACCTGGGGGGAGTGGGCAGCGGAGTCCCCCAGGGCTCGGTCCTGGGGCCCGTGCTGTTCAATCTCTTTATCAGCGATTTGGACGATGGGGTGAAATGCAACCTGTTTAAATTCGCTGATGATACCAAAAGTTGGGGTGAGGTGAGCACGCTAGTAGGGAGGGAGAGACTGCAGCAAGGCCTGGATAGGTTACAGGGGTGGGCTGACATAAACAGGATGCGTTTCAACACTGGCAAGCGCAGGGTGCTGCACCTGGGCAGTAGAAACCAGCAGCACACTTATAAGATGGGAAACTCCCTTCTTGAGAGCACAGAGGCAGAAAGGGATCTTGGAGTCATTATTGACTCCAAGATGGACATGGGCCGACAAAGCGAGGTCACGGTTGGCAGGGCTAACTGCACCTTGTCGTGCATCCACAGGTGCATCTCTAGCAGGTCCAGGGAGGTGATCCTCCCCTTCTGTGCGGCACTGGTCAGGCCGCAGCTGGAGTACTGTGTCCAGTTCTGGGCGCCGCACTTCAGGAGGGATGGGGACAACATGGAGAGGGTCCAGAGGAGGCCACTCGCATGATCCGGGGACAGCAGGGCAGACCCTACAATGAGAGACTGCGGGACCTGAACCTGTTCAGCCTTCACAAGAGAAGGCCAAGGGGGGACCTGGTGACTGTCTATAAACTCACTAGGGGGGACCAGAAGGGTTTGGGGGAGACACTGTTTCCCCGAGCATGCCCTGGCATAACAAGGAATCATGGACACAAATTTTTGGAGAGTAGGTCTAGATTAGACATCCACAACAGCGACTTCCCGGTCAGGGCGGCTAGGAGCTGGAACCAACTTCCAAGGGAAGTGGTGCTGGCTCCTGCCCTGGGGGGCTTTAAGAAGAGGCTTGATGCCTACCTGGCCGGAGTCATTTGAGCCCAGTTTTTCTCCCGCCCAGGCAGGGGTCGGGCTTGAAGATCTACACGGTCCCTCCGACCCGACTGCTGTGATTCTGTGATTCTGCGAAGGGGTCCCTGGGCTACTCCAAGCATCCCACAGCACCAGGTGACTCGCGGGCCTCGGGACACCTGCCATGGGACCCATCGGTGCTGCCAGGGCTCTCCACTTTTCCAGGAGCCCCGTGAGCCAGGCCCACCTGGGAGACACTACTTCCTTTGCGGCACGAGGGGCTGCTCCAGGGTCTGCCCTTGAGAACTGGCCCTGAGCCCACACCCAGCACCGGGGGCTGAGGTCTGGGTCCAGGCTGGCCCTCTCGTCATAGAAGAGAGGGGCTCCCTGGCCAAGATGGCCATGCCACGTGGACCCCAGCACCTGCCGGTGACTCCCCCGAATCAAGGCCTCGCTCGCCAGCCCCGGGGCAGCGCAGCTGCTTCCTTGCTGCTCTGCTTGTAGCATGGTTGGTGGTGACAGTCGCTTCTATAGCAATGGGCTGGGAAGCAGGGGAAAAGGAGCATGTCTTTCCCCCCGCACCAGGGAGAAGCAGGCTGCAGGGTCCAGCAGGCTGCTATGCACATTGGAGGACCCGGGCCAAGGCTGTTAGCCCCTTGCTGCTGGTCTGGTCCCCTCTCCAGGTCAGGGGAGCTCCAGGCAGTGTAAGGCCCCAACATTGCCCACACCCCCCTATCCTGCAGCTGGGGAAACTGAGGCACAGTTATCATCCGAGGGACTTGGATGCTCCGCATTGCCAGCGTGGGGTCTGGGATCCCCAGGACGTCGCGTTGCTTCCCCTGCTGCTTTTGATCCTGGCCAGAAGGCTGTTTTGCTTTCAAAGTGGAGCTGGAACGACCCTCAAATGTTTGGGGCAAGATTTGGTAGCCAGGCAGGTTGCTTTCCAACAGGACCTTCAGCGCTTTCTACGTGATACAGCTTTGATGGATCTCAGTCTAGCTCTCACCGGACATGGTGGCCACATCACAGCCCCTTGTTCCCACCACCGCCGGTCTCCGTGGATAGCAGGGCCAGTCTCAGGGAGGCCGAGAACTGCCCGGGCCCTAAACACTGAAATCCCCTCCGACTCCTTGCAGTGTTTCCAACAGGGCAGCCCTGAGGTCCATATGCGACAAGCTTCTCCTGTCATTGCCTGGACAGGCCAGCCTGGTCCCCAGGGCCATGCAGGGCTGTGACTCCAGCCCACCCTTTCCTCCAGATGTAAAATCACTCAGAAAAGGTCAATGGCTCACACTTATTCCTAAACTGTTTGCAGTGGCTCGGCTCGGCTCGGCTCCGGGGGCTGCATGTTTGCTTAGCGCTGCTGGAGAGGCAGCAAGAAGACAGAGCCCTTTCTTTCTGTCCGCACCCCTGCCGAGGCGAAATTTCTAGGAGTGTTGACACTGCTGAATGTCATCATCCCAACGCCGAAACTCGGGGCCGCTCGGGTTGAAAGCTACGGATGTTTGGCCTCAAAAACCCCAAACGTCCGTCAACGGTCTCATCCCAAACTCCAGAAGCGTCACCCAGCTCAGATCCAAAGACCCCAGCTCACGGATGCAACGCCCGGCTGCCCTTGCCGCCCCGGGGGCTGATCTGCAACAACCTTCTGCCCACACACATCACTCAAACTGCAAGCGACACTTGATGTCAGGGCCTGGGTGTACAGAAACCCCGATTTCTCAGCCCGAGGGGCCTAAAGTCAATGCAGTGAAAGCTGTCGCTTTAGCTAAAGCAGCTTCGGCCGCTTTTGTGCCGATCTATCGCCTGCGTGCAAGCTCAGGCTGAGTTGCTAAAAAGGGGGCAGGATAAATCCATGATAAAACCGACTGATCCATCCACGCCGGGTACATGAAACTCAGCCCTCAAATACCAGGTTGCAATCAAACAATTGAAACAAAACCTCTGAGCATGCCATCTCCTTCCTCATGCCGGTTGAGTGTGTGTGTCCTCTGCCCTAACCGGTGGGAACAATAGCAATTTTTAATCCCTTCCTCAAATAGAGGTGGACCAGAAACAAACACACGCACACACCCAGGAGGTACCTTAGAAACAAGGAATCTGGCCAAATGGGTCAGGATGCCTGGATTGAGGTGCCTGTGACCATCGTGGCCTGAGGTCCCTTCTCAAAAGGTCAGATGAGCTATGATGGCTGGAAGGGACACTGCCCTTGACCCCCGGGGGACTGCAAACCCAGCTCCTTGATGCACACCCCAACCACTTCCCTCGCTGTCCCGGGCTCCTTGATGCACACCCCAACCACTTCCCTCGCTGTCCCGGGCTCCTTGATGCACACCCCAACCACTTCCCTCGCTGTCCCGGGCTCCTTGATGCACACCCCAACCGCTTCCCTCGCTGTCCTGGTTCCTCTTTTCCAGCCAGCTCGTTTCGGTGATTCACGACTCGCTGAGGCACAGTGACAAGTTAATTGCTAAGCATGCGAGGAATCCTCAGCCTGGGAGCACGTGGGTTACAACGCTTCAGCCGCCTTCGGCGGGGCTGGAACATGGGCAGGGCCCTGGGGGTTGCCCCCCTGGGAAGGACAAGGGTCCTTCAGTCTAGGCATCAGCATTCCCCACTGGAGACTAAGCCAAAGGGACAGATCCGCAGTCCCTAAGAAGAATTTGTGCAATGAATTGCCAGGGGCTTGGATCATCTTATCAGGACAGGGTGTGGTGCAGACAGCCAGCCGCCCTGGACCTCTGCAAAGGCAGGCCCTTGTTTGGAGGGGCTGCAGGCTCTGATGTGGGAAAGAGAGACGCGCAGGGTGCGGGCTTCGGCTGGAGGTCATTGGGCTGCAGAGGCATCAAGACCTGCAGAGGTGCAGAGCCGCGCTGCTCAGGAAGCTCCCTGGGGCAGGGGGACACTGCCAACGCGCTCGCTGCAACCAGAGTTGGTGACCCCGGGGGCTGCTTTGCCCTGAGCCCCTGCACAGAGCAGCACTGTGACGGGCCATCTCTGGGGTAGTAGGCAGGCTGGAGGGGCAGAGGCAATGCAGCTGGACCCTAATAGGTACCCAGAGACAGGGGGGCTGAGCTGGAGCTTCCTGGCTTCACGAGGCCTCAGATGTGGCTGGAAGCCCACTGTTGGGGAAATCTGATCAACTACTGTGTAGCACCCATACACCGAAGGGTGTGCTCGTACACCGAGGAGCACTGGTCTTGTCCTTTCTGCTGGGCTCGTTCCTAGCCGCGATCAATTAGGCAGAGAACGAGGGAGTGTTGGCAAGATGATTTATTTCTCCGCAGAGGGGTTACTCAGTGCCCAGTAGACAAAGAGCTCCCCCAATCTGAGTTCGGTAGCACCTTTTACGCTAACCGGTCATACACATGCAAATATAGGTATACATAGGCATAAGGCATATATGCGTGTGCATCTTTGGGGAATTTCCACTAGCTTTGGGGGGGTTTTTTCTCGCTTGCTGTTACAAAGTTACAAAATACACAGAACAAGTTTGCTTACTGTCAGCAAAAGGCTATCTTTAAGCTTAGGGAAAGGTCATATGCTTCTTAAGGGTCATCTGCTTCTCATGGGTCATCTTGTTTTTCTAACACCACCCAGGCACTTTGGATGCTTGGGCCCTTCTGCCATGGTGGTGAAACCCACCTGGCCTCCCCTGTTCCTCCTGGGTGCAGCCACTAGCAGGCTCATGCTGAAGGACACAACCTGCAGCTCATTACTGTCTTCCCTCCTCACCACGTGGCTCATGGCTCAAGGACTAACGAGCTCTTTGTCTGTCGCACCTCTTTCAGTGCAGCACGCCACGGGTCACGCGCCCCTCGGAGGGGTTGGTCCACTAGAGGATAATAGCCCTGAGCGAACGGAGTTGCTCCTTTAGCTGCAGTGGTTGAGGTCTGAGGTGGTGACCGCCAGCAGGACATGCGGCTGCTGACCCAAGGGGGTGGTCCACGGCCACCACTGTTTTTACCTAGGAAACTCCAACCAGCAGTGCGTCAACGTGGAGAAGGGCAAAGCCCTCGGCTGTGATGCTGCTTCGCCAACAGCCTTTCTGGTGTCAATAGGAGGATGTGCGGAGCGGAGGTGGATCACATCCCTGGCCTGGGTCCTCAGCCCAGGCAGTGGGTGAGATGGGACTCAAGTGCCCAACTCTTTGGCTGGGACGACATAGTTGGGGCTGGTCCTGCTTGCAGCAGTGGACTGGACTAGATGTGACCTCCTGAGCTCCCTTCCCGCCTTCATTTTCTATGACTCTTAACTCCTATGGGTGTTCAGGGTCACGGGGGTGCACAGCTCCCCCAGAAAGTCACACCCCATGCTCCTGCTCATAGGCAGGGCTAGGCCCCAGCTGCCAAGTTTTGCTGTCTGAAAGTTTTGGTTTTGGGCCCAGCTCTGGTTTTTGGGATGGAACGACCAGGCTGTGACCGAGACAAAAACTCTGTGACCGTCAGTCAAGGTGGGCTGAAGGTTTGGGTCACGTTGAAAAGGCAATGCTGGGGACACTTCAAGCTTATCCCAAAAGAACCAACAGCCCTCAAGAGGCAGTGCAGCATCCCGGCCAGCACCAGGGTGGAGGTAATGCAGGCAAAGTACCAGGAAAGCTGACCTGGGGTATGGCTGATGAAGAGTTAAAGCACAGAGCCACGCTAATGATGGTCATGATTATTTATTAATGATCCGTTGCTGTAATTTGCCAATGCATACGTTTCTTTATGGAGCTTTATGTAACTCCGTCTTGAATCAAGTAGCCAGGGCATAAGCGTTAAATGTCCCCGAGCCCGTTGCACTGGTTAAGTGCAATTTCCAGCCCCTTCCAGCAAAGTATCAGGAGCTGATGGGTGCTGTGGAAATGCCAGCTGGTGAGAACCCCAGGTGGCTTTAACGAGACCGCCCTTTTCATGGCTTTCATAGAAGAGGCCACAGCTGCTCTGGTTATGAAATCCCATTTTTCACTAACCCAGTGCAAATCCACAGGAGAGTGGCCAAGTGACTTCCTCAGCATCAGACAGCGCGGCAGTGGCAGGGCCAGGAGGAGGACCCAAGAGTCCCGGCATCCTCAGCTGCACTTTGATCACACACAGACAGCGCCATTCACCTTCCTTGGGGTAGACCACGGCCCAGGCAATGGGAGACATCCCAATAATACAGCTGCCCGGGTTGGGCCCATCAGGCTAATGCAGCTAATGACATCTTATCTTACTCTCAGAGGAGGCCTGGACCAAAATACTTGTATTATTCGGAGAAGATGCACTGGTCCTCCTGACCGCCTGTCTCAGAGGCTTCAAGCCACAGGGCTTGTGCCTGGGCTGGTTAGTCAAATATCAGCCTCAGGCAAAGTAACAGGAAAGCTGACAGGGGATATGGCTGATGAAGAAATAAAGCACGGGGCCATACTAATGATGGTCATGATTATTTCTTAATGACCTGTTGCTGTAACTTGCCAATGCATATGTCTCTTTATGGGATGTGTGGCTTGTCCCTGGCTTCATTTTTGGATGAGACTGGCTGGCACAGACTTTTGCAAAACATTTGCCTTGACCTAGGTGACAGGCTACTTAGAAATGAGCAGGGTGCCAGACCCGTCACGTGGATGGAGACCTGGCTCACTGGCAGATACCAGCTGGGAGAGAAACACTGCATGGCAAAATCAGATTTCAGCTGGACACTATCCCATGCTGGTCTCATGAGCTAGAAGTAAAAAAGGGGGGGTGGAAATCACTGCCGATACATTTGCAGATGACACACAACGGGTGGAACGGGTATAAAGCAGGAAGACACTGAAATATTTTGGTTTTGGTCCAGTTTGACCCAAAATGATTTCTCTTCCCCTTCCCCCCCAGTGTTTTGTGAGAAAACTGAAACCTTTTGATTGGGGGCTGGCCTAAAAGTATGGGTTTTATTTATTAACTGTTCGGTTTGGCCAGAGAACCAAGATGTTATTTATTTGCAGCGCCCTGTCCCCGAGTCCCTCACTTTGCTTCCTCTCTTAGCTTTGCCAAATCTTCCCAAGCACAGAGCCCCGAAATGAGCAGCGCTTTCAAAGGGAGGGAGACGCTGGAGGTCGCGGGGAGAGTGGAGGGAGCCCATTGACAGCCAGGATGTTCTGCGAAGACGGCGGCAGAGCACGGCTTGGCTGGGAGGAAGGCTGGGACAACTCTGCCCGGTGCTCTTGGCGTGGGGTTGCTTTGGGCTTCGAACCCTGCCACGCACATGTTGCTTCCCTCCCAAGCCTGAGCTGTGACCTGGCAGCGATGGGACACTGGAACAGAGGCCGCCTGAAAGCCAGAGCCGGGAGCAGCAAAGTGTCATTGATCTTTTCCAGCATCATTTTTTATGAGGGTCATTTCCCTGGTGCGAGATGGCCCTCTGCCGGAGAAACCGAGCACCAGCTGGACATCTGAGGATACTCCCCCAGGCAGAGCATCAGCTGAACAAGACTGCACAGGCCTGCAGGTGACAGGGCCGGAAAACCACGCGTCTTTCTTTCCTCATCCGATGGCAGAGACCAGAGAGGCAGCGTCACCTCGCAGCTAGAGGATGCCTCAGCTCTATGCCCAGCTCAGCAAGCAAATCGCACCCCTGCCTCAGTTTCCCCACGTGCACCATGATACTTGCCTAGGGCCCAGTGGAGATGAGGGGTCCTAACGTATCAAGAAATGCATTCAGATCCTTGGAGGAGAGCTGTTGGGATCCCCTTGCCCCCGTCAGCACAGAACTGTTACTTACACAATTGCCGCTAAGTCTTGGACATCGCCGTTGTGTCCCGAGCAGGTCGTGGCCACATGGCCACTCAGCACCTGCCTCTGGTCCAGGTGAAGGCAGGATTTCATTGGGGACAGACAGGCAAGGGCTGCTTTTAGCTCATGCTCAGAGCTATGAGGACAGGACTGAGCCTGGCTGGGCCTCGAGTCTCGGGAACGTATGACTTCCCCGGCGTGAGTTAGGAAAAGACACTAGCCACGGGTGCAGAAGCGAGCGCAGGGAGCGACACCAGCCGGCACAGGCTGACAGCTGCGGCACACCTGAGCCATCAGGGACCTGGCTACAGCTCCTTGACCCCCTGCCTGAGCCCATCACAGCAGCCTGGGGGCTGCTCTAGTTTGCTGCAGGGGGTGACGGTCCCCGAGAGCTGCTTCCCCCGGGCCTCCGGGGATGCCCCACACCAGGGAAATGCCTGGTGGAGGGGTCTGCTCTCTGTGCCCTGCCTTGCTCCTGAGTTGCTGTTGCCTCTCAACAAGCATGGTGCTTTACAGACACAGACAGTGCATTTGCCCCTAGAAGCATTGTAATGGAAGGCCCAAAAAACCAACTAACACAGACCCGCTTCCCACTCCTGGTGATGGCCTGGGCCCCAGGATCGGGGCCTGTGTCTGATGCAGCCACAGACAGGAGGTGGGGAAGCGAACAGCTAAGGCTAGAGCCACTGAGTCGTGTAACTCGCTCCCAGCCTTTTCCCGGCCCTCATTTTCAGCGTTTGGATTTGTTCTCGCCGATTTGGGGCTGTCGGATCTTAATGGGGAAACCCTGAGTGCTAAATGCAGCTGATGGAGTTTTTTGGACAGCTCTAAGAGGAGCCAAGGCATGTGCGTGCGTGCGTAGCCGTGTACGTTGGTGTGCGCACAGGTGCGTAAGTGCGTTCAACTCACCTGCAATTATTCATTCCTCAGCACACCCAGGGAAGAGCAGTTTTCTCCAGGGAATAAACCTGCAGCCCTCAAGCACTTGTCTTGACATTTCTTCCCCTTCTGAAAGGCTGAGGTGTGGGTGGCATCGTCCTGTTTGTGCCCCTAGCTGCGTGTGCAAAAGTGGGTGCTCAGAAAGTGTCGCCACTACCCAAATGCTCACTCAACCCCAAATGAGGGCGGTCTCATTGTTTTGGGAGATTTGTCTCCTGCAAGCTACCTGCACCGGTGATGCTGCCGGGGAGCTGCATAAAACACTGCTGGTGAAGGGGAGAAGCATCAGGCCCAGCATGTCTCCCGTGGGGCTGGTTTAACTACCCAAGCATATTTCTTCCAGCGCCTTGTCGGAGATGAGGGTCACAGAGCAAGGTCCCAGGCCCCACGGCCTCTAGACGGAGCAGCGCGTCTGCCCCTCTCGGAGCAGCCCGAGCAAGGCCCAGCGGCAGACGCCACTGAGTCACTTCTTGCTATTTTAAGTCCAATGCAGCAGAAAAGGCAGAGCAACCCCTATTATTTTACAAGCCGAGGAGAGAGACTACAGAAAGCAACTGGCCTCGCCTCCCCGAAGTTCAGTGCAAATGAGGAGCTTGCAACCTAACAAGCTAATTGACCATCCCTGCTCTGGTGCCAGCGGTGCTGGGTGCGGTGCAGATGCAACTTGTGCGCCACCGAGCTTGCAAACCATATAACCCAAGAAGGGACAGAGACACCAACTGAGAAGATGACTTGCCTCCAACTAGTGGCAAGACTAGCCCCACCTCACCCCCAACCACCTCTCGGTGTCCCCACCAGCTCACAGCCCCTCCATAAACCAGGTTAGATTCGATCCAGCATGACAGATCGGCTCAGGGGATCGCTGTCTTTTCCATAGCAGGCAGCACATCTCAGGGGCCCCTACCTCCTGTTTACCATCGCTCTCCATCCCTCGGGCCCCTATAGAGACTGCTCAGAGGAAAAAAAAATGCAGCCTGTAGTTTTAGCTTTTCAATGCAAATCGACAGCTGGAAACGGAGGACGCAGGCCTCTCCCTGTGCCCAGCCCATTGTCCACGGACCATCCGTAAGAGCTCTGCGACCGCCGGCGATCAAGAGATCACAGCCTGAGACCTTTGGGGTTGGATCAAAAAAAGGAAGACCGACTGAGGCATGACTGCATCAGCACCATCCTCCTTAATCTGCCTTCTGCTTAAGGGTTGTACCATGGATATCAGTGCAGGGCACTGCCCCTTCCCGGTCTTCAGCGAATACAGCAGCATTAGATGCAGAGGGTTCATGAGGTCACGTTTGCCTCTGCAAACCTAAGGACTAGAGACTTACTGGTTCCTCAGAACGAAGGCTGGGGTTATCGCACATTCACGTGACTCCAGGAGCTGGGGCTTTGATGAACACACCCAGCCTCGCAAGACCTGCTAGAGCTGGCAGTGCTGAAAAGAGAGTCTCCCATGCCCTTGGACCAGAAGAATTAGGCAGGAGAGCTCATGGATACGAGGTCCCACAGAGCCTGCCCAGGTGGGGGTGGGTCGCCTGTCCCCCCACAACGGCTGCCCTGAGGTATATTGGCCCAGGACCCTCAGGGAGGGCACACCGTGGCCACGGACACTCAGATCCATGCCTAAAACGGCACCTGAGCTCCATGTCCCGGTCCCTCTGGACAGAACGGATTTGGCCGGTCACTAAAGAGACCCCAAGACAGGCAAACAACTTTGTCCTTTGCCCCCAGGCAGACCTCGTATTTGTGATGCCCGTCATGTCCCACATGCTGCCTCTGGGCAACGCTCAAGTAGCTTGTGAGTGTTACACTTTGCCCTGCTCGTGGCCAGCCCCAGCTCACAGGGATGATCGGGGGTAGGGAACCAGTTGCAGAATCAGGGCCCTCCGCCTCGAGCTGAGGACCCCCAACTTCCACATCCATACTGCTCACAACAGCCCATGCAAAAGAGAAGCAATTTTTTTGCCCCGATTCCCATTGCTTCCATCTTAGCACAGGGTGCGAGTTAGGGGTGCAGTCTTGTGTTGCTTTGCCCCGGGGGCTGAGATGGCAGCTGGCTCTGGGTGGGAGGTAGCATGTGGGCCTCCTCCCATTTAAAACCGGAGCAACACGGCGGCAGCCCCTGCGGGGACCAGCGTCAGCAAGAAGCAGGTTGGGCCTGCCGCTTTCTCTTCCCGCGCAACAAGTGGCCTCCCCTCCCAGCCCTGCGCCGGGGAAGACAAAAGGCCTCTTGTGCATCCCTTGAGCCGTGCGAGAGAGCAGCGAGCGAGAGGGGAGGTGGCTACAGCCATGCGAATCCCCGAGGAGCCCTGACTGGCAGAGACCTGCCTTTATTACAATTTCCCTTCCCCTCCGTGCGCGTCTGGCTCTTCTCCGCGCGGTACCCCCCGTGCCATCTGCCTCCTCGCTCTGCGCTGCTCGCCGGGGGAAATACCACGGTTGCCCGCAAACTTCGGGGAGCAAGCGGGTAGTGGGGAGAAGGAGGGGGACGTGCATGCGGGCAGAGGACAAAAATTAGGAGGGAGAGCTGGGGTGGGGGGGAGGTTGGATTCCTTCCTCGGCACTTCAGGCAGGAGGCAGAGCTGGCGTGGGAACAGATGAGCCCCGGGGAGGAGAGATGAGACCCCATCCCTCCAGGAAGAAGAGAAGAAGCCCCCCGTGATGGGGTCCTGCATGTCCAAAGGTGAGCACCGTGCAGCGTGGGAGGGCGGGCAGGGGTCTGGGCATTAATGAGGTGGGCAGTAAATGTGCCCAGCTGGTGATCTGCCCCCCAGATGCGGGGCTGCGCCCCCCCGTGCGATTCTAGCCAGCCCCCATGGGGCAGGGGGAAGGCTGGAGGGTGGAAAGGGAGGATTACAGAGACTCCGGCTGTCAGGGGAAGGCAGGTATCGTGTGGCCTTATCCCCTGGGAGCGGCTCGCCCGATGCTGGGCTGGGCTGGGCAAAGAGGGCAGGGAGGTACAGCCACCGGGGATTGAGTCCGGCACAGTGGATACGAGCCCCCTTGCTCCAGCTGCTCATTAAGGGGTCAGGAAGAAACTTCCCTGAGGGGCAGGCGATGTTGCCTCCCGGCATCTCCTCCCGGAGCCGGCCACTCCCGGAGGTGGGGCATGGGCTGGGCTCGGTCGGACTTGGCTGACCCTTCTCACCTCCCAAACTCCAGCCCTCGGGCATCTCACTCCAGGGGAGGCTGCAGACCCTGCTAAGGCAACTCCTGCCCTGCTGTATGCTCCCAGCCAGGCACCCTGCTCCTAAACCCGGTGAAATGACAGCTTGCCAGGCCCCGGGGACAGTCACGCAGGCGGATGGCATCACTCCTATCCCCAGAAGGGGCATTAGGTGCCAGTTGGGACGTCTGGTAGAAGCGAGTGACAGGGCCATGAATCCTGTTATTTGCCTCGGTATACGTCCATGGAGCAACAAGGCTGACACCACCTTATGGTCGATCAGAATTGGGCCCTGAATCTCTCTCTCTCGCTCACTCCCCAGCGGGGTTACGTGCCGTGAAAAGGCCAGCAGCAAGCTGAGCTGCAGTGGTTAGAGTGGATCAACCGGGGAGTCTGGTCCCACAGCCCTGGCCAGCCCCTCTGCTGTATTCATTATAGAGGATGTTTTGCAAGGGATTTGTAGCAATCATTTAATTTAGCAATGAAATGCAGCCACCACTGGGGACCAGCACAGCATTGTCCACAAGACCCTATTACCATCATGCAGCCGGGAGGGAGGGAAATGGAGAAGGGGGTTATGTCCAGCTGAAGCAGCAAGAGGATTGATGGGGAGCGACCCCAGTAGGATTTAACCCGCAGGCTTGGATGAAGCACCTTGGGCTAGTAGTAATTAGCAATGAAGACTTTGTTTTATGCATCTCCCCAGTGCCACAGGACTACAGAGGAAGCATCTTAGCCAGGACCAGAGGGACGCCAATAAGGAGGTCTTGGGTTTTGCTAGGCTAAAGGAACCGGGATGGGGAGAAGCACAGTGAGGACGATCACCAGGCCTGTCGGACCAGGAAATTCCCCCGGCCCAAGGTGATGCCAGCTCCTTCTGCTCCTACCCTTGGTGTGCGAGGACAACTCAGGGACTAGCTCCCTATTTAATGACTGGGTCCTCAAGGCTGTCTGTTGTGCAGGCTGTAGGTATCAGCAGAGGGGGAAAAACTCACTCCACGGCTGCCAACAAACAGCTCTCAGATAGTACCAAGTTGTCACTCATGACTGAGTCGACCTGAATTCAAACTGAAGACCGAGAAGCCCATTAGGGACACCATCCCACCCAGAACCAGGTTATCAAGCGCACAACACGCAGAAGGGAAGGCAGGTTGTCCACGTCTCCAACACCCAATGTCCCGTAGTGCGTGGCTAGACTGTGACAGCCAGCTGTCACTCACCACGCCGCCGTGCGCTGTAAGGGCTGAACACCACTATCACCTTGACTTAGACATGACAGCGGGAGCCAGGCATGCCTCACCTGTCGCTGTAGTCAGCTCCTTTTGTGATGAAACACTCTCGATCATCACAACAAACTCAGGAAGAACCGAAGAGCGCATGCCCTGGCCACGTTCCAGGTCTGAGCGAGTTCTTCCTCCGCTTTCCAAGCAATTATGGGGCAAATCATTGTTGGCTGTTGGCACGGTGCTTGAACACCAAGGATTACGGTAGGGCTTTAAATCCTGATGGACCCGGGTCAGAAACCCCCAGATCTTACACCGAGACCCAGGCAGGGATGTCAGACAGCTGCACAACCCACAGCTAAGTAATGCAGACCAAGGGATGGGGGGCAAAGGATTAGGTAACCTCATAATAGGAGAAAAAGCAAGGATTTAGGAGTAGGGGGAGATTGTGTCTCAGGTCTAAATTGGGCAAAGCAGGAATGAAAAGCTTGGGATGGGGGGGATCAGCTCCTCCTTAAACAACCTCTTCTTTAGCAGTTAGCATTAGGCGACAGCCTGCTGCAGGGTGTGCGCGTGCAACTAGAACCGTGCCCCCACGAACAGTGGTGTGTTATGTTGGCCATGGCCAGTCGATCCTGTTCCCCCCAGGAAGGCCAGGGATGGGGAATGTTTGCCTATGAATGGAAATAAGAATTTCAGCTTGCTGGTGTGAAGTTGTCTTTCTGACCCAGGACCCACCAGCCAAAGGTCTGGGCCAGAAACATGGCTTTGTGCAATGAAATCCTGCCTGAGCTAAAGCCTATTCACTGGGTGGTGGGGAAAGGATGAGGAACGTCACTAGGTTTCATTTCCCCATGGTCAGGTTATTGGCTGAGCTCCTCTGACTTCAGTCAGCAAAGTGACACCGGCTCCAATGCAATTATGCTGATTTAGGCCAGCTGAGGATCTAGCCCATTGACTTCCAAGGGGTGCCTTGATTTGCACCTGTTTAAGATCTGGCTCACTGCTTAAAAGAAAAAAAAAAGTGGGGCAGCAAAGCCTAGGCAAAGCAAACTCCAAGCAGAACGTTTCTTTAGAAACGCTGCCTGGCCCGCAGCTGCTCTGGGTCTGAGTTATAAGGGACGGGGGGAAGGTTAAGTGCTGCTAATTGTGTTTAGTAGAGGCTTCTAATTTTGCTTGGCAGCACTCCAGACGGGTGGTGAGGGTCTTGGATTACGCGGGTTGAAGGTCTGTCTCTGCCACAGGCTTCCTCTGTAGCCTTGTGCATCTGCGCCTCGGTTTCCCCATCTGCGAGAGCAGGATCATAGCAGTGGTAAGGGAGGAAGTTTGTTAATATTTGTGAGGCATCAGGCTCTGTTTTAAGCAAATAGAAAGGGCAGAGAGGGAAAGAATATGAAATGTACCCTTTCTTCACGCTCTCATCTTGCTTGTGTATTCAAAGTAGAAATCTGTGCCTAATTTCAGGGAAGGCCGTCCGTTTCTCATTCCCTAATTTTGCTTGGTTTGGTTTCTTTTCCATTGCCAGCTCTTGCAAGTTTTGCTCTCTGCGATGCAGTCTCCCCCCATTTCTTTGACTCTCCAAGGAAATCTGCACTATCGCTGCTAAAAAGAAATCCACGTAGAATTTAAGAAAACACAAGCCTTCCTGAGTCGATGCTGGTGTTACAGAAAGACACCCGCCCCATTTTCCATTTACGTTTCCATGGGACCCCCAACCCTGCAGTCTCGCTCAGTGGGTGGCTTTGCACGCGCTTGTCATTTCACGCACGTCCACCCACAGTGGTGCAGAGGGGCCAGACCTGGTACAGTTGGGACCTCTCTGGGGTGGGGAGCGGGATTTCTAAAGCACTTCCCCTCTGTTTGGAAAGTTCCAGTTTCTCTTTAAACTAGAGCTAGGCAAACTTCAAAGAGTTTGAATTTATATATTTAAAAAAGTGGGGGGGAGTTGATGGGAAAACCATTAAGTGCTGACAAAACCTGCTTGGAGAAACTGTTTGTATAGAAACAAAGGCTTTGAAATGCCCGAGGTCTGTACCGAATCTTATTGCACATGCTCCCTATAAATATCTGTAGAGAAGATGAATTTTCCTCTCCAAAGCCTATTAGTGTCAGCCTGTGGCGTCCATCCCTGGATGGAGCTGTGTGAGCCTGGGCAGGAGGTAGCAGTTTATACCTGTGTCTGACTCATCCGCAAGGACCTTCGGTTGCACTTAATAACATCACTGTCTGCAGGGCTTTTAGCTCCAGGGAGGCTGCAGCTCGCCAGGCAGCCGGCGCTGGGCCTGGGAGAGATTAGCTGCTGTGGAGAAGGATGTGAGAAGGGAGAGCTCGAGCAGGCTTGTTTTCTCCAGCGAGGAGCTCCTTGCACGTAGGGAAGGGGACAGCCGTGAGCAGGGGGCTCTGGGTTGCGTCCCCAGGAGCCAGGCTGATGGTCGAGCACCCCAAGAAGAGCCGCGAGGAAAGGGACACGTCTCCTATGAGTCCCTCGCTCCATGTTGTGCTTCCCATCAGTGGTTTCTAAGTTGGCGTCATTGTTTCTAAAGGCACTTTGAGGGAGATTGGATTGATTCCCAAGAGCTCTTTTTCATCAAAGATATTTTCTAGACTGGTTTAACAACCAGTCTGATCTTAGTGCCACTGCATGCACCAGTGGGTGGCCTTAGGGTTGTTGGGGCCTGGGGCAAGAGAGTCATTTGGGACCCTGTAGAGGCTTAATTTTGATGACCTATGTATCGTGGATCTTTTAAATATTCTTTGAGGGAACTAAATAAATATTCGAGGGTTAAAATGCACTTCCTTGCAAAAATGTCACCCGCCCAAAATTTGTTGCAAAACTTTGGGGCCCCCCAAAGTGTGGGGCCCTGGGCCGTCACCTGGGTTGCCCTCCCGTGAGGCCGCTACTGCATGCACCCAGACATGAGCAGTGGAAGGAGCCTGGATCTGGTTTCACTGAACTGACTTCATGATGCCTGAATAGGGTGGCCTGTGTGGCCATTCCTGCCCACTTTGCACAGGTGTAAATGGCTGTGAAAGGAGGAGGATGGCGAATGCCATCTCTGTGGTGTCCCCATCGGGCTGCACCCCCAGGCATGGGTCCAACCCAGAAATGCAGCTGAAGTGCAGTGTAGACAGGCTCTTGGGGCCCCTCTGACTACTAAAAAGATGAGACATAATCTGGAGCTGTCGGACACAACCGGCGTGGACCCTCGTGGAAAATTCTGTGTCCGAGCCGGCGTGCACCAGAGTGGCAGCTTCTTGCATCTGTGCTGTTACTTCCCGCTGTCAACCAGCCAAGCTAATCAGTCAAGGCCGGCAAGCAAATAGCTGCACAGTGGGAGCCAGGACAAAGAGCTTCATGCTGAGAAAGCTGCCATGCTTGAAAGCAGGGCAGGAGAGGGCACGGAGTTAAAAGCAGGGCCCAGCGGGCGAGCGGGGCTTGAGAACGTGACTTCAGCGGTGGAAACACCTGTGGCTTCTCAGCGGTCGCTCCGGCTCAGTAAATGGAAGCAGAGGGAGTGGGGAGGGAAGAGTTAAAGCCACCATAACCAGCCCTGCAAGGCAAAGTGGTTGCACGCTGGTTTTTTAAAAGGTAGGGAGGTTTTGGAGAGCGCAAGACAGGCTTTGAAAGAAAGTGAGTGGGAAACAAAGAGGGAGGCAGGGGGAGGTGTTGGATCTTTAGCAAAGATATTTTTGTTCCCAAGTGTTTCTTTTGCGTTGGAATCAAAGACCTGTTCGGCAAAGCCAGCTGCACCGATTGCCACAGGCCAAAGGAAAATCGCATCCCCTCTCCCCACACTCAGCACTCCTGGTTTGCTCACGTCATGGCCTTGTCCCGGCCTTCAAGCACCACAGGCAGGCGACTTCTTTGGGTCGATGTGGTATCTGTTATTAGACCAGCTAAATAGTTTGCAAAGCACAATTTTTCCAGCTTTTAGGTACAAACGCCTTTCTTCGGGCAGAGGGAGAGTACAGCATCCATCCTCCTGGAACAAAAGAAGCGTAGGCCAGACCAGATTTTGACATGTAAGATAAGCACAATAAAAAGCAAAGAAAATATCCCCCGACCCTTTCAGGCTGGCTGTGTCCACTGCAGCTTTAAAGACCCCGAAGCTCCGTTATAGTTCCTGGTGCAGATGGCCTGGAAGAGGCAGCCCCCAACACAGGGGCCCTTTAAATGGTTTCCTTTTCATGGCCCTGATGCCACATAATCGGTGGAGCACTGAACGCCACGTAGGAGCGAGGAAGCTGGTGTCTCGGGCTCTTCCAGGAAGAGTCCTTGCATTTAGGATGTGCTACTTCCTCAGGCCAAACGACCCCAAATGTGCTACTTCCTCAGCCGCTGGGGGAGGGATCGAGGGCCATTGGGGATCTCCAGGAAACCTGAGGAATTTCTCTCCTAGGTGAAGGTCCTGCTGCTTGGCCATGCAAGTCAGAGTTGACGGAGGGGTGCTGGGTTTGTTGCCCGGTTCCTCAGCTGTATACACCGTCCATTCGTTTCATCTGCTGTCCCATAGTGCCAAAAGGGCTGGTGCCTCCCGGGGGGGACGGCACGGCAGGGTCTCAGCAAGCAGGTCGACGGCTGCACCGCAGGAGGGGGCATCTGGTCGTATCGCGCAGAGCGGCGACGCGGGGCATCAAACCGCAGCACCCTGCGGCATCGGCGCCGACTGGAAAGAGATGTCGGCCAAAATGGTTTGGGGTTGGGCGATGCCACAGCTCCCCTTTCAGCGGGAAGGAAGGAGCGGAGAGCAGGGTGGCCCACCTCTCCCTCCCTCGCCTTCTTCCCTTGCAGAATTCCTCACGAGTGCTCACAAGGAATATCCTGCCGCCAGCAAACCCGGCCAGGCAGAGCGCTCGCCCGCTGCCCCCCGCGAGAGCCAGCAAGGGCCGCCTGCTGCCGTGGCGAAGACCGTCAGCAAGGTAACGAAAGAGCCGGCTGCCGAGGACAAAGATCGCGCAGCCAGGAGGGCACGTAAGCTGTACGTGTGCCAGCCTGGGATCCCCCCAGCCAGCCCCCGCCCCCGTACCAGCCCCTTCCCCCCCAGCACCACAAGAACGCCTCTTGCATCTTCCAAAGGAAATGATAACTTGTTTGCATCTAGCCTGCGGACCCCGAAGAGGTTGGGAACTGGTGCCGCAGCCTATTGGAAAAGAGGTATTCTGTGCCCACCACCTACCGATGCTCTCTCCACTAGGCCAGATGACTGTTTTCATGGTCTTTCGTTCTGCACGTGTCTCTACCACTCTGACCACAGCAGCACAAAGCTCGCTGGGATCTAATTTATTTCGGCTGCCAAGAAGCAAGCTAAACGTATCGGCGCTGAGCTCCCAGGAGCTGCATGCTGATGCTGTTAGTCGGCGAGTGGTACCCCAGTTAGCTAGGTCCATGCTGCAATGTACTGCACTTTGGAGACACCCACAGAAAGCTGGGTTTCTTCCTGTTTGTCAGAGGAGCCCTATTAATAACAAGCTGTCTCCCTCCTAGTCAGACCTTTGGTAGCCTGCCCAGGGTAGGTACCATCTGACGCTTTCACCACATCGAATGAGCATGAAAGGATTGTACCCTCCAGCCCCCTAATACAGGCATTACTCATATTCTGTGTGGGCAAGAGGATTTAGGACTCAGCGAGATGGCTGCAGTGAGAGTTAGGTACCTAGTAGTATACACCTCTCAGAGCCTGCACCTAGGCCACTTGCCCAAGGCAAGAGGCAGAGCAGGGAATCAAACCCACCGCTCTCGTGGCCCAGCAGCAATATAACCCACAGCCCGCCGTCCAGCTTGGAGAGTGTGGCTGATGGAAGCAGGCTGAGTGCACCCCGGTAATAAGCCCGCCACTGGCAGCATCGCTTTGCTGAGCAAGCATCACCTTAAAGGCAGAGATTTTTGACTTTCCAGCCCTGCCCCTGCCCACATCTGGGCATCCCTTGTGCTGTTCCCCCTGACAGATTCAATCTGATGTTCACGGCCACCTTCAGCCTGCTCTGATTGCTGGCTCTCTCCAGACAGAGCCGGGCAATGAGCAAGATGTGCTGTCAGCTGGAGGGAGAAAGTGCCTGGGAGGTAAACAAGGCAAAAGCAGTGACGCACGGGGCTGGAGCAAGGCCAGGAGCAGGGGAATGGGAAGGAATGAATAGATAAAACAGGATAAGGGGGAAGGGGAGCATCAGGTGCTGAGTCCAGCCGGAGCAACCTTTGGGGAGACCTGCAAAGTTATCGTTGGGGTGCGTGAGCTAATCATGCACCCCAATCCCAGAGCTCCATCAGTGCACATGGGAGCAGAGCCGGGGGGAAGGATGGTCCAGCAGTTACAGCACTAGCTTGTCACCTGGGAGAGCCAGGCCCAAGATGCTGCTCTGCCACAGAGGTGTTGTGTGACCTTGGGCAAGTCTCCAGTTCTGCCTTCTATAATAGGGGCACTGTGTCTGTGATGGGGGCCATGGATGGGCCCCGTGGTGAGCATGGGGTTGTCCTGCAGCCCACACCCCATAACCCCACAGCAGCAGTGTTGGTAGAAATGGCACAGGGGGGTCCCTGCCCGCTGACTGAGGCAGCCTGCCCTGTGCCAGCAGGTACCTGCTTCCCCCTGCTAGCCAGAGGGTCATGGCATTGGGTGCAAGGGGGACAGGAAAAGAGAAGGGGAGTGCCTGGATAGCGGGCATGCAATGTAAATTGTTATCTTTCCCCACTCTGGAGCTCCTGGTGGAGGAAGGCATCTGCCATGCCCAGGCGTCTTATTCGGCGCTTCCTTGTGCTAAATGCTACCCCCAGAAGTGACAAAACCCACCCTCCCCAGAGTGCTACGGCCATCTCCGTCCCATGCAAGCCATGCAGGGGATCATGAAGGAAGGGGGACCTGCAGATGGGGTAGCTCTGGGACTAGCCGTTATTTTAGGCGTTTCTCCTCTGCTCTGTTTCAGGAAAACCAGATGGATTTCTGCTGGGACCCACTGCAGGTGAGCGCAGGCTGGCTGCTCTTTGCCTCACTTGGTTTCCCGTGTCCAGACAAGCTCTAGGGCCAGGGGGTGCTACTGTAAGAGGGGCAGCTCGTACTGAGCTTCGGTGGGAAGAAGTCGCCCCCGGGTACCATCAGCGCTTGGGGCTGCTGAGCCGTCTGGGGCTCCTTTAGCTCAGAGGTGTACAGGATTCCTCCGTCATTCCCGTCCCTCTGCATGGATCTGGCCAAGGCTGCGCAGAGCCCCCTGCCACCTTGACCGTCTCCTGTCTCTGCAGAAATGTTTCAAGACCTCCCATGGGATTCTCTCCAGCTCCAAGTCGGGCTCCAGCACTTACAATGTCACAGCCCTGGCGACCTCCTCTCTGGTGGGTAGGTAAAGACCAGCCCTCCCTTCTCCCCATCTTCTTCGTCTTTCTATCAGCTGGAGACACTCGAGTCCTCCCTTGCCAGGTCTCGCTCCAAGAGCGGAGAAACTCGGGGCTCCGAGCGTTTGAGAAAAATGTCTCGGGGACTCGCGGCAGGGCTCTCACTGTTCCCCATTTAAACAGAGCCCCCGGGAATGGTTTCAAGTCCTGTGCAGTCCCGGTTCTCTCTCTGCCCTGTTCAGACCTGGGTGTCATCCAGCCTGACTCCCTCCAAAGCCGATTTGCAAGGACCCTTGATATCTCAGAGGAACAGGGCTGGGAGAGCTCACAGGGTTGATGAGAACCAGGACTTGGCTCTAGGGAAGAGAAAAAGGATCATTATTGTGCCTAACCGCTGGCCACACAAGCCCTGCAGTTCTCCCAAAGGCTGATATGGGCTAACACACCTGATATACGCCTGAGTCTTGACTTTTTAATGTGCTAAAGGGCCTTAGTTTGGTCACTGCTTCGGCCTAAGGTTGGGGTTGGGGCGAATGCCATTGCCTAGCACAGGGTTAGGGTTAGGGCCAGAGGCACAACGAGGAGTTTTGGTGCCCTGGGGTGTGGGTGCTGAGCACTGCGGAGGTTGATGTGGGCTGCCGGTGCCCCACGGCAGGCTCCCCTCCAGCAGCCCATTGCATCGGCTCCATGAGGGCTGCCATTCGGGCATGCCTCTAAATCCCACCCCATAATTATGGCTGGGGCTCCCTGCCTCCCTCCCTGCATGGGTCCGGCCCAAGCAGAAGCAAGGTATGGGAGCCCGTCCCAAATTTGGGGTCTCGCATGCCTGGTGAAGCCAGGGGAATTTTTCAGCTCCAGGAGCTTCCCAGAGCAGTGCTGTCCACCGGCATAATTAATTGAGCAATGTGAAGATTAATAAAGTGTTTGTTTCCATGGAGACAGCAGTCACTAAGCTGTCTGGCCAGACTCCCTTTCCTCCGCAAAGCTCACGGTGCCCACGGCTGAGTGACAAATGCTCGGCTTTGATGGCCACTGGGGAGGAAGCGGCCCGGGCAAACTGGGCAGAGGAGCAGGAAGGTTTTGGGGTGATTTGGTGGAAATGCCTCTCTCCCTCAGCCCACAAACCCTGAAAAAGCCCCAAATGTTCAGTTTTTCCCCATCGAACACAGAGTCCAGTGCAAGATGGCCACTCCGAGATTCACAACCCAGTACTGCCTCCCCGGGCGATTCTCCATCCCCATCCCCGGCTGTTATCCTTATTGCTGGAGCAATGAATCCGGTGACCGCTCTGGGAAGGGAGACATATCTGAGGTGTTGCATCCAGACAGAAGGATTTAGCAGCTATGGCCATGCAGCGTGTCCAACTCTAGTCAGGAGCTAGAAGTGGAGGGTGTGGGGGACCCAGAAAGAGAGACAGGGTGTGTGTACACATGCACGTTAAGGCTCATTTGCCTATTTTAATGCACATTAAAGTGTCACTAAAAAAAACATGCTTTTTAATTAATGTGCATTAAAATAAACTAATGCACATTAAGCAGCACTTTAAAACCACGCTCTTTAGTTAATGCACATTTGCCTAGTACCTCACAATGGATTTAATTATCTAAAGCACGTTAATGCACATATCGATACACCCAGTGAGAGGTGCGCGCACAACTTTTTAGAGCCCCATCCCAGCTCTGGGTGGGCCATGGCCTTCCCAGAGGTAGAGTCGGTGCTTTATACCCAGCATAGCCAAATCCCTTAGGGCTTTGTCAGACCCCTCCCTGATGGGGCCTTGACTGCCCTTTCCAGAATCAGACCCACAGCAGGGAAAGCAGACCTGAAAATGAACTTCTTCGTTCCCTAAGGATGCTCCCAGGTCACTCGGCCTTCTGTTCGGAGAGCTGGGGCTGGCGTGTATGCAGCATGTGTGATGAAGCCAGCTCTAAAACAGGTGGTTGCCACTTGCGCCAGCACAAGACCTGATCCTTAGCCGGCACCTCACCGGCTTCAATGGGCTTTTGGGGCAGCCCCTTGGTGACCTGCCTCCCAGAGCTCTAGGGGTTTTCACCCCGGATCCAGCCCAAATCGCTGAGGACAGCAAGGTACCGAAAGCAGTCACCTACTCCAGTTCTGATCTGGGTCTGGCCGGTCCTATTAGATGTCTGTGGGGATTGGACCCCTACTTGTTGAGTGCAGTGACTTTGCAGCTGCTGGTTTAGGGGCTGGCCCAGGCATAATGAGTTTGCTAGGCCTCAGTGTCATTCCTGATGGACTGCTGTCCCCAGTGCCAAAAGGATCACCCCCTCCATGGCAGTATCTGATCCTCCTGGTAGCAACCTCAGTAGAAAAGCAAGGCCATGGGATGGGAGAGCTCTGGAGCCTGAACTCTCTCGTCTCCAGGACGTGGGTGAAGTGTCCAGCGCTGTCGTTGCAATGCTGTGCCCGATCTGGGGCTGCTTATGCTCTCATCGGAGCATCATGAGGAGTTTTCTTCCCATGGCCATCACTCGAGCCCCTCCCACCGGTGCTTAATTCACTCCTAAAAAGAAAAGGACATTTTCTATGGTGAAACGTAGCATCTCTCTGCTTGGAATGACCGTGGCTAGTGCCACGCGAATGTCGCTGTTTGCTGGGTGTTATTGAGGGCAGCTAAGGCTTGCATGCGAGTGCCATAGACATGCACCCTCCATGAGAGGCAGTGTTTGCCAGCCAAGTGTCCAGTAACTCTCTGTTCAATGAGACGTGCCAAAGCAAAGCTGGGAGGCTCCGGGGAAAACGCCTAAAAGCATCATCCGTACCGAAAGAGTGGCAAGAAGAGGTCGTGTGGGGCTGGAGGGATGGGGTGCTGCTGCGGGGAGACATTAAACCACGGTGCACTTGCCATGCAGAAGGGAAGCCAGACTGTCGTACAGATGGTTCCTCCCACGCCCAGTGTTAGTGCGGTTGGTCCAGGAGCTCCCAACCTTGCCTGCTCCCATC
Organism: Crocodylus siamensis; assembly: GCF_052110815.1. NCBI lineage: Eukaryota > Metazoa > Chordata > Crocodylia > Crocodylidae > Crocodylus > Crocodylus siamensis. The sequence goes on along the minus strand of NC_143406.1, from coordinate 2,217,773 downwards.
GAGCTCACCCTGTGTCTCTGCTCTAGGGCTGGTCCAAACCATCAAGGATCACATCACCAAGCCCACAGCCATGGCCCGTGGCCGGGTGGCTCACCTCATCGAGTGGAAAGGCTGGAGTGCCCCCCAGTCGGGCTGGGACCCATCGCTGCCGGATGAAGACCAGTATTCCTACCTCACCGATGAGCTGAAGGAGGCGCGATTTGCAGCAGGTAGACGGGGAGTCGCGGGCAAGGCAGCTGCAGACCGCCCCAGCAGGTAGCTGCCAGGAGAGCGACAAGCCTGGCAATGACTGTGTCTCCCCGCAGATCCAGGGCTTGTCCTGAAGAGTTCCCTAATTTGACCAGGGGTACCTGGGTATGTACTCAAGCAGGGTGGGGAGTGAACAGCGGGCAGAGTCGGTGCTGGCCACGCTGCTGTGTCGTGTGCCATTGACTATGACTACCAAAATGGGTATGCATTAACCAGGCTAGCCCAATGGGCTGCCTAGGGCTGCCAGGACCTAAAAGCTTGACCTTCTTGTCTAGCCACAGAGACCCCCCTGCTCAAGGATAGGAACAGGTGATCCCATCCCAGGGTTTCTTGGAGCGTCCTCTGCAGCTGGTGATGTTGCTCACTGCTGGAGACAGGACATGAGGTGGATGGAGCATGGTTTGAGCCAGCCTGGTAGCACTGATGGACCCTGTGGGTTTCCCAGGGAAAAGCCACATGCTCCTCTTGGTTACTCTACAATTGATCCAGGCAGAGACTGGTTCCAGTGGGATGGTTCCCTGGGACAACCACAGTGAGAACCTGGCCTGGCTTCCCGCCCATCCCCTCTTCACCCGCATTGGGTTTCCTGTGGTCCCGTCCAGGTGTAGCAGAGCAATTTGCCATCACCGAAGCCACCCTGAGTGCTTGGTCCTCGCTAGATGATGACGAAATCAACTACAGGGGCAGCTCCCAGGATGTCATACAGCTTCCAGGTACCTCCTCCCTGCTCAGTTGTGATCAGGCTGCAATGCTGCTGGTGCCCCCGTTCAGAAGTCATCTCGCCTGCAAATCCCGATCGGGTCCCTTCCAGCACTGATTGCAAAGCATGCAAACCCAGAGCCCTTTGGAAGGGCTGCAGTCCCTTGGCAGCTCCCCGCGCTCTGGGAGCAGCAGAAATAGGCCCAGCTGCCCACTTTGCGTGTTGTGGGACTGGTGTGCAATGGATTCTGGCTGGGATCTCGATGCCCCGCGCGCTGGTGTCTTGCACCAGACACCATCTGGCCGTGGCCCTGTGTATCATCTTCCATCATCACAGACTCCTCTTTGACTAGCCAGCTCTGCCTCCCTGGGGTTTCTTCCACAAAGCCAATGACAGCGGTAGCATTGGAGCAGGATCAGGGCCCAGATGTACTGAACACCCTGAGCTGCATCGGGAGGGTGCTGGGGTGGGCAGCACCTCTGAGAATCGGGGTCTCGAGATGGGCACCCAGAATCAGTAGCTGCCAAAACACTTGCTGGCCTTGGGGTGCATCTGTCTCAGGGCCCTGTAAGTTGAGAGTCTCCTGGTTTGCTTTATCCTGCTGAGTCTCCAACAACCTCCCCCCATCTCAAAATACCTTTGCTTGCAGACTTGGAGGGCATCTACCGACAGGAAAAGATGCTGCCCAGCCCCCAGGTGATCAGCAGCCCGCAGCTGGAAGGCATCCTGCCAGCTTTCTGCCCCTCCACGTGCACGTCCCCACCGCCCCGGGGACACCCCACAGCAGACGAGAGGACCTCGAGCCTCCCCTCCCTGGGGACTCTGCCCTGCGGCTCCCCCCACGCCAGGAGCTCCGGGCTAGGAAGCGTGGAGAAGGAGCCGGCCAGCTCAGCCGGAGAGCAGGAGAGCGCGAGCAGCACCCTCCAGCAGCGCCTCGCCAGCTCCCTCCGCTACGTGGACAGCAGCTCCCTCTCGGAGGATGATGTGTTTTATAACTAGATGCCCCCTCCCCGCTCTCCCCGGGGCAGCAGGGAGATCAGTCGTGCTCGTCCAGCCCCGGCTTCCTGGACACTTGCAGAAGCAGCTGTCTCTGGGTTCACCGTGGCATGTGGGGAGAAGGCCCCCGCAGCAGTGCCCGCTGCGACCGCCTAGACAGAGGATGGCAGGGAGGGGGCTGTCTCACTGCGTCTCGTCTAGTCCTCCAGAGCAGGCCACGACTGGACTGAGGCCACGCGCACCACAGCTGAGGCTCTGATTTGTTTCCGAGGCCACTGGTCTGCATTAAGTGGCACTGACGCAAGAACAAGGGGATGGCAGGCACAGCCGGGCTCCCTCGAGGGCTGGGAAGCGCCCAGAAGGCATCCTCTTCCCTGTGCATTTGATACCTGCTCTGCAGCTGCAGCCGCTTGTCCTAGGAGCTTCCAGCGTGTGTGTGTGGCTTATGCACCAATGCTTTGGTTTCTTGTCTCTGTGGAGCTCAGACAAGCGCCTGGCAGGTTGAAATACAGGCCCATCCCCAGGCTCCTCAGCCTGCCCTGTTGCAGACAGACATTAGGCTTTATCTATCCCTTGGCACTGGTGGCTTGGGCAAGGTGCGAGCATGAGCTGGCTAGTAGGAGGGAATCAGCCTGAGGTTCAAAGGCTGTTAGACCCCTGTGTCCCATTTCACTCCAGTGGCAGCCAGGCTTCGACCTTCCTGGGGCTTCTTTGCAAAGCCCAGCCTAAAGGCTAATGGCAAGCAAGCTGGTTACACCAGTTCCTGCCTCTCAATGGTGTTCAAATGCTAAGCATGTGCCAGTGATGGCATCCAGGAGCTTGGAGCTGCTTGGGGAGGGTCTGCAGGAATGGCCCTGCCCTCCTTACCAGGCTATAGCATCCCCTTTGAGGATATGGTCACAATATGGTTGTGCCCAGTCTGTGCCCTGCAGCGTGGTGATCTACCACCATCACTGCGCACATCAGGCTCTGTGCACTATCACTGTGCACATCTGCCTAGGTGTCTCGTGCTGTGCATGGCCCCTGCTGTCCCACACTGGGTCCCTACACTGCTCTCTTTGTGGAGGAGAGAGGAAATGGGTTAGATGGGAACCCCAGACTACCTTAGGGAGTTGGGGAACAGCTGAATATTATCAGTTAATGTCAAGGAGGCAGCTTGATGCTAACACCTGCAATAGGACCCGGGTGCAGGGTGGCATCTCTTGCAGGCTCCCTGCCACTGAAGTGGACACCTTCAATCTGGGACTTTAAAGAAAGCTGCCTGCAGGGATGTTCTTCCTGCAGCTGAGTATAACTTATGGCCGCGCATCCTCTGCCAGCCCAGGGCATCGCCCGAACGCCTCCCTCCTTGGCCAGACACTGTACAGTCCAACACAGCCGACATGTCTCCTTTCCCAGTGAGCTGTGTAACCTCCCAGCTGGTTTCTCTCGTGCTGCCTGGAGATGGATCTTGTGCGCCTTAGCAACGCTCCCTGCGGCGGCGAGGGGAGCGGGCCCCGGGGACAGGCGGGGGGCGGGGTTGCTGCAGTGGCTGTGACGTCTTTTCCTCCCTATGTTCTGTATCCTTGGAGAAATTAAAGTGACCGATGAGATCTGCATGTGCCTGGCTTTGTCTCTGATCCAATGCACCCTGGGACTGGAAACAATGGGCTTCCGTGGAGGCAGCCGCATTGCTATGGACATAACCCCCCAGCTGCAGCGTTTCCTCCGGAGGCTGGCGGGAAGTCCTCTTGCTCCTCGGGCCTGCATATCGCTCCACTTGGGCTTGGGCAGTGCTACTGGATCAATGGGGGACAGCAGCTTTAGCCCAGGGATGCTCTGGGAGAAGGAGATGCCTATGGGCACACGCATGCTGGGAACTGTGGGAGCTGGGGGGGGGGGCAGCCGCGGCAGCCAAGTCAAGCAGTGACTGGGGTTGCCCATTGCTCCTAAAGGATGTCGCCCTCTGTTCTAGAAACCGGTGATATCTGGACCCGGGACTTCCTGTACCAAACGAACAAGGAAAAAGCACTCCAGGGATTAAGTGGTGGGCTCTTACTTTTCGTGGGCCTAGAGGGTGACAGCAGCCCCAAGCCCATGTGTCCCAAGCACGTGTCCTCCTGCTACAGCCATGACAGCCTGGACTTGCCCTCTGCATTGACTGCTCATCTCGACGTAGTGCACTATTGCTATCACGGAGGAGGGCTGGGCTCTCAGGGGCAAAGAGCTACAGGTACATCTGCTATCACACGCATGGAAAGGAAAGGCAGGAAGGAAAGACAAGCTTTGAGGAACACTTTAATGTACAAGAAATGGTTTTGGGGGAGCAAGCTATGTGGTCTCCTTCCAGCACTGGATCTGTGTCTATCCCTGGCCCTGATCGTTGCTGCAGGGATGGGGGTGAGGCAGGGCACAGGGAGCGGGCTGTTCTCCAAGGCTCAGAGTCTCTCACTTGCCTGTCTTCGGATTTGCCAGATCTTCAATCGCCTTCTTCACCTGCAGGAGGAATCAGCCGGTGTGCGAGGCTCCTGGCAGGTGTGAGGACTGTCCTCATCCCCCCCATCTGAGCTGGGGAATGAATGACACCCCCACCCCCACTTGCAGAAGGGAGAGCCATTCAGCCGCTTTGCCCACACCCTCTCCTTGCCCAAGACAGGATGCAGCCCGGGGCCTCTGCACACCCCCTATCTCCCCAGACACCACCCCAGCCCCAGCCCCAGCTGTCCTGATTCCCCTCTGGCCAGAGCCCATACCTCACTCCTTGAGACAGCCCCGACAACTCTCCCCTGGGAGGTGACGAAGACACGCTGCAGATTCAGCAGCTCGAACAGGTGGTGGGTCTGGAAGAAGGGGGGAGGTTGCAGGGGGAGGAAGCCATGACCCATGAACAGGGTTGCAGGAGGCAGCTGCTGGCAGCTGGACTCCAAAGTCCCAAGCTCTTATTTTTGCAAGGTGGGCTTCCTTCCCCCTTGCAAAAAAGGTGGAAGGGGTGTCATTCTCTCAGCCAGGCAGGAGGAGAGGCCTGTGTGTCTGTGCCCTTGGGATCCGGAGGGCATTTCTGCACAGAGGCAGCCCAAATCATCTGCACCCTCTCCAGCCATCCTCCCACGGGGCGGTCTCTCTCCTCCCTCCTCACCCTGTGGCATCTCTCCCCCTGTGCAATGGGGTGACTTCGATTTGGTAGCCCAGGGCATCTGTTTGGAACGGGCTTGGGCAACTTCATTGGACAAGGAGGGATAAAGGCTCCTGCCCTGCCGAAAGTCCCGGCAGAGAAGGCAACTCTGCAGTACCCACCACCCGACACTAGATGCCGGCCTCCCTGCATGTGAGCACCCAGGGGAAGAAACAAGCCAGAATAACCCCGGCTGGTACCCAGTGCCCCCCTTCAGCACATCTCACAGCACCGTGAGAACAGGATGTGGAGATGGGCATGGGCAGGGGAGCTTGCTTCTGTCCTGAGTGGGTCTCCCTACGTGTTTTATCCTGCTCTTCCCCACCGTGAGTCCGGGCCACATGCACAGCCGTCTGCAAGTGGAACAGCCCTGAATGCACGCCATGTTGACCTGGGGAGACAGCTGCTAGGAACTGCTCGGTGAACACATTAGCACTAAGCACCTCCAGGGAGAGCGCACACAGGGACCTGGCTTCACCAACATCCCGGTGCCTCGGGTGGGTTGTCAGGGCTTGAGTAAAGCAAGCGTGGATCTCATGGAGTTTTCCACCCTGTGGTGGCTCCCGGCTGCAGCTGGAGACCATGATCAGGGTAATAGCCAGGGCAGTCCCACCCCTCCCCTGGCTGGGCCCAGCACCGCATGTCCCAAATCCCCTTTCTGGTGTGGTTACCTGGTGCAGAGAGGTGCAAGGGGACAGCTGGAACGTGATGGGGTTGATGGTGCAGTCTTCTCCTAGTGTCCCGCTGCAGAGCGCCTGCAAGGGAGGGAAATAGAGGCAGAGGGGCTGCTGTCTCGAACAAGCAGGGTGCTTGTGCACAGTGCCCGCAGCAGCATTTCCAGCCTCTCCAATGCCAAGCAGGGTTCAATCCTGCACAGGCTATGGGACGGGGCGAGACCCAACCAGGAAGCCTTGATGAGGACTCTGCCATGGGACATGCAGGCACCCCTCCTACACGCAGAGGCTCTTCCTGGCCAGGAAACCTCCCAGCCCCCTCCTCTGGATGCTTGCTCATCAACCGTGATTGCTCTCCAAGGTTGGCACCTTCTCCATGCCATCAGCCCATCCCAACCGGATACTCACTCAGCCGCTTTAGTATTGGGGGCAATGGTAGCCACTTCCTTAGGGATCTCTCCCCTGCAGAGCTGGGAGCAGGAGAGACAAGGGCTCTGGGCTTACCTTGTCCTTCTCCCCAGCCTCCTGGGAAGACAGCTTGGCATCTTCGTGGGTCTGGAGGAACTTGACCAGCTCAGATCTTGGTACCGTGCCCACCAGCAACAAGGACTCTGGGGATGAAGGAGGGGAAATCTGGGAGAGGACTCTGCACAGGCGGTGGACAGGTGGTTCAGATCCCTTACACCAATGAACTGATGCCTAATCGTGGCACTGAGCTGAAGGCACACTTCTTCCACCCAGGCGGGCAAGGAGCGTGTGTCCTCCAGGGAAGCATCTCTGCACCAAAGGCTGTGTTGAGGCTTAGGCACATGGTAGCTCCTGCTATTGTCACCGGACCTAGTTTAAGCTATCTCAGGGACCTCTCCATGATACCGTGCAGTGCAGACATACCCTTAGAGGCTCCTCCTGCCATTCCTGATTCACTGAGACAAAACTCAGAATATCATCTGCTGCAGCAGCAGCAACTCCTTTCCTCGGTGGCCCTACAGCTAAGGGGAAACACCAGCCATTTCCAAGGGAATTGTCTCAACCCAGTGCTGCGTCCAACCCAGTCGTCGCCCAGACCTGCAGAAGTAGGGCAGCAGCAGTGCTCAGCTCCTGCATCTGGAGCTGAAGCCATAGACGAAATAGGGCTGGAAGGATCCTCAAGAGGTCGTGGCATGCAACCCCCTGCTTGTGACAGGATGATCCCCATCTAAACCACCTCGTCTTTGTCTAACCCACCTGTAGGACCTGCCAGAGCTAGTGACACCACTGCCTCCATAGGCAATCTGCTCCAGCGCATCACCGCCCTCACAATTAGGAAGTTCATCCTATTCACAGGTTGTTAGGGGATGGAAGGGACCTTGCAGATCATTGGGTCCAGCCCCCTATTCCACCACCTCAATCTCCCTTTTTACAATGTAAGCCCATTACTTCTTGTCCTGTCCCCACCACACACAGAGAACAGCCACCCTCCTCTTACAACAGTTCTTTTTTGGTATTTGAAGAAATAATCCTCTCTTTTCCAACACTTCCTCATATCATAGATGGAAAGAAAAAGGGAAGGGGAAGGAAGAAAGGATTAAAGCCCTGGGGAGGGGGTTAGAGAGGAGCATGAACAGCCCCAGGAGGACGGGGACAGCCTGGGACGTCATCAGGGACACAGCCCCCGCTCTGGTACCTGCGCTTTCCACAATGGGATACTCCAAGTCATCCGTAGAAGTCACGACTCGGAGGATTTCCTCAAAAGTGGCCCCCTTGGGCAGGACAGCAAAATCAGTGTTCATGAACTGGTCGGTGGTCACGCGGTAGGAGCTGGAGGAGGAAGGGCCACGGGTCAGAGAGGAAAAGGGCAATTCTCTCCATGAACCCTGCACTGAGGTCCCTTGGGCTGCCAGCACCGCCTGGGTACGATGTGAGCCAGAGGCAGACCCCTCCGACTGATGTGAAGACTTGATGGTCCTTACCGTGTCCAAGCTAAGGACGATCCTTGTACCACCGCCCTGCCCCTACGCCCGGCACAGGGTGGTCACTGCACCACAGCAGGGCTTGGTTTCCAACCCCCATCCCCTTTGGCTCCAGCTTGCCCTGCCACCCACCCACCAGGATCCCCTCCAAAATCTAGTTTCCCAAAGGAGAGAGGAGGTCTCACTCAATGTGCCTGCTCCTGATCCGGGGCAAATAGGGCAGCTTCTTCACTATGATGGTGCCATCGTAGAAGGAGGGCTGGAACTTCTGGGCAATAGCGTTAGCAATGAGCACGGCCATGATGACGGGCAGGATGTGGGCAATCTGCCCCGTGATCTCAAAGACCAGCAAGGCGGTGGAAATGGTGTGAGTGACGGAGCCTGAGAACGCTGCTGCTCCTGGCAAGAAGACAAGAAAACAGGCAGTGACCTCTTGCTACGGCCCAGCTCTCAGATGGGTGAGGTCTTCTGCCTCAACCAGATCTAAGGTAGCCACGACCCAGGGCTTTGCAGAAGCTACAGGTCCAACCCCTGAACTCCTGCATTTGCAAGTGTAGTGTCTGCAGCCTCATTCGTTACCTCTTACCCCCTAGCAAGGGCTCAGAACAGGAGTTCACGTGCTGCAGACTCACCAGCCAGCGCATACCCTCCAGGAATGATGGGGTTAGCAGCGCCGCCTAATTTGATGCCATGGGGGAAGAGAAAGGCCACCACTTCCCCAATCAAACGCCCAATTGCAGCACCTGGACAAAGAGTCAGAGCTGAAATCAAACCATGCCCAGCCTATAGGTCCAGAGTGGGTCCAGAGTGGGGCAGAAGCTCAAGTGCACAGAGCAACGGTCAATTGTACATCCCACGGGGCAGGGACCCGAGCTCACGGGGCTGCATATGGGCCTTGCTGGGATTTCTCTCTCTCAAGACCTTCCTGCAGAGTGAGCCTTGGAGAGCCGAGGGACCCCAACAGCCTCTCTCTGCGGAGGACATGCACGAGCTGCTCCAGCTGGCCGTCCATATGCCCAGCTGTGGTAATGGGCTCAGTAAGATGGTCCAGGTAGGCTCGGCTGCAGAAACGGTTCTCCTGCCGGGGTGACACGGACTCACCGTACACAAAGATCGGCATGAAGTACCCAGCTGGCATTGGCATGGTAGTGGCCAAGATCAACATCCAGAACTTGAATAACAAAGACAAGAGGGAGAAAGAGTGAAGAAGACATCACGAGGTGGTCTTCCAGATGCACCCTGCCTGGCCCTCCCTTCCCCAGCAGGTGCAGCTCGGGGCACCTGGAAGGAAGTCTTCTTTTGGCCTGGGCTGCAAGGGCTGTGCTGAGCCGGACTCTGTGCATGAGTTACCCTGCAAGCCTTTCTGGGTCTCAGGACCAAGCATGAGACACAGGTGGGCACTGCAGGAGCTGCTGGCCAGGCTTCCTCTCAATCCACACAGGGTTTTCCCTAGCCATAACCAGACTAGGGCTTTCCCCTGGGGAAGTCTGCATCGCCCTCACAGCTTTCAATGAGCTAGTTCATGCACAGGTGGCAGCCACACCAGGCCAGCCCACTGTTCAGCGCACGCTATCAGATGCTGCTTCTCGGGTGGGTTTTGCAGTCTTCTCTGAGCTCTGCTCTAGCAACTGCACTGCTCCCCGGACCTCCCCAGCTCATCCAAAATGACCTCTGGTAGGTCTACCCTGCATTGCTGCCCACCCTGCCTACCTTCATCACTATGAAAACCATCAAATTGCCATAGATGGTGATGTTAGGGTCCCACCACTCCATCCAGAGGTTTTCTGGGTCAACTTGAGGAGGCCTGGCCAGTGAGGCATTCTGGGAAAGGGCACCCCAGGTCTGGTTGTCAAACAAGGAGGAGACATACTCCTTCATGGTGAGCTGGGGGAGGAAGGAAGGAAGGAGGTCTGACTAGCAGAGACAACGAATGCATCCCCCACAGGCCCACCTCCTCCTAGCTGCCACGGCTGTCCTCAGGGACGCGGCCTGATTCTGCTGCCAGCTGCCTTCAAGGGTAACTCACTGGACATCCGTGGCATTGCTCACGTGTAAAATTGGCCCCAGCCCAAAACGCTTACAGTCATATCAAGCCTAGGATACCAGCTTCAGGGCCAACACTGGCTTCAGAGGGCGCTCAGGGCAGATAAAGATGACTTAGGAAGTGGGACGAACAATTTGCAGAGAGGAGCTGGAAGAGTGGCCAAGCTTAGAAAGAAAGTCTAAGTGAAGCCACATGTGAGGAAGGGGCCAGATTCCCTCTGCAAGCTGTGGACAGAAACACCCCGGGTGTAGGCAGCTCCATCCCCAGCGATCAGAGGACACACGGGACCCGGGGGGGTGTAGCTCAGGACTTACCCTGGAAGCCATGAACTGCCCCAGGCTGGGGGGGAAGGTGATGGAGGACAGCACGAGGGCCACCAAGGCAGAGTACAGCGGCTTGCTGAAAGAGGCCGGTCAGTCACACACACATCGCACTGCCCTTCCCCGACCGCTCTTGCTCTGGACTGTCACCTCAGAGGTCCCTGAAGGTTGATGCCTATGATGTTCATGCTCCCTTCTCCCCTCAGCAGGGGCTGGCAGCCAGCAAAGGTGTCAGGGAAGGGGGAGTTTCCTCTTCCAGCTGCAGCAGGGAGGGGAGCCCACCATCGCCACGGGGCAGGGAGCGTGGGGAGTCCAGCTGGAAGCAGAAGGAGACCACTCCAGGGTGCAGATGGGTCTCCACTGCCCGCCGGGCACAAGGGACCTTGGATAGGACCAAGAGGCAGCCAGATGCTGTGCTAATTCCCGGGGGATAAGGACCAGGCTGTGCATCCAGTGCAGCAGAGCGGGTCGGGAGGTTGGCAGGATGAAGAGAGGGCAGGGGAGATCTTTGGCTATATGCACACAGAGCTATCCACGTGTCTCCAAGCACACCCACCAGCCCACTGCACTAAGCTGTAAAAAATCCCTCCCTCCAGCATGCCTACTCCGTTGCCAGCAGCTGGGCGGTGAGCTTGTTTCTCCGGATGTATCCCAGGAACCAGCGCTGACAGAAGAGATACGCACAGCTTATAATCCCACAGATCACCCTGTGGAGAAGAGGGAAGGGAGGTGAGAGGGGCCAGGTCTCCCTCTTGCCCCAGCATCCTTCCAGACAGCCCCATGCGGGCATTCAGGGGTCATTAATGATCACCAGGCATAGTCATTAACATTGCAGAGCAGGGAAGGGACAGCTCGGGCTGGTATCGTGGTGCACACGCACAAGAAGGCAAAGTGAGGTGGTCCCAGCTACTCTAATTCTGACATTTCTTAATTGTCGAGCGTGTGACTTTGCAACCCATCTCCCCACGTGAGACCCAGGGACACATCCGGGGGTGGGGATACAGCGTTACTCCAACACCATTTTCAAGGGAGATGAGGGAAGTTACTTCCAAGCTGGAAGGAGTCAAAATTAAGTCAGGAGCAGAGGATTTGGGCCATGAATATTTACAACACATTGGTTTGTGGGGCTCGTTGTGTTGGTTGGTGAAGGGTCATGTGGACTGAGTAGCTCCAAGGCGATCACTTGTGCTCAGGAGGTCTTAGGCTCCAGGAACATAAAAAGGCCAAGGACAGAGGTCTTGCTAGGCTTGGCTAATAACATCCATCCAGCACTTGAACACCCCTCATCACCGGGCATCAGAGCACCCCACAACCTTCGAGGTACTATCCTCCCCATGAAGCTGCTGCTTCTGTTTTAGAGATGAGGAACCGAGGCCAAAAAAGTGACTGGCCCACCACAGTGGTAGCACCTGAACCCAGGTGTCCTAAATCCCAGGGCACATGAGGACCTGCTTGACCTGCCTCCCCTTAAAGGCAACATCTTTGCCCTGAACAAAGGCAAAACAGCAGCCCAGACCGGACCTGCTCTTACCCAACAACCATGAAGAAGAATATCTCTGGGAGGTCAAAGGGGAAATCGAGTGTAAAGTTGGTCTTGAAGGGAGCCATGATGGTTTCTGGGAGAAGGGAAGAACCACAGGTCATTGCCGGCGAGGCCGCAGGGTGATTCAACACTGTATATTAGTTGGTAGCACGGGGTGATGGCCAGGAGTGGAGGAGCGGGGTGTAGGACTCCGGGGCCAGACCCAGCCTGGTCTCCACAAGTGGTCACTTGGAAGATGCAGCGTTCGCACGGGCTCCAAGGAAAGGAAGCACGATGCAGAGGACAGCAGCAGTGCAGGGACCAGGGGGTCATAGATTTGATAGACGTTAGGGGCTGGAAGGGACCTCGGGAGATCATCAGGTCCAGGCCCCCCCACCATAAGTGGGAAGTCAGCTGGGATCAAGTGACCCCAGCAAGAAATATATCCACCTGGAGTGGGGGCACCTGACACAGCTTTGGGCTGCAGAGTCTGGGGTCCTGCTAGGAAGCACCTTGCCCAGGACCAAAACCAGCAGCTCCTCTGTATCTCGAATGCACTCCGCTGCTGTTTCAGCCCTGGCTTCTCCCAGCCACGCAGCACTACCAGCACATCTCAGCCCCAACCTGTGGCCCCACGGCCGCTAATCACACCAAATGGCTGTGCCACGAGCAAACATCCATTAGAGCCTGGGCTGACAGGCTGCCAAAGCCATTTATGCTTCAGTGCAGCAGACCGTCAGAGGTTGCGCGTCTCATTTAATCTTCCCTTTGTTTGTCTGCAATCCCCTCGGCTGACACCACGGGAGTCTATCGATTTTTTCCAGCGCGGCCGTGTCTGAAATTGCACCCCCGGAGTTCAGAACAAGATGTGATAGACCGCGATTCTTTCACCAGCATCCAAGTCATCAAAGATACAGCGTGGCCTATTAAAGAGCTGATTTTTAGCTGGGTGCGGAAGGGTTACGCAGACTAAACCTCAGCAGTCTGCTTTCAAAGACTAGCATCTTTTTCTGGATTGTCTTGGAAAAAGAGATGAATCCTTTTCCCAGAAAAATAAAATACACTGCTGATATTTGACTCATAAGCAAGCTAGGCCAAGGTATCGCCAGGGCCTCACAGACTATAGCCGCAGACATGCAAAGGAGTCATCCTACCACGGCTGAAACGCAGGTGGAGCTCGGCAGTGGGTTAATGGCATACAAAAAAAGCCTCTCACAACACATCAGGAGAAAGGGCCGAGGGCGGTAATAAGACAAAAACATTATTAGCTGAGGCAGAAGTGAGCCAAAGCACTGGATTTTTCCCTGCAGCATCTCTACAATCCCTTGCCCCGTTGGCAAAGTTTCCAGAGATCTCTGACTCCTTTTCCACTGCTGCGGCTGAATTAATGAATAGGGCCCGCCTGATCTGACTGCCAAGTGAATCAGCAGGATGCTTCCACGCTGGATAACTTTATCCCCTGATGTCCTATCGAAACCCCCCACCTGAGCTATCTCACCTCCATGCCAGCCCTCTTCTTTCATGAGAGGAGACAGGACCACGACACAAGGGGATATGGCTGTTATACAGCAGCTCCTTAAGGGAAAGTGCTTGAGGATTCAGCAGGGGTTAAATCAGCTGGGTTCTACTGAAATTTAAGGGAATCCTAAACAATTACTGTAAATCACTCCAGCGGCATAAACTATCCCACTGGTGGCTCACAGCCATCCTGTGATTGACTGGTACAGCCGGTCCCCACACCACCACCACCACCTTGTCATTGCCAGCCACGGCACCCTGGCCTTGCCACGCAGCTGCCGCTCTGCTCTTTACCTTGATCGTTGTTGAAGACAGCCAGGAGGCGGAACATGAAGGCTCCGCAGGTGGCCGAGAAGAAGCCCCTCCAGTAGTCCCTGACAGCAAAGTGAGAAGACACCACCTCGATGCTGAACAGCACCCCTGGGTACAAGCAGGTCTCTGGTTACTGCGGTGGTACTGGTCATACCTCTACGGTGCTAATGGTAAAAGATACCTACTGGGCGCATCTACACGTGCACATTTACTGCGCAGTAACCAAAATTACTGCACAGTACCAGTGTGCATCTACAAGTGCACACCTGTACTATGCAGTAAATAGAGTGACTTATGCCAACTTGGGTGCAAATTTGATACCTGCATCAAAAATGTATGCCTGATTAGCTATTGCACAGTAATGCACATGTAGATGCCTTACTGCGCAACAACACTGTGTGTGCGTGTGCGGACTGACTTGTGCATGTGTAGATGCTGGCCTGTTTCCATTTACTGCATATTAACTTTAAGCCAGTGTAAATGCACGTGTAGACACTCCCACTGTGAGCTGGATGCATCCAGGAGCTGGGGATATCTCAGACAGAGCTATGTGCTCCTGCTTACACATTGCACCCTAGGGAAGCCATACAGGCTCCCAGAGGGTCCTAGTTGCTTGTTCAGTGGCCAGATCTCAGCATGGGGATAAAGCCTTTATGAAAGTGTCAGAATGGCCCCGTGGAAAACGCAGAAGATTCTCCACTGTCCTAATGACACATTTTGCCTGGTCTGATTTGCCAGTCATGCTGCCTGTTAGGTGGCTACAGAGGAGTCACTTCTAAGCAGGGAGGGAAGCGAGCGATCAGTGGATTAGTACGGGTACGTATGTCTAGGCTGGCTGAGTGGACTATCCAGATTTTTTGCCATTTGGATAGGAAGACCTGGCAATACAGTGGACAAGCTAAAGATAGGATCCAAAGCAAGGAGAGGTGGAGCTGACCAGTGGTTGGTAGCCAGGGGCTATGAAGCCAGGGGCTATGAAAGGCAGGGGCTCTTACCAGCCATGGTGCAGGGGGCTTGGGTAGGAGAGTGGACGGGCTCTGGATGCAACAGTCAGAGAGGGAGGGGCAGACAGACAGAGTCTGTGATTCAGATGAGAGGCCACATGCAACAGGGGAAGAAGCTGAGCACAGAGGAGCCCGACTTATACCACGTAGGTGTTCTTAGGCAGATGTGTTTTTACTGAGACCTTGCACTAGTGAAAGTAAAGAGGCATTGCATTGAGAAACCCTCACAAAGCAGACCCGTCTGCCTGCTTCTCCCTCTCATGCATCCTCCATAGAGTTATACCGGTCACCAGAGCAGTCACAAGGCTGGGCCTCTCCGAAACTGCGTGCTTCAGCAACTGGGGAGCAGACAGGTCACCACCGGTTCTGGGAATTTAGGGCGGACGGGCTCTAAAGGGGGAACAACCAGCTCGTGCCTAGACAGCACAAGCAAGGCAAGAGAATTGCAGCCTACTCAAGCCACGGGAAGCTTAAGAGCATCTAGGTCCAGCATAGTGAGTCCCAAACATGACAGTTGGGCGTGTAGCCATCGGGGGAGCCACACCAGGGCTGTATCAGTCCCGTTTTATCATTTTCAAAAAGGAAGTCTTTGCTTGTTCCCTTCTGAAATTTAGGTTATTGCCTGGGAGACTCTTACCGCTAATGGGAGCCCCAAAGACAGTCGAGACCCCAACAGCAGCTCCTGCCACCAGCATTTCATTCTGCTTGCTTTTATTCTGGAAAGAGGGGGACAACACACACAGAACAGAGCCGTTTGGCCTCAGACTTTAGCCCCAAGAGAGTCACAGCTACGCTGCCTGGGCGCTTGTTCATCTAGTATTCGGACTCTTTTTTTTTTTTAATTTTAATTTAAAGAAAATATATTTTCCTTTAGCTATTGATAGCTAATATCAAGGCTTAAACTAAATACCCAAATCCATTAAAATATTTAAATATAGCAGAATATTCAAGCAGTGTATGTGTCCTACCGCTGTTTTAAAGAATAGCAAACCAGCAGACAAGGAGAAGTCCTTGGTTAAGCACTTGAAGACAGAAACCAGGTTTTGCTAGCTGGGGACTTTTTGGGAGATACAGAGAGACTAAAGTCATTTAAATTTGGCTCAGCTGCAGCGGCAGGACCTTGAGAAGGCCCTCGTCCCCCTCCCTTACCTTTCACCAGTTCGGGTGTTCCTCGCGGTTTGGGGGCAATGTGCCTTGTAGCTGCATGATAGGGCTGTATCTACAGGTTTAGGAACAGGTCAGACACAAGCACTAGTATGGGGTGGTTTGGATAGGGATGCCTCAAGCAGGGGTTGGACTCGATGTGACCCCCTGAGGTCCCTTCCAGCCCTGATTCTATGATACCGTGTTTATTCAAAGTTCAGAAACCAGTTACGGGTCAGAAACCGCCCCCCAGGAAAGCTTCTTTTCCATTTCCAGTCTATGAATATAAGCTAGCTGGGAAAGGCTGAGATCTCCCAACTCTAAACTCCTGAAGCACACAGGGACTGGAAACAACCAGTTGAATTCACTGACAACAAATAATATCGACTTTGTTTAATGCATGCGTTCATCTGAAATGCCAACGTTTGACAGACCTTTCTATATTTTCAGCCTGTTTTCAACAAAAAATGTCTTTGCTACAGTTTTTTTGCAAGTTTCTTTGCATACTGATTTTCATTCAAAGTGGCTTGACAAAAACCGGGGGGGGAATTAATAAAAATGCCATTCCTTATTTCTTAAGGCATAAAGTATAACAACTAAGAATGTCAATACATGTCTGTTAAACTAAATCACTGCTAAAATATGCATATGAGATGCAAATCAATGCATCAGCCTGGTAGATGAAGAGAAGTCTTGGGGAGGGGGCATGACGCCCTGAGTTTCCCCTTTCCCCCATCAACAGGGTGCTGCTCTGGTCTCGGCCTTACCTCGTACTCCCCGATGACGGACGTCCGAATCTTTCCCAAATAGGCAGCCATGATGCTGGAAACGTGGACGAAGGGACCCTGGAGGAGAGGGGGCATGGGACTCTGAGTGCTTTGCCTAAAGAGCAGTGGTCTGAAAATCAGGAGTTTCAGTTCAGAGAAACAGCTGAAAGCCCGACGGCCACGTTCACCCCCGGTGTAAGCGGCTGACATCAGTGCAGTTAAAGCAACTGGTATGAACTTGGCCCCAGCGGATCGTCTGAACTTCTCTGGGCAAGGGTGTGAGCTGGAAAGCCCATGAGAGCCGACCCTCTCCAGAGATTATCTGGTACCTTGTGCTGCAATGAATCGACAAATCCACGTGCCGTAGCGCCGCACGGCGAACGACAGGCACCAGGACCATCCAGCTCACATGGGCCCCCAAGGAAGCACACCTGGAGCCCTTGCACTTCCAGCCAGAAACCCTCAGGCCCCTGCCATGCGAACGGAGAAGGCAGCACACCTGCCAGTAGTGGCAAGACCTTCACGCTCCCTACGTCACAGTCACTAGAGGGACCCAATGCTCCCTCCCTCGTGCCTGCAAAGCCGGCAGCTGGGCATTGTGGCGCTATTACTGGGGGCGTTCCCACCGAGGGGAACCATAGTAATACTTTCTTATTTTTAAATGAACACCTCCAGCACACGTCTGACTTCAGCTTAGGGTTAAAGCAGTTCATGCTTTACCGTCAGCTGCTTGCAACTCCTCCCGCAGTGAAACGCATGGGCGCAGGCCGCCGAGGGAGGTCCTTCTCACTGCAGGGAGGTGTCAGCAAACTTCAGGGATGCTCTGGTGGACCTGACACATGGGAGATGCGGCGCTAGGGCAAAGGGCTGCTTTAAGAGCGGCAGACAGCTGCACGCCTGCATCGGGCATTCGAGGGTTAGAAGCACTATGGACATGCTGCAATCATTCCCAAACGGGGCTTTCTGAATGTAAGGGGAAGGCTGGAGTTAACAGCAGCCAAAACAAATGTAGATGGCCAGGGAAGCTGGGCTCATTGCAAAATGGCTTTTATTTTAACACAAGCCAAGGCAAAGCTAGACCTCTAGGCACTAAGCTGTACTCATTCTAGCTCAGGAACCAGAATTAGGAGAGCTGTATTTGTATGACCCTGCCTCCAGGCTAACTATTGTGCTATGAATCACAGCCCATTAGCCTAAGTCTACACATGTCCCATCTCCCGTTGGGCTTCAAAGCCATTGGGGTGACTCGAAGCAGAGGACTCCCCCAGCCACCGGGCTCCCTTCCAGGGCCGTGACTTGGAAGCAGGTGCTCAGCTGACGTAAAGCCACAGGGCCCCGCTGAAGTGAGAGGAGCTGCATGACTTGCCCCTGCTTGGGTGGGCTCCCATTCCCTGGACATCCCCAAGCATTTTGACTCCACATCTCACTCACAATTTGGAAAATTTCTTTGCAGCAACTCTGTCGTCTGGCCCTGTCTCCTCACCATACCTTCACGCTAACCCTGACAGTGGCCGAACCGCTCCATGGCAGCACTCCACAGTTGCCAGCCCTATATCCACCCCTCCATCCCCACCAGCTGTGAAGCTGGTCTGGGGACACTCACAACTTTGCCAAGGAAGATGGTGCTCCCAGCGGCCAAGGTGCAAGTCATCCCCACCACTTTGGCTCCGAAGTTCTTGATGGCCAGGTAGTCCTCCAGCATGACCCCGGTGAGAATGGTCTTGAGCTCCGGGATGCCAGAGCCTGGAAAATCCCAGAAATGGGGGACACATCAGAGCACTTCTGGGTGCCACTCAGCGATCCAAACCTAAAGGAAATGAAGGTGGCGACATCTGGGTCTCCACTTCTGCATTTCCAGGGCAACTCCTAGCTAGGCCTGAGGTCAAGGGTGTATTCTGACCAGGACATTTGCAGTTCAGACCAGAGGCCATTAGTTGCCCAAAGGCAGACAGAAGGGCTGGTTAACCAGTTTCCTCTAGTTTCCAAAAGTGGAAAAGAGGTATCTGCTGCTTGCAAGGAGGCTAAGGGGTTTTGCCCCCAGTTGGTGGTTTGTGCCAGTGGAAATCCTCATTACCAGTCCCAGAGAGTCAAGTTCTCTGTTTATGCACTAAGCCCATACACCGAACAGCTGAAGCTATGAAAACGGCTACCCTTGCCAGTGCCCCAAACTCCTGACCCTTGCGGGGTATGAAGGGAGTTGAGTCTCCAGTGGTCCTTGGGGTGTCCTGGACTCCCATCAGCCCATGCCCCACAGAAAGATGTTCAACCATTTAAGGAGCTTGTAGGCAAGCAGCAGGTCATCACCTGTCCCTGAGCTAGTGGCTCTTGATCCGTCTAGTGCTTGTTCAGCCATGACACCTGGTCTCTCTGCCGAGCTGACCAGCTAGAGATCCACTTCATGCCAACCGCGGGAAGGTTTCCTGGGACGTGGGCACTGGTCGTGAGCTTCTCCCATTGTTCAGGCCAGCTCTCTAGCAGATCAGTCTGCTCACAGGCCCCCACAGGCAGCCTCCAGCTGCGGAGCATCAGACTCACCTCCCGAATGCGGAGTGATGCTCTGTGCATAGCCAGTGGAGAAAGCAGACAGGGCAATGGGGTACATGGTCCAGGACAGGTATTTCAGGACTAAGTAATCCCCCAGCTCTTGGTAAAGCCACCGGTGTGCTGAAAAATAAGCATAGGCAAGTGGGGGGCATAGAAATGCACATGGGCATGGGCCATTGGCCTAGCTACCCGCATATCCCAGCCGTGCGGCTCATCTGGTAACTCACACCCCTCCCTGCTGAGGTCCATCTACTCTGATACCCCACCTACAACACCCTGGGACCGTCACGGGGCAGCCCAGCCTAGCGTGGACCCCTCCGGATGTCCACACAACCACATCTTTCCCCCAGGCATCCGCACTCGCTTCCAGCTCTCAGTTTCCATTGCCCAGTGTGGTACATCAGCTAAAACAGGAGGGTCTGTACTGCGCTGCCGTCCCCATGAAACCCACGTGGTATTTGCCGAGGGTCAGTGGCAGGAAAGCAGCCCAGGTGTCCTGGCTCACTAGCACAGTCGTGATTCCCCCCACCTATAGTTACCATTCAGCAACGTGGTGACGGTGAAATCCATGACAAAGCTGATCATAGCCATTATCACCCCTAGAGCGAAGAGAAAGTACCAGTCCTCGCCGACGCGGAACAGCTGGCGCTTCACGCAGTCCAGGCAGCCTGCAAGGGGGGCACGGGGGTCACACCCACCCCACCACAGTCAGCTCCGGGGGCCTCAGGGGTGGCAGGAGCACAAAGACGCTTTGCAGCCAGCTCAATTATTAACCATGGGCAGCTTCATTATGGCTGAAATATTCCACGGAGGTTTCCGAGAGTCTTTCCCAGACCAGCTGATCCCATTGAGACCAACCCTGCTGCTGACCCTGCTCCCCATCCCCTGCCCTGGGTTGCATAGAGCTCTTTGGGAAGTCAAACGTCCAGAGAACGGGCTCTGTACAAATTGTCAGGGCCCGCTGGAAAGACCAGGTGGAGGTATTAAATGCTGTTCATCTGTGAGGGCTGAGCAAGCCCAGAGCAATGGCTTTGGGGCCACCTCCTCGCCATCTGAGCTCCAGTGAGTCCCCTGGGAGCAGCAAAGAACCAGCACGGACAGGGTTATAGGGACAGGTGCTTTCCCCAGCCGTCGGCAACGGCTGCAGGTTGCAGGTGGGAACGACCCAGGAGCTAGTCCCCAGCCACCATCACTGCCGCTGCTTCTTCTCCCCACCTCACGTGGGGAAGCCCCCACTGCCAAACGCTGCTGAAACCCCTGGGCCGTGGCTCCGCTAGGTGTAGTTGCTGCCCCCCGGCTTAGAAGATCAAGGACCATCGGGGCAATTAGGAAGCTGATGTTGTGGGGGTGGGGGTCACATCTGAGGTTGAAGGGAATGGGGTCTCCTGTCCCACCCGGGTTAGGTGACCCTGATGGACTCCTTCACTGCTCTCAGGCGGCATCCACGCTCTTACCTTGGACTCTCCTGCGGGTCTTTGGCCACGGCCTCCAGATTTCGCTGAGTATGAGGATCCTCTCCTCCTCCTTAGCCACATCGTGCTCCCTCCGGTCCAGCCCCTCTGTTGCCATGGGCTAGTGATGCCTCCACACCACGAGCAGCAATTCCCTGCATGGACGGGAGGAGGCACGTACAAGTGGTTGCGCTGTGGCAGGTGCCAGCCCAGGGCTTCGTGGCTGCAAGGGGCTGTGTTATGAAGAGCTGCGTCACAGAGGCGGAAAGCTATGGCTCTTACTAGGCCTGTTTCACTAGCAGTGTTCAGCAACCGGGATACCTGCAAGCAGGTCCCGCCACCTGCCACTGTTCCCCTGGGAGCCAGACCTTGTTGGATTAGCCACATGAAGTGCCTGGTGTCTTCGTCCCTCTCTACCCTCATCCCAGCCCCCTGGGCTTTCCTCGGGCTGGTTCTCACCCCCTCCCCTACCTCCAGCCTGGCCTCAGTGGTGGAAGGAGCCTGCCCCTCATCCCAACCAGACTCCCCGTGCATTCACAGCATCCAGAGCCTTGGGACCTCCAGGCTTCACGTCTAGTCCAACCCCTATCAGGCCTATCCAACCCATCCTAAACAAATCCAGCCGCTTAGTAAAACTACCATCAACCCCGACACAACACAAGGCATCACACCCAAACCTGCCACAGGGCAAGCAGGGGGGCCATGGCAGCCCATGTCCCATTTGTGGAAAAGGTGGTTAATGTACACTCGAGAGATCCCAGGTAGAGAACATGCCCCGGGCATCCCAACCTGTTGACTCCAGCTCGTTTCAAACCCCAGCCCTTCTCCCTGGCCCGCACCTCCAAAGGGGCTGAAATCCAGCCGGGCACCCGGGCACCTTGGGTTGTCCTTAGCAAGAGCAGCAAGACACCCCCTGACCCCAAACAGCAACGGGGAGCTGCCAGCAAAAATACCCAGCCCTGGGGGATTCTGGAAAGCTGTGTAGAGGAAAGATCCTGCCCCCGATAAAGCCCTACTGCACTAATAATAGCAGAGGTTGGCCAGCCAGCTGGAACATGTGCGGCCCAAGCGGGTCACCTTGGAGGGCCTGCCTTGCCGAAGCCTCTCCAGCAGAGCGAGACCCACTGCACGTGGCCTCCTGGCTCCATCCGCCATGGCTGTGCTCTGGCAATAGTTCTCCAGGGGGGCTGGAGCCCGAAGGCCTCCCCCCGCCCCGCTGCTAAGCCCCTGCATGCAGTAAGTGTGGCTGACACATCCCTGGACCAGCAAGGGGGCCAGAGCCCAGCCTGGTAATAGGGGTCATGCCCCACACACACGAGCCCTGCAAGAGGGAGTGGGTGGGAGCAACCAGAGGGAGGGCACGGACAGCATAATCCCAAGACAGCACAATACCCCGGCCTCCCGGGCTCCCTGACTGCCGCGCTGCCCCGCTGCATTCAAGGAGATGGAAGCACCAGTGACAGCAAGCAAAGGTAGCCCCACTGAGAAAAGCCATCGTGGCTCGGACTGGGCCCCTGGAGACACTGCTCCTGTTTAATCCAAACTGGTTTCACCTGATCCCTACCCCGGGCACCCCCCCTCAATGCATGCCCTGCCCCCTCCATCCAGGACCCTGCGGGGTAGAGATGGCAGCCCACAGACAGGCCCTTGAGCCTGCAGGACCCTGTCTTGGAAAGGGAGAGAGCGGCTCTTGGGATGGGCCGGGGGGCTTGCAGCAAAGACAAAAGGAAGGTTTGCAGCTAGCCGGTTTGGGGTCCTCATAGGCAGAGGGTGGGCAAGCAGCGGGGTAGTTGGGAGGACGAGCTGATGGGAGATGTTACCTCTTCCCTGGGAAGTGGCTTAGCACAGCAAGAAAATATCCCAGGCTTGTTCAGGTTTTCATTCAAGAGACTCTAAAATGTATTCCTTTTTTTTTAAATTCTGAAAAAACTCAGACTGTGGCTTTCGATGGTCCAAAAATTAACATTTGGGGGTTGATCTTTGCTGGAACAATGATTGCACTGCCTCAGTATTTCTAGGAAAGGGGAAATCATTTCTCACCCAGCTGCTAGCTCGGGTCTAGCGAAAGGGGACCTCTGGGGATCAGAAAGAAAGGAGAGTCCACAGCATGGAAATGGACCACGTGTCCCAGCCCCCACCCCACAGGGACTCGCACCGAGAAGCACCATCTCACCTCCTCCTCCCTGCCCCCCTCCTGTCTGTTGGCCCCAGTACCTGTTTGCTGAAGCAGGCTGGGCTTGGCGCAGGGCGCGGGGGGGCAGCCCTGAGCCCTGGGGAGAGCTCCCAGGGGTCTGGAGTGACCAAGATGCAGAAGGACTCTGGCTTTAGGATGATACTGCCAGACAAGACCCCCCTGCCCTCTTCTTTTAGTAGACTGGGCTCCAGGACTAGCTGCACGGAGGGCGACCATCCTCAGATGAGTCCCTCTCAGCCCTCTCTAAGGAAACATTAGACCCCCTCCCCAGTCACCCACAGGGAAAAGAGACAGGGAGGTGGAGGGACTTGCCCAAGGTCACTCAGGGCATCTGTGGCAGAGCCAGGGATCAAACCGCCCTAGGGCCTGGAGCACCAGGGAGGTTTCTGATCTGCTGCGGCTCTGGCCCGGGGGCACAGATGGGAACACAGTGTGATACGGCTGTGGCAGTGTAGCGGAGAGCCTTTCCCAGAGCCTTGCTCAGCCCACCCCTCCGCTGGCTGGACCCCGGGGCATCACAGACGAGTGCCTTGCTCCCGCCCGTCCCAGGCCAGACACCCCTGCCCAGAGCATCCGAGGGCTCACCTGGGCGCTCCCCGCCAAGAGCTGCTGCCTCCACAGGTGCGGCTCCTCGCCTCACTGCCCAGGTCCCAGCCCGCCAGTGGGCTCCTCCTCCACCCCACCCCACCCCACCATCCCTAACGAAGGCTTCCCGTCCTCATTAAAAACGCCCTTGACAGGTCAGCCAAAACCGCCCTGGCTGGAGTCGGCAGGAGCAGAAAGGCAGGGCTCCTTGCAGCCGCACATCCTGGCACGAGCACAGGGAGATGCCTCGGGAGCCTACAGATCATTGCCTCCAAATTGGCCCTGGGGGGTTTCCTCTGGTGTGGTTAGCACCGTCACCCTGGACCCTGCTCCAGCCCAGAACGATGCAAGATAAGCCATGGAGCCTGGGCCAGAGCCGGGCGGAGTTCAGGCCCTGGGGGGCATTTGCCCTTTCACCTCTCTGCCAGCAAAAAAGCCAGGGTGGGGGACAAGGGTAGAGCAGGATTTGGCCCATGTCTCAGGCTGGGTTCCCAAAACCTGCACCCCCCCCCCCCCCACAAATCAGTGTTTCTTTCTCAGTGTATTGCTCTGAACCTCCCTGTGCCTCAGTTTCCCCCACCCCCTGAGCAATGCGGTGAAAGCCAACCCCCCCCTGAAGTCACTGCACAGAGAAAGGACTGGGCGGGGGTCGTACACCCGGCTTGTACCTCCAGGAGAGAGTGAGGCTGACTGGCCGCCCCATCTGTGCCAACGTCAGGCGTGTGTCCAGCCCCGGGTCCAGGACGGGTAGACCGGGGCTCTGGCTCCACAAGTACCCCTGCCCCTGAGCACAGCCGGGAGTTGCTTTCTGTGCAGACGGGCTGCCCTGAGATCTCTGTGTGGGGAACTGTGCCGTTAACAGGCACCGTTTGGAGCCAGCTGGTGCATTGTGCAGACCAGGGGCCGAACGAAGCAGGGCTGTCGGCCCTGTGCCAGGCAGAGCATTGGGATCCCGTGTCCTGCCAGGTGCAGGAGATGCCCTCTCCTGTCAGGTATGCTGGGGTAACAGGGTGGGCTTGGGTGCAGTTGGCCCTGATTCATGGTGGTGGAAGCAGGGTCAGACTCAATCCCCCGATCTGTCCTGTTTGCACAAGGCTCCCAACCTCCCCGGGCTCTGGGGCACTAGGCTAATACAACACTGGATGCCATTTGTCCCCTCTTATTACACAACAGACCCCCCCAGTGCCTTGCAGGGCGGATCTGAAACCGTCCAGCCCCGCAGCCAGCTTATAGGGGCTGCCAAGCATAGCACGAATGCCTTCACTTCCTCAGCTCATGAGATGCACCCTGCGCTCCCGGGCAGCCAGCAAGAGGACGCAGCTCTCCAGAGGGGATCGGGTTCACCACACAAGGGGCTGGCACCCCTGCTTCTCCACTGGGACCCAGGAGGGTTTGCAGGCTGCGGGTTTTGTTTTAGGCTTGGGAGTGAAACGAAGCCCAGATTCCAGCCCCGTCAGCCCCACACCAGGGCTAGCCCTAATGCCCCATTTTCCCCTCGCCGGGGACCTTTCAGCCAGTTTGGCTTGAATTTTAAGTGTCTGATGGCTGTCCTAGTTTCAGCTGCCAGGGGTAGCTCTGTCTGAACCAGAAGCTTGGACCCAAACCTGCTTGCAGCTGGGATCCATAATGGGTTGACCTAAGAGCTCTCCTTCACCCTGGATCTTGCAGGGGTAGAGGACTTAGGAGCCTGCATCCCTTGCAAGGATGACACAGGGCCTGGGTGTATCTAACTGTGCAAACTAGTGGCTAGCGGGATCTCCAAAAGCACATCAGCAGGTTTGTGTTTGGGCCCAAAAGCTTGCAAAGAGCAATTTTTCCAACTTTTTAGTTAGTCTAATAAAAGATATCACATCTACCCAAAGAGTGCATCTGCTTATGTCCTTAGACCAGCACAGCTACAGCCAAGCAGGTTCCTCACTCTCCTAAGGACCCTTGCAGATCTGGCCTTTGGAGCCCAAGTCCTTGTGCCTAAATGGATTTTGGCTCCAAAATTGCTGAGGCTTTTTAGAAACTACTGCCCTAGAGGTGACCGCAGCATTTAAGGGGACTTGCATTGATCCCCAAGTGCTGAGCTGCATGCTCAATGCCCCGGCTTTCTTCTCTGCTCTGACCTGAGGGCAGATATGGGGCTGGCCCGGGACAAAGCAGCTGTTTGCTCGAGGCCTGCGTGCCCAGGAGAGGCAGGGAGGCAGGAGGCAGCGCCGGGGCTCTGGCTGCACCTGGTTGAGGCGAGAGGCCAGCGAGAAGCCGTGACTCAGGCCCTCGCTGCAGTTACTCAGCATCCACATTTAGATGTCCCGGCCTCCCTCCCTCCCCCCTACAGCTATTCGGAGCTGAGCCCAGAGCCCGGCCTCAGTTCCCACACTTCCGCGCTCGGCCTTGGCCGCGAAATGCCTGCAGTCCTGGCTCGTCGCTCCCAGCACGCGGCGGACGTGCATTCCAGACGGCCGACAGGCCCGGGCGTTTCAGCCTCACGGACATCAGCTGCATGCCTGGGACGGACGCGTGGTGGGTCATCGAGCCCTTATCTCAGGCTGGGGGATAAAACCATAGATGGTCTAAGGCTCGGGGCAGGTGCTGGCTCGCTTCCCTCGCTGCACGGCTCCACGGGTCTGCGTCCGTCCTGGCCTGGCCTTGCCCATGCTAAGCTGCTTTCATCCTGCCTCGTGATGCTACCAGAGGCCAGTGACGTGCAGCAACGTGGAAAACATGCGTGGGGGTGAGGACCGGGAAGGGACCCTGCATGTCCGGATGGTCGCGGAGGCTGAGACATGCCGGGTGCGAGACAGCGGCACGTTCTGTCCCCACGCGGCTCTCGGGGGAGCCCGCCGGCCTTTCCGGGGGCAGCAAACATCAGCCTGGGGACCCTGCCACGGGCCTGGCAGCATGGAGAGCCAGGAGCAGAGCACGCTGTGGGAGGGGGCAGGTGCACGGATCATGACAAAGTCCGCGCGCCTGTCACCCGCTGCACGGGAAGTGCCCTCAGTAACAGAGCCAGCGTCAGGACAACCACCTCCGTCTTCATTTCTCGAGGGAAGAACTAGCTGCTAGGATCTGGATATAACCTAGGACCGGCTGGTGGGTGGGTGGGTGGGTGGAGGATCTAGCCAAGGGGGCACGGACAGGTCTCCACGGGTGCAAAGGAAACCTCGAGCACGCGCAGCTGACGGAGGCAGCGCTGCCTGCCTGAGTTAGCAGAGAGCCTGAAGCAACCCCTCGGAGACAGGTGTGACTTATTCCTTCCAGGTGGCATGGGTGCTGCCGTCAGGGTGGCAAAGAAAAGCCGGGTCCCAGGTAGCCAGGCAGGCACTGGCCTCCATTCCCACCTCTCCCGCTGCCGTCCACAGCGTGACCTTGGGTCAGCCCCAGCCTCTGGCCGTGCCTCAGTTTCCCCACTTCAGACAACACTCAGAACTGCTTCCTCTGGGGGATAAAGGGTTTTAAGGCCTGGAGAGCCGGGGCCAGCATTACACACCCCCTGCAATGGCATTTTCCAGTGCTCCCTCTCACAAACCAACAGGCCATCGCCTATTCCCAGCAAGTCCAAGCCCTCGTCATCACCCCGGCACCGTCTCCTGACGCCTTCCTTTTTTTGGGAAGTCGCCCGTCCTCTGCCAGGCGCAGCCAGGACCGAGTGGGAGCTACATTATCCAGGCAGGCAGGAATGCCGGCGATGAGATCAGATTCCTCCTACCACCGGTTGTTGGCGCCCTGGCAGGGGGACGGGGAAAATTTCCACCCGTCTGAAGGATGCACAAGCAGCTAAATTTAGGCTGTTTTACAAGAGGGCTGGAAGGCAGCCCAGAGACTAAAGGGGGCTTTATAAACCCAACAGCTGCCTCTGAGCCGTGCTGTCCTCATCCACCCAGCCGGCTATAAAGAGGGCCGTGCCAGTGCCCCCCTGGACCCGTCTCTGATTCCCATTCTCCTGCAGGAGGAGGGGAGAGGCTCTGTTTCCACTCCTCCCACCCCAGTTGGTTGCCTGGTTGGGTTTATTTGTATTTCTTTGTTCCCCCTCTCTCCCGGCAACGTGCCCCGAGGTGGATGAGCGTGAAGTCCTCCTCTGCCTTCCACTCCCAGCAGCACTTCCACCACAGCTCGTCCTCGGCCTCCACGGTCCCCTCCCAGCAGCACCGCATGGAGAAAGCCCGCGGGATATTCGCCGACGACTTCGGGAAGTTCATGAGGCCGCGCACGGAGCCTCTGGGCTTCGCAGGCAAGTCGGTGTCTCCGGGCTCCGGCCGGGGGTGTGGCGAGACCCATCGCCGCTCGCTGTTCCCGGGGCAAGAGATGGAGAGACATGGGGATGAGGGATGGGGTGTAGGGCAGAGCTGGGGGCAGTAACAGGGGCAACATTGCTTAGCCCCCAAACTGCTCCCGGGTGCAGGTCGTGGGGACGTGGCATCAGATGCTGGGCGCAGCTCAGGGCTGTCCAGCCTCTAAGGGGCCGGGGGCTGCAATATAACCCCTTGCAGGCTGCATGCAGCCCCCAGGCCCAGTGGGACAGCCCTGGCACCCCAAGGAGGAGCAGGAAGGTGCCAGCTATGGGGCTGTTCCCTTCTGCTCCGGTTCCTCCTCCTCCCAGCTGGCTCCCAGAGCTGCAGGAAGTCACATCTGCCACCGTCCCAGCTTCTCCCAGCAAGGGTCAGCTTGGGAGCCCCCATTACAGCTTTGGGGGCTCAAAACATCGCAGGACGAGGGAGGTTCCTTCTTCGTTCTTGGCTCCCAAAATCCTTCAGAGCAGCTGGCAGGCAGGAAGGTGGGAGTGAGCCACTGAGCACCGACGGGTCTCTCAGGGAAGTGGCTCGTATCTACTTGACACCCTGGAAATGCCACCCTGCACTGTAGTCGGTGCGGGGGGATTTTTGGGGGGCGAGGGCCTCAGCCCTGCAGCCGTACTATGGGAGATACCTGTGAGACACTGGGTGATTGCGTGGGGGAGAAGGATTCACAAGGTGCACGCTGCAGGTTTTCTCTGTCACCCCCTGGGCAGGTGATTTGGGGGCCACCCAGTGAAGATGAGAGTGTCTTTAGAGGTGATTTGCAAGCAGGGAGGGGTTCAGTTCCCCGGGGGGCAGCTTGCAGCACGTTGTCACCTTGAACGAGGAAAGTCTCCACGTCAGCGATGTGGCTCTTCCTTGGCTGAAGCCACAAGCGCGCCGGGACGCCAGCTAATGGTAGCAACCCAGTGGGATCTGTGCATGCATCACAGCTTGGGGCTGCCTCCGCTTTGTAGCTGTCCGTTCCAGGCACAGAGAAATGATGCTGTTGCCTGGAAAAGGAGGAAAAACAGAGCTGAGAGCCGCAGCTTTGTCACAGGGCTGAACCGGGAATTCAACACACAAAGCAGAGCAGATAAGAACTGATCCTGCGTCACTTGTAGCTGTGCAAAGCCCTGCGTTCCTGGAGAGTTGTCCTGGACCAGCAGAAAGCGAGGGCAGGGTCAGGATCCGTGTTCCCACACATCGCAGCGGGGCTGGAGGCCTGGCTGCAGGACACTGGAGGCTCCTTGCAAAGGGCAAGACCAGGCTAGGCCAGGGCAGTGCTGAGGCTGGTGAAAAACAGGAAGGAAAGAAAGAAAAAGCCTGTTGCCTTATGTGACGTTACAACCTCCCCTGTAAATCAAGGGGAAAATCCAGCAGCATCTGCCCTCAGATGATACTGGTGATGATAAGAAAAGGCAAGCGAGCGGCAGCTGAGCAAAGGAAATACTTCTGTCCGCAAAGCACAGTGAACCCCACCCCAGGAAGCCGGGTTGCCATTAAGATCAACAGCACCGTAGGATTCAATGGAGGGTGATCGATGGTAATAAAAGCATCTCTGACTACAGGGGAAAAAGCCTCAGGCATCAGGGCCATAAGCAATTTAGGAAGAAACTTGAGGAAGGGTTTTGTCCCGGGTTCAATCAGCCATGGGATACTGGCCTCAGTGGACCGACCGTCCATCAGGCTGGTTGACTGTAGCAGTTCAGTCCCAGCACTGACCTGTTCCCTGCAAGTGCAGGTGGGCCGTGAGAGGCCTGGGGTGGACACATGCGTCGCACCTCCAGCCCCGCTGACCTGGCGCACAAAGCGTGGGCGCAGCGGCACAGAGCGCTGTGGATGGGGCTCTGTTGGCACGTGCCCATTTGCAAACGCATCTCCCCAGCGGGTTGTCTTCCGCTGCCAGGGACGGACCGACCCAGCCACATCTCCAGTTCCACCAGCAAGGTTGCAAACCCTGAAACACTCCAGCCAGACCCTGTTCCAGGGGGCAACCTATCTCCTCTCTGGGATTTCTTTGCTCCTATCCAGGCAAGAGAGGTCCTGTAGCAAAGACATTGCTGGAAAGTCCCCTGAAATCAGTAGAAAGACCCCCACTGTCTTTAAAGGGTGCTGGATCATTCCTCACATCTAATGGGGAGAGGATATATAACCCTGCTCATTTGCTTCCATCAAGCACATGAACCCAGCCCCATTTTCTGTGCCCCTCTCCTGAGCCCGAGGGCTGCACGTGGGGCAGTTCTAGGTAAAGAGCTGAGTGTCCGCGTTGCTCCAAAATCCGCGCGGGGTAGTGGGGGAAGCCCCTGTAAAGGAGTCGGAGGGATTCACACTGTTCTTCCCCTCTCTGCAGCCCGTCCAGGCAACACGGGGAACATTAAGACGCTGGGAGACACCTACCAGTTTGCCGTGGACGTCAGCGACTTCTCCCCCGAGGACATCATCGTCACCACGTCCAACAACCAGATCGAGGTCCACGCAGAGAAGGTGACTAGCCCGAGCCCAGACACCTGCTGCTTACACAGAGCAGCTACATCAGGAAGGATCGCAGGGCCCCCCAAAACCAGAAGCCCCCCCTTTTTTTTTTTTGGATGTTTTTGTAGCTTCCCGTGGGGTTTGCGATCTGCACAAAGCAGGAGGGTGCCCCAGGTTCCCGTGTCGCGTGGGACGCGGTCTTCGTCTGCCCACAGCTGGCGCGCTGATGCTGAAGAGCCCTGGGTCCAGTTCATGGACTGGGGTCCAATCCTGGGGGGGGGGGGGGAGTCGTGCTGAGGGACCTGTTTGTGGTCCCACTCGTGCCAGTTAAGGTCCTGCTTTTTCCAGCAGAGCAGTTCCTGATTTACACCAGAGGTCGGGTCTCAGTTTGATCCCCTGAGGACCCCGGTGGCATCAGATGGACCCCAGTCCGTGAGGTGCCTTCTCACCCCCAAATGAGGTCCCTCCGGGTGGGATCGAGGCCTGTGGCGGGGGCTCGCTACGCGGGATGCTGGCCCTGCGAAGCCTGGGCTGCACCCCACGTGGGGACACGTGACGTAGGAGGACAGCGGGGCTGTCAGTGCAGCACCACCCACGGTGCCAAGCTGCGGAGGAGAATGGCTGGTACATGCCGATCTCCTCTACCGGCCAAGGACGTCGTACCACTCGCATCTGCTTGCTCGGATGCGAGGGGCTGAGGACGCTATGTGCTGGCCAGTAGCCAAGGAGATCCAGGGCCCATGGCTGTGTCGCTCTGCCTCTAGTCACGCTGGTGGGAGCTGATATAAGGCGCTGCTTTCGGCAAAGCCCACCAAACCCCGGGGTGCCGCCAGATGGAGAGCAGCTGGCATTTGAGCAGATGGTGCCTCCTCCGCCCCTGGCCCGCTTGCACCATTCCTGCACGTGCTGCCTGCGTGCAAGGGCCCCAGCTCCTGCTTGCCCAGACTGGCCCTCGAAGAAGCCCAGGGAAGTCTAGGCCACAGTGACAGCCCTTAGGCCACCTCGAGCACCTATCACATAAAATTCACACGGCGCTTTCCAAGCACGAGGGAGTTAAACCCTGGGATTCCCACGTCAGTGTTTCAAGGACTTGACTCGGGGGAGGCCGCAGCAGCTCTTCCAAGGCTGCACAGGGGTAAATCAGAACTAGATCCCAGGCATCCTGACCCCCAGTCCCCACCTTTACCCACTCCCTCCAGGCTCTCGGAAATAATCCTTGTGTTTCTCCATCTGTCTGTAACCTGAGCACCTCCAAGCCGCGGGTAAACACTGGCTCTGTGTCCCAGCACACCTGGGCAGCTGGTAAATATTATTATGGTACACAAGGGGAGGCGAATGACCTGCCCAAGGTCACGCAGGCAGGCAGTGGCGGCACCAGGAATGCAGGGTGCCGCGTTCGGGCAGCCAGGTGCCCGCAGGTAGCGGAGCCGCCTGCTCAGCCTGCCGGTTTCTTGCTCCCTTGCAGCTGGCGGCAGACGGGACCGTCATGAACACCTTCACCCACAAGTGCCAGCTGCCCGAAGATGTGGACCCCACTTCTGTCACCTCTGCCCTGGGCCCCGACGGCACCCTCACCATCAAAGCCCGGCGGCACCCGGCCAAGCACACGGAGCACGTGCAACAGACCTTCCGGACTGAGATCAAAATCTGAGAGGCGGCGGGAGGGCAGGGGCGGGGGCGGGGGGAGCAGCCAGCCCGGGGCGTCCCTTTAAAGAGCAGCCGGGTCTTCACACCAAGCCCCGACAAAGCCAGTGGGCCAGACTCTGATCTCAGTTACAAAATCCTGGGGGCCAGATCCTGAGCTGGGGTGAATCCGTGATTTCCCCATTGCATTTGACTGCAAGCGGTGGTGCAGCTTTGCTCCAGGTGAGGATCTGGCCCGGGGCCATCATGGACCTCTTTGCTATCACGCCAGCATCACTGAGATCGGAGCTGGGCCCAGCGGGTCCTACAGAGGCAGCTGAGAGGAGATTTTAGCCCGCGCTAGGTATTTGGATGCTCATAAGATGCAAAGCCCTCCTTGGCTAGTAGGTGGTGCAGGCTGCACCACGTAGGAAAGGCCGTTTTCCGTAGGGATGCTGTGAGCTCTCCAAACAGGCCTTTGCTGCTGTGAGGTTTTCATAGTGACCCCGTACGGGGAGATCCAGGCAGACGCATGTGTCGCGTCTGCATAGTTGTGTTAGTCTTTGATTCCTTTAAAAGCAGAAACTCGCTGAGCCTGATCCATCTCTGGCCCCGCTGGAAGCCCCATTGACTCCCATGGAATTATTCCTGATTTACCCCCACGCAGGAGGGAGAACCAGGAGCGTTGACTTCCATGGAGGACTTGGTCCCCTAGGACGGACTCATCGGTTTCAGCCAACGCCAGAGCTCCCTCGGAGGGAGACAGGAGCAAAATCACTTCCATGCATAAAAGCTCTTGGCACGTCCCAGGAGGTATCGGCTGCTCTTTAAGGGGCAATCCCATGGGACCGGGAGGATGGACAGGACATCACCCTCCTTCATTGCTGCCCAGCCCAGGTCTTTAGCCAGAGGGAGCCCAGTCCAGGTGAGATCACAACAGGGGCAGGGGTGCAGCAATGCCCTCTGTCCGAAAAGCATTGAGCGCCACACTCATGTGGCTGAGCCTCGGGGTGAATCTAGCACAGTATGAACATGGTGTAGACCCGGCCCTGCCTCCAACACCCTTGGGAACTGAGCTCCATAAAAACACAAGCAGCTGCGGAAGCTGGCGGCTTAGCCAGATCCACAAAGGGAATGGGCACGGTCTTGGAAGAAAGGGGCAGCGGTCTCTGTTGAGCAGGGGGGACAGGGGCATGGCCTCTGCATCAGAAATGAGAAATGCTGGAGGCTGCAAGGGAGAGAGGACGGGGGAAAAGCCCTGCTCTGACCCAGCTCACTCTCCCTCTCAACCTCCGCTCTCTGATGCTGAGACCAGGCAAGGTGGACCCGCAGTCTGACCCAGTCCGCAGCCGTCCTGATGCTCTTTTCTTGCATCCTTCCGAGTCTGTGCATAACCCAGAGAGCGAGTGCTGGGAAAGGACCGTTCCCCTCCGTGCAGCCCTACGTGGAGAGGCCCATGCTTCTGCAACCTGATGGGGTAAAAGCAGGGGCAGATCCTGCCCTAGCAGCCAAGCCATCCCGAGTCGTAGTGCAGCCAAGGCAAACCCTGTCTGGAGGGGCAGACCCAGAGGCGGCAGCGGGCAGGAGGGCAAGCAAGTGACTCTTTCGCCCATGCACAGGTTGAAGGAGGGCCCCGGGCTGAGCACATAAGGCTCCAGCAGCTGCCGGGACAGGAGAAGGCAGGGGCTGCATCTCCTGCTGCGGTTCTCTTTGTACATAGCTCGTATCTGGTTTGTTATAAATTATTGATCACCCCGGCGGCTGCCTCCTCTCGCTTTGTGCCTGTGCTGCTGCTACCGCTGCTTCTCCGCGGGCCTGAGTTGTCGGCGTGCAGCGAGCCCAGGAGGGCTTCTCCTCCCCGCCGCAGCCCGGTGGGTGCTGCGCCCAGCTGTCAGAGACAGACAGCATCGTTTGCATAGATGTGATATCTTTACTAGACCAACTAAATAGTTAGCAAAATTGCTCTTTGCAAGCTTTAGGGCACAAACACCCTTCTTCAGGCCGGGGGGGAGTCTGTTGGTGTTTGCAGGCTCTCCTGAGCAGTCAGGGAAGCACTTGCGAGGCTGGCAGCTCAGCGTGGTGGGAGGCTGCGTCGCCCACAGCCCAGGCTCTGCTACTCGCTCGCCGACATGCAATGAGTTTGAGGAGCCTCCGGTAGCCGGCACCGTGCCTTGCAGAAGTGGTGCTAACGGGTGCCTGCTGGGATGCTCCAAGGCGGAGGTCTCCACAAGGCTGTCCTCCCAGCTGCAGGCCGCACCAACCAGGCAGAGAATAGCCACCTCGCTGCCCTTGTGGCCTTCTGTCCATAGGTTTATTTCCAGCCCGGGTGACTCACTTCTTCCCCGTCAGTCTATTTGTGAGCTTTGCACCTCAGCTGTTCCAGGCGCTGGGACACGGGCCCCTGGGAAACAGGAAGGTCAAAGCCCACCCACCCTGACTCACCCCCGGGCCGTGCTGCTAGGGCCAGCGACCACCCCAGAGAGACCCCAGCTCTGCTGTGGGGTGGGCAGGGAGGGAGGAAAACCAACCCCTGCTACGGCCGCGAGCTGCCCGCCGCTTGCTGTCTGGGCAGAGATGCCACGCGTGGAGGCTGGCTCCACGTGCAGATCCTTCCCCTGCCCCGCTTGGCACGTGATACGTGCTGACCTGCTCTCCTCCACCCCATTGTGGGTGCCGGACATTTCCCTGCACGATGCTCCAGGATGAAACGGGGAAGCTTAGCCGGGCACTGCCTTTCCTCTCGGTCAAAGAGGCCTGGCTGCCAGGCCTGACGCAGAAACACTGCCAGACCCACCCTTTTCCACCTGCTGCTAATCCTTCCCCCTGACAGCTCTCAGTGGGCTCCTCTGGATCTGCCCTCTGATTTCAGGATCGGTGCCCGCTGCCTGCAGGACCCAGCGCACCCCCAACTCCAGGGCAGAGCTGGGGGTGCTGGAAGCAGCAGCAAAACTGAGGCACGCTGAGGATGCAGAGAGCACGAAGCACCTCCGGCCATGGAGCTGCCCCCCCAGCGAGAGCTGAGCTCCCAGTGCTCTGTCTCCAGTGCTCCTGGCCCCGCGAGCTTCATCCCAGCTCCTGCCGCGGGTGAGAAGGGAGATAAACAATTTGCCGGCCTCTGCAGGCGCCAAGCCTCCCAGGAGTGCTTTGTGGGTCAGGCCATGTAGGGGAAAGGAGGCCACGAGAAAGCTGTCAGCCTTATTTATCATGCCTGGGGCTGGGCCGGCTCCCAGGAGGGCTCTGCCGGGAGAGACGGGGCCCTGGGCTCCCAGATGGGACGGACGGGAGGGGAAAGGGCGGCGCGACACCCAGCCCAGCCGCAGGGACTAGGCGACAGAGACGCCCCAAGGGCACAGCTGGCCACGTGGGCAGCCACGAGACTGGCCCCAGGGGACCACAGGGCCCGGCTCGCTGCCACGGAGGCTTCACAGTGAGCAGGACTTTGCTGGGAGGCAGCGAGGGACAGGGAACGAACCCAGCCCGGGCTGGAGGAACAGAGGCCTCTCTCAGATGGGAACCAGGTTTCGGTCACAAGTGCAACGAGTCTGGCTGTGCTCCTCGGTCCCTGTCTCTGGCTGCATCCCGTATCCTGCCCAGCTCTGCCCTGGAGAGAAACCCCTGACGGCTAACAGCAGGGCTGCTCAACCTTGTGAGACGTGGGACCCCGCTCGGAAAATGCTGGCTCTTGGCTGCCCCTCGTTTCTTGACTACGGAAAAATACTGGAGTGATTCTTCCAGTGCAAAGAGCTCAGAGAGAGAGACCCTAGCAGGGCGATGCTGCCGATTCCTAGCTGAAATCTCCAGGTCCGTCCTGCAGATCACATGTAGGTGTTTGCACGGTGCCAGTCCCGTGCAGCCCCACGGAAAAGGATCTCGTGGCCCCCAGTGCATCGTGGCCCCTGGTTGAGCATCACTAGCAAAGAGGCAAGGTCTGTCTCTGTAGCCCAGGCAGCCTGTGGCCTCTTTAAGAAGACAAATGACCCATCCCTGCCCACCTAGGGAGCTGATTTCGTGCTGCAAATTCTCCTCCAAGGGAGACAGGAGCTGGGCAAGGTTTGTGATTAACTCACACAGCATTGGACAGGGAGCAGAAAGCAGAGCAGCAGCTCAGGCAGGGGAAGGGGATGGGATTGGCACTCAGGGAGGGTGCGGGGCTAATTTGTGGCCCACCTGCCTGAAATGGTTGGCCCCCGCCGCTCTAATCCCCGAGGCACAGCGCTGTCCTGGGGTGAGACCCAGACACGGGGCCAGCTTCCGGCTCGGCTTCCACGGCGGGAAATCAGGAGCGGTGCTACTGAGGTCTGTCAAGTCATGCCGGCGTAAAACAGGAGGGCGGTTGCAAGTAAGGCCCTGTGCGTCTGGCCAAGGTGAAGTCCGGGGCCTTCCTCTCTGCGCACGTCCCCTCGAAAGCCCGTCACGGGGAGCCGAGCCAGCAGCATCCATTCCCCTCCCTCCTCCATAAATCAGCCCGGCCTTGTCGGCTCGACTGCAGAGAGACGAGAGCATTTTGTTCTCTGGCTGCACCCTCCTGGATGCTAGCACAACGCCGCGGGGAGCCGCCTGCTCGCCGCTTGGGGCTGCATGCCCTGCAAACCCGCTCGCCGGCCTGACGGGAGGGACAAGGAGTTATCCCAGCAACCAACCGCCCCCTGACTTATGTCACCACCTGGCCGGCAGGTGAGCAAGGCCAGGGCGAGTGTGACCCCGGGAAGGTCACTCAAGGGCACAGGGGAGGCACACACCAAGAGACGGGGCCTTTATTACGAGCTCACCTGGCACGGCGTGAGTGACTGTGCTCTTCACGTCGGCTGCCGGACATGTCCCAGGAGATGCTCTGCAGCCAGCCAGGCTCTGTCCCCCCCACTATAAGCCCTATGAGCCCAAGATCCATCCCCAGCAATGAGCAGGCCTGTCTGGCCTTCACGTTGGCCATGCATCCTGCCTTGGCCCTCCATAGATTTCATAGATCTTAGGGCTGGAAGGGACCTCATGAGTTCATATCTAGATGCCACCGGGTGCTCAAGTAATATAGCACCTGGTGAAGTTTGGCCTGGGGCTAAGGAGAGCACATCAGGCCCCGGAGCTGCACAAATTCCCTAGTCTCAAACCCTCAAGATGAGGGGAAACCCCTCTGACCCCTCATCACGGCCTTCCTGACCACATCATGTCCTCTTGGGATGACGGTGACAGCCAGACGGCCATGGACACGGCATTGGGGTGTTGACTAGGAAGAGCTGATGTGCCAGAGCCAGGCACGGCCAAGGGCACAGGGTTATTAGCTTGGTACCAGGGTCATCCCTCGCATGAGACTGTGCAATGTAAACCCTGCATCTCCTGCTCCTCTCCAGCCATGCACAGAGCCCCCATGACCTCCCCTGCAACACGACGTGGTCCCGAGTGACCCTGTCTGACAAGGGGAAAGGTGGAGGCTCTTGCATCAGGCCCTGGATTGACTCCAGGGGGTGAGGAATGGCTGGGATTAATAAGGACCTGTGCGTATAAACAGTGCGTGGGGCCTGTATTTTGTCCTGGCTGGAAGCTGTTTATAGTTACCACAAGCTTGGGAGGCCTGAAGGGTTGTTTGCAAAGCTCTCTGATGAGCTCAGAGGTCGTTGTGTCCTCTCCTGTGATGGGAAAAGGAGGCAGGTCTCAGGAGGGGACAGGGAAGGAGGAAGCTGGGCAGTGACGCACACAGGAGCTGGAAGGGACACTTGCTGGTTTGGGATCTTTGTTGAATTAAATGCATAGTTCACTGGTTGGCTCACACCAGGGCACACAATGCCAAGGGACGGTGCTCTGCCCCATGTCTGCTAGAAAGTCCTGCCCAGCTCTGCCGGGGCTGCATACGCAGGTGGTCTCTGTCCGGTAGTGGTGATGCTCTACGACACAACTCACGGCCCTACTCCCTGCCTTCTGGGGCTGGTTCCCATCACGCTATAGGGGAGGGAGGCTGCAGTCCCCTCTGCATCATGGTACCCGCATGCTGGGCACACCCTGGTCACCTTCCCGGTGTGCGCTTAGCACCTGACTCCCACGGGTGCCCTGAGCACCCGTGGCTGCAGCCTCCAGCTGGGTTTTCGGGGCACGGCACTGGCTGCAGCCAACCCTGAACCCCTTCACAGCTGCCTTTTGATGCCTGCCAAAGGATTTGGAAGTATCTGACGCCCCAGGCTGGGGTGAAGGACACTTGCTGGTAGCAGGGCCACACAGCGGTTCCTGAATGATTCAAATGGATTTGGACCTGATCTGGCTAATTTGACCTGGGACATTTAAAATTTTCCTTAAAAAAAGCTGCCCCTTTGCCAACCCGGCACCAGCTGGGAAAGCAAATACATCACCCAAGCAGCGGAGTGGCCCTCCAATGCTTGGTGAAGCAGTACCATCTAGTGGCAGCGGGCCCGCAGCACATGGAGACCCCTCAGGGAGAGAGGCAGAGCATCTAGCAGGTTTTTTACTGAGAGGATCTACAGAGCCCTCGGCATCGCCAGGTTTCATAGCTCCAGAGAAGGAGGAGATCAGTGCTGCTATCTGGTAAACTGAGGCAGAGGTTAACCTCTCAGTAGGCCTACTGGGGATTTTTCCCCAACACGGACATGAACTTGACCATGCTCTTCATTTAAACCCTATTTCTGTGAGTCGCCTCCAGTCCTTCCCCATTCCCCGCTCGCCAGCATTGCACCAGGTGCCACCTGCCCCTGCTTCCTGTGCCACGCTCGGGCGGCTGACTTTGTGGGAGAGCCGGCTCCAAGGCCCTGTCAGGCCAGCTCTCGGCCACCCATCCCATCCTGAAATCAAAGCAAACTACAAGCAGTTCCCACACCAGCAGGTGCCCCTGATCTCAGCTGTGATGGGAGCAGTGACACCTCCAGCGCATCTTCACCTGACGGGGCCAAGTCTTCCAAGAGAGAAACCAACCTTAGGGCAAGCATAATCTAGCCTCTCATTATAGCCACCAGCCCTTTGGCAAGAAAATAGCTGCTACAGTGCTGCAGCATGCAGTTAAGTATGCTTCACCCCAGCGCTGGCCACGTTTTCGTGGCAGGGCACTTTAGGAACATATGCAAAGGCAAGGGTTTTTTGTGGGTGGTCTCTTTTATTGGGCCAACTGCGCAGGTGGGATAAAGTTAGAGCAGCTTTTGCAGGCAAGGCATATTTCATCAGGTCAGAGCGAAGAAGCAGGAACAGTGATGGTTAAAAACAGTGTGTAGGGCTGAGAAACTGGAGGGAGTAGGACTTCATTCCTGTGCATCGGTTCTGTCTGGCTGCACCCCCGCAGTTCCCGCGAGGGCATTTGGTGCACTGGACCAGACACATCTCAGGCAGGGAAGGGCGTGTGTAGGATCCAGTGGGTTGGTTGCGGGGGGGTTGATTGCTGTCCATTTTATAAGAGGCTGGGGGATCTCTCAGGGTGCAAGACATCGAGATACAAACTGTTTTGCGGGCCGGTCTGGGAAACGATCTTCCTGCATTTGCTGGTAGCGTAAGAGCTGCCATCCTGCAATGCAGCAATGGTCTGTCTAACCCGTGCAGTGAGGGGACGCTCCTGTCACCAGCTGGGTGACATGAAGCCCAGAGACCCGTGGCCCTTGCCACTTCATCCTACAGCACGTAACCAGTAGCTGCTACTCTTGGTGAAGGAAGGGCCTGATCCTTTCTTAGCTTTGACCATGAGCCGTGCTGTGACAGCTCAGAGATGAGGGCACAGACAACCTGGGGCAGTGGTTAGAGCAGGTTTTGGGTAGAACCAGAACTGGAAGCAGAAGGGAAGCTAAAGTCTAAGTAGACCTTAGAGGCGAAGGCCAAGGTGAACTGTATGTCACCTATTAGAAAGGCGTGCCCTTTTCCCCATTGCCTGGACAAAAACAAGCGGCTGGCCCAAAGATGCATGCAAACAGGGCCTTCAGAAACCTTTTCCCCATGCACCGAGCAGAGCCCTGCAGCGACCTGGACTTGGGCATCCGCGGTGTATTGCTAACCACAGAAGAACTCTTTAGGCAGGGCCGGCGTGTCGGGACTGGACCCTTGAAGGATTCAGATGCCTCCAGAGAGGCCTGGCTACACTGCCAGGAGGAAGACAAGACTTGCTCTTGGGCACAGGCCCCAGCCTCCTCCTCGCTTCCTCTGCTCCGAATGCCTGGGAGGGCAGACACGGACGTGTCCTGGCAGAAGACCAGGTAGGTCACCATCTGTGGTGGGGCAAGTGTGGGGCTTGGAGGGCACCTGCACGTTTCACCATCCTGAGGATGCGTGTCCAAAAGTTGCCTTCTGCCCTTGGCGCAGCTCACGAGGAAGGTCGGGTGCATGATGGGTCTGGTGCTCTCGTTTTTCACTCTGACTCCAGCACTTTTCCAGAGGGAAAAACCAACCTAAATAGAAAAGGGGTGGAAATGAGCACGGAAAGCAACGGGGCTTCTGACTTGCAGCTCCCACTGAGGAAGCTGGAGCAGATGATCTGTGAAAGGGGAGGACAAAACAGACCAGAGATGCCTTCATCCTGGGCTTGACAAGGCCAAAAAGCAGACCAAGTCACAGCTCTCAGAGAGCTAGCACCTTCCCTCACAGCTCAAAGCACTTTATGCATTTCCATTGCTGAACAGTAGAGGACCCAGGTCAACTGCACGGTGTCCCCATTTCACAGGGAGGAAACTGAGGCACAGAGCAAAGAAAGGACCTACCAGTGGTCTCTTGGGGAACTAATGAAGTCGAGAGCATGGGCTACCAGTCCCCTGGCTCCTTTGGGTGCTAGAATAAGGGAGAGAAACCACTACCCTTCTATGCCAAGCCTAACGAGTGAGCCGTTAGGACCATGACTGAGTTAGAGCAACACTGAAATACAACTGATTCCTACTAACACAAGAGCCCAGAAAGCCTTGCAATGTCAATTAAAATCCTATGAGATATAAAAGCAGGTTAAGTTTTACACTCTCCTCTGCAGGCAAGCCAGGTGCTGCGCACGTACTTTGCAAGCAGGATGATACGTGCTAGCCTGGAGTCCCCCGGCTGCGTCCTGCATCTCCTGAGTGCAAAGGAGAGTCTGCGTGTGCAGGACATGTGTTGGCATGGCCAACAGGCCCATGTTCCCTGCAGAGGGTGTGTGTTAGAAATGGGGCAAAAGTGCCATCCCTCGAGGGCAGGGGGACCGCTCAGTGCACAAAGTTCCTCTCCAGCAGGTTTAACAGCGCCCAGCACTTTGTCCTTGTCAGAGCACTACATCAGCCTGATTTCTATCCTGGGGAAGATCTTAGAAAAGTTTATTAAAGAAGCCATCCTTAATGGACTGACCAACGCCAACATCCTAAGGGACAGCCAGCACGGGTTTGCTGCAGGTAGGTCTTGTTTGACCAATCTCATTTCCTTCTATGACCAGGTGACCTATCACCTGCACAAGGGAGAAGAGATTAATGTTGTATATCTTGACTTCAAAAAAGCCTTCGATCTGGTATCCCGCGATCACCTCTTGGTGAAACTGCTCAGTTGTGGCCTTGGCTCCACCACGACCGCTGGCTGGGAAACTGGCTCCGTGGTCGGACCCAGAGGGTTGTGATTGATGGCAGTCACTCATCGTGGTGCCCTGTGACCAGTGGGGTCCCCCAAGGCTCTGTCCTTGGACCCATACTGTTCAACATCTTCATTAATGATGTGGACATTGAAGTCAGGAGCGGACTGGCCAAGTTTGCCGATGACACCAAACTTTGGGGCAAAGCATCCACGCCAGAAGATAGGCGGGTGATCCAGGCTGACCTGGACAAGCTCAGCAAATGGGCGGACGAGAACCTGATGGTGTTTAACACCGAAAAATGCAAGGCTCTCCACCTTGGGAGGAAAAACCTGCAGCACCCTTATAGGCTCGGCAGTGCTACACTGGCTAGCACTACGGATGAAAGGGACTTGGGGGTCATCATCGACCACAAGATGAACATGAGCCTGCAATGCGATGCTGCAGCCAGTAAAACGACCAAAATGCCGGCTTGCATCCATAGACGCCTCTTAAGCAAATCCCAGGACATCATTCTCCTGTTGTACTCGGCCTCGGTGAGGCCGCAGCTGGAGTCCTGCATCCGGTTTTGAGCTCCACAATTCAAAAAGGATGTGGAGAAGCTTGGGAGAGGCCAGAAAAGAGCCACGCGCATGATCAGAGGTCAGGAAAACAGACCTTAGACAGGCTGAGAGCTATGGGACTCTTTAGCCTGGAAAAGCGCAGGCTCAGAGATGATCTGGTGGCCACTTATAAGTTTATCAGGGGCGACCACCAGTATCTGGGGGAACGTTTGTTCACCAGAGCGCCCCAAGGGATGCTGTGGTCAAATGGCCATAAACTACTGCGAGACCGTTTCAGGCTGGACATAAGGAAGAACTTCTTTACTGTCCGAGCCCCCGAGGTCTGGAACAGCCTGCCAGCAGAGGTGGTTCAAGCACCTACATTGAACACCTTCAAGAGCAAATTGGATGCTTATCTTGCTGGGCTCCTATGACCCCAGCTGACTTCCTGCCCTTCGGGTGGGGGGCTGGACTCGATGATCTCCCGAGGTCCCTTCCAGCCCTGATGTCTACGAATCTATGAAATCAACAGCACCGAACTAACCCTCACAGCCCCAGTGGGTTAGCACCGTTACCTGCTTTTTACAGACAGGGAAACTGAGGCACAGCGAGGAAAAGACTCCTTCAACATCCCATCAGGAGCCAGCGGCAAAGCCGGGGTTAGTATCCAGGAGTTGCTGGCAACCTACCCTGGGCTCCGACCGCTGAGCCAGGCTGCCCTTCTGCACTGAGAGGTGGGGAAATGTGTTGCTCTGACTTTAAATGGGTCAGAAGCTCAGAGCAAACGCAGCCGCAGCCACTGCCTCACAACCAAATTAATTAAGTCTTCCCTTTGGGTGCACTGTTCTCCCTTTCCATCTTTGGCTGCAACTGCAAGGACCTGAAGACTTTCACCTTCTGGAACGAGATGGCTCTGAGCAGGCCTGATCCTGCCATTTCATACCTCTAAACTCCCCCACTGATAGCAGTACAAGAAATTCAAGGCTCGGGCTCTTTGCCCCACCACGGGAGTCACCCAGTTCTACGCAGCCGGCAGAGCCGACAGCAAGAAGAGCACGTTGCCCCATCTCCTACCTGGCCTGCCTCAGGAGGAGGATTTCAAGCATGTGGTTTCACATATGCTACTTCTTCCTTCCGGAGGTCTCAGAAGATGCCCCTCTCCCTGCACTTACATAGCAGCCAACCGGGGGCATCTGCCTGCAAGATGTGGCTCACGCACAACAGAGCGTGTTCCCAGCCCCATCGGCATCAGTCCAACGACACTTTAATGAAAGCTGAGAACCAGCCCAAGGCAGCTTAAGGTTATCAACATGATTAGCATGTCCTAACCCTCAAAACAAAGCCCAGCCACTGGCACGGCAGCCTGGCTGTCACCTGGCCACTGTCCCACCAGCAGCCCAGCCCTCCCTATGATCAGACAAGCTGCGAGGGGAAGGGAAAGCTTTTGGAGAATTTGATGTATTTGGGGGAACATTGCATCCTCTCCCTTGCACTCTGCAGCATAGACACAGTCTCTGCAAGGCCTCACTGGGGATGAATTAAATCACGGGCTTTGCAGGTAACCAGAAGCGATGCCGGAGAGGTTAGTAACTGCACATTGTTAGTACTCTGGTAGCTGTGGCTGCAGCATCTCTGGTTGGGATCTGAGACAGTAGCTCTTTCTATCCTTAGCAGAGGGTTGGATGAAATGACCTTTTGCGGCCCCTTCCCACTCTATTCTCCATGATCAAGGCTTGCCAGGATTTTGAATCACAAAATCATAGAAAATGAGGGTTGGAAGGGACCTCAGGAGTCCAACCCAGCAGGACCAGCCCCACCTAGATCATCACAGCCCGCCCTTAAACCTCCAAGGATGGAGACTCCACCACCTCTGGGTAAAATACGATGAAAGTGGAGCAATATCTTTCACTGGTAACATCTGCAGACTGAGCTGATCACTTGAAAGCAAACAAGCGAGCACACAAGTCCACACAGCGTGCCGGCCGTGCCTCTTGAGGTGAGATATTTAAACCATGAGCATCTAGGTGTTTCCAACCAAGTTCAGACCCTGTGTTGCATGGGTTGGCCATGGTCTGGTCTCTGTTCTGTTTGGCTGAATTTGCCACCCTGTACTGCTCTCACCCCAGACCCGATTGCCTAATTACTCCCTGCAAATAATGGTGTGACACCTGCCAGGAACGCTGCATCTCTTGCTTGGTTCTCCTTGAAGAAGGCAGAATGGGGGCACCTCAGGGCCTAACTGGACTCAAGAGACGTGAGCTTTCTGG
The DNA here is from genome assembly GCF_052110815.1 of Crocodylus siamensis. Classification (NCBI taxonomy): domain Eukaryota; kingdom Metazoa; phylum Chordata; order Crocodylia; family Crocodylidae; genus Crocodylus; species Crocodylus siamensis. The sequence continues at coordinate 2,173,991 of NC_143406.1, read as the reverse complement.
GCAACAACCTACTTCATCAGATGCTGTGAAAAGATGGGAAGAAAGAAAGGGCTCAGTATAGAAGGGAAAGGGATGGGGGAAGGGGACAGGTAAGAAGTGGATTGACTGGAGCAATTGAGGTGGGAGGTGGTCAACACCTTGAGGGCCAGTGGCGTTAACAGTCCAGGTAATGAGATCAGTTGGCTTCTCAAGGCCTTTTGTTGACGGCTACTCTGAAGTCAGGGATGGAAGGTCCTGGGGGGCACAACCATGGACTTTTATATGTTTCTGGAATAAATGAATCGGTGTTTGTTCATCGTTTTACGCAGGAGCGGTCCCATCTGGCCAAGGTGAGTCTGCATTGACTGCCTGGTTTATCTCAATCGATCCAGTCAATCCATTCTTTACATCTCTTCCCCTTTCCCTCCTATAGGCGAACAGGCTAAATTCCCGCTAAGGCGGGTTACTGGGACCATGTCCAACATGACGGCTGCTATCCCTTGCAGGATAAGAGGTCTTTGGGTGTCTCTCGGTGGGACTGAACAGCACCTACCAACCTCTAAGCAAACACGTGCCATCAGAAGGGATTTGCTTTGAACTTGTTCCATCTTGAAACCTCTGGTTCTGCAGGCAGACCTAAGACACCAAGTACCAGCAAGGTTTCCATCCTGCAAACACCGACCCAGGTGATTGCTCCCATGTGAAACACTGGGGTTCAACACAAAACCAAGAAGCCGCACAACAAAGACTTCTGGCAGGGCCTGGGGTGCCAGCGGCTAATTACAGACAACAGGGGTCATTTAAAATGTCTCTTTTGCCCTTGATGTGGATTTGAGGTTTACAGGGCACAGACCCAGCAGGAAGAGAGGAGCAGTTCTGCTCCTGGATGTATCTTTTTTTCTTTCAACCCCAAACAACATCCAAATAAACCCTGTGTTTAGTGTTGGCAGAAGGAAGCATGTTTCTTACCCAAACACATAGGATAAGCTGGCGTGCTACACAGTTGTGCCAACTACGTTTCCCTGCTGTTCCTCTTTCCGTGGCACAGGGGAGGTGTATGCATGTGTTCAAAGAACACGTGTGTCTCAGGACGGCACGTGCCACGTGGCACGTTTGGACACTTGTTTCCAAATCTCTCTCCTGATAGCAAAAACGCTGCATGGGACCCGGGACAGATCCCTCTGCCATCACATCTCAGGTTTTATTCCAAGTCTCATAGATATTTGCTGTTTGCCCACAAAGCCCCAGCTGCTGGAAGCACGTGAGGATCAGAGACGTCCTTCCACTGGGTTTCTAGCTCTTTTTGATGCATGGGAAAGTGCAAGGAGGTGATCTAAAAGCACCGAAAAGGCCTGGAATTCAAAAGGGAAAGCAAAGGAAACCAGGGTTATCTTTATTTTTTTCAGATCACGTGGTTTTTTAAGGCCAGCTCATTTTGAGATCTGTCTTGTGATTTCTGAGGGCTTGAGGCTGGGGACCCTGACGTCCGCTACGCTCCACAGTGACGCCGAGGTGGGAGGTATAGGTACGACCCCCAGCGACACACGTGCGTCCTGGAACATCTCTGAAGGAATCGGTCTAGAGGGTACAACCCAGCCCTGCTTCATGTCCTGAAATGGCAAACTGAGCCTCCCAGGTGACAGTGTGTGGTGGGGAGGGGCGGAGGGGGGCAACTTGTGGCACGGGCAGCCTCTGTCTGCAGCACACCGCCAAACAGGGCAGGGAGCAGAAAGCAGAGCAGCAAATAGGGCAAGGAACACATGAGAGGGACAAGAAAGCAAAGAGCAGATAGGGCAAGGAACAGGTGACGGAGCAGACGGCAGGCCAGTGTATAGGGCAAGGAGAACAGGGCAGGGAGCAGAAAGCAGAGCAACAGCTGGGGCAGGGAGTAGAAGGCAGTGGCCCGGGAGTGCAGAGCAGGGAGCAGAAAGCAGAGCAGCAGCTACCGCAAGGGCCACGTGACAGGGAGCAGAAGGCAGAGCAGTAGACACACGTGCCCGCCCTGCCCCTAGTGGCATGACCGCAGGCCCATGCAGCAGGCACCCCCCGCGCATGCGCACTCCCGGCCCGACCGCAGCCCCGGCCTCCCTCGGCGGCGGCCGCGCATGCGCCGGAAGCCCGCTGAGACGCCGCTTCCGCCCGTGCCCAAGATGGCGGCGCCCTTTGTCTGGTCCGTGTCCCTCTGAGCCCTGCGGGCTGCGATGTGACCCCCGCGGGGCCGGGATGGCAGGTAGCCGGGGGCAGGGGTCGCCTCGTTGTGGGGGGTGATTCACCGTGTGGGGGAGGGTGGTAAATGTCCGGGGGGGTGATTGCCCATGGGGGGTGATTGCCCATGGGGGGGATTTGCGGGGGGGGGGGCGGTAACCACCCGTGGAAGGGGTCTAGGAGGGGTAGCTGCCCGTGGAGGGGGTGATTCCCCGTGGGGGGGGCGGTAACTACCCCGGGGAGGAGGGGCTGCAGCTAATGCTGGCCTTGGCCCCGGGCTCGAACCCGCTCTGCCCAGCCCTGCCCCTCCCCCCTCTGATGCCCCTCGGGGGTGGGGCACCGTCTGACCCCAGCCCCGGTGCACCCGCGTGCTCCCTTCCCCGCCCCTCTCCGCCTCTGGGCATGGGGCCTTCCCCGGGCCCCCTCCAGCCCCCGAACCGGCCTTTTGGGCTCCCACGATGGCACGGAGCCGCGTTCCCGCGGCCCCCCCGGGGCCCTGGGGCATCTGCTGGGCTGTGACCGGTGGACAATCACGGTGACGCGCTGGTGGATCTGCGCCCGACCCCTCTGCCCTCGCTCCTCCGCGGCCCGGTTTCGTTCCCAGCTCTGCTGAGGTTTGCTGCCGGCCCTGAGGGCCTCGGTGGCCGGCGGGAATCAGCGCGTCCCTTCTGCCGAGTTTCTGGCTTGTCTCGACGCACCAGGAACGTGTCGGGACATCCTGTAAAGTGGCATTTCTCACCCTGTGGCTCATGGCGAGAATACCTGGCGGGTCGTGAGCAAACTTCCAAAATGATTCTCCTTTAAAGGAGAAAAACGTGGGTTTTCCCACGTGCTCCAGCCTGCAAAGGGCTGCTTGGGACCCCCCCCCCATGCCCCTCAAGCGGAGGGGCGCTGGGTTGGGACTGCCCATCGATGTTTACAAATGGGTCCTGGTACAGAACCCGAACCCTGGTACAAAAAAAGGTTGAGAACCACTGATCTAAAAGCAACTCCCTAAGCAAAGCAGAGGTACCCCAGGTTATATATATGTGTATATATCTATTTATATATGTATATTTTTTTGTATCGTGTGTCATTTTAAGTACGTTTGTGTTAGTGCAGCACCTGGGTGCTGGAGGGGCGTTTTGTAGAAATAAATAGATCGTACTGTTGTGTTGGTGACGCATCTGAGCCTATCTGCGTGTGTTTTATGAGTAAAGCTCGGTGTTACAGAAGTTTGTGTCAGCTTAGTTTGATGGATGGTGCCGCGCAGTTGACAGCAGAGTGGAATCCGTAAAGCGTGTTTCTTTGCAAATCTCCGTGGGCCCGAATTGTGACTTTCCCTAATGTTGCTGGGGGTCTTTCCAGTGCCTGACACGTCAGCTCCTCAGCTGTGTCTGTAGGAGGAATCGAAGGCTAATTGCAGCCGGTTCGCTGAACGTAGCGTTCTGGAAGCTCCCACGGTAAGGAGCATTTCTTACTGTGACACAGAAATAGCAGCTCCTCAGTACCTCTGAAGTTGGGATGCGTCTGAGCTGCTTACGGGTCTTGTCAGAGAGGTGATGCTTGTGAGAGCAGGGTGAGAATAAAGCAGCTTCCAGGGCTTTTCTAGTGCTGCCTTTGCTAGCCAGGAGCGGCACTTTGGTGTCCCACAGTCAGGCAAGCCCTTTGATTCCTACGACGTTTTATGGCCGGGAATTATCAGTGTGTAACCACTTGTAGGTTGTATGCTGGGCACTTTCACTGCCAGCGTGTCGCATGTTAATCACGTGGGAGTGGATCCCCGTGGCAGGGCTTGAAAACTGTCAGATATCTACTACCCCGAGTATGAAACCTTAGCAGCTAGAGCCTGATATGAGAAACGGGAGTGAGACATCTCAGCATGTGAGATAACCTTGGGGGTGTCTGAGCCCTCGTCTTCCTGATTCCCCAGGCTGCAAAAGCCCACTCAAGCCAGAGCTTTTGCCCAGACCCTGCTTTAGGGTGCAAACACACAGCAGAAGTGTCTTCTCAGTGGCTGGGATTTGTGCAGGGAGAAGACGGTGCACCTTTGCAGGTCTTTGTTCGTTAGATCCTTTCCCACCAATAGGTTCATTGCCTGTCACGGTTCATCACTTAACGTGACATGTTACGTGCGTTGAGGTAGAACATGAAAAACATGGCTTCATTTTCACTGCTGACCAAAGAATACTGTTTTCTTGTCACATCTCTGCAACATGCCCCTCAAAATAGTAGCTGCTTGGGGCTGGGGATCACTGTAGACCACTCAGGAAAAACATCTGCTGTGTCAGTGCACGGTGATGAGCCAAAAGAGCCAAGCCTGTCGGGATGCATAAGGGGTACGGTAGAGAGTACGGGCAGCTCTCGAACTTGCAACACGATCGGTTCCCTAAAACAGTGTCTTAAGTCAAAACATTGCAACTCAGAACTGATTTTCGCCTAGGAAACAATGCTATAAATGGGGGATTGGTTCCTGAACCAAGGCCCGATACCCCGTTTTTACCAAAAATAACCCAGAATTTTGTACTCAGAGAATTATAGATGAGTAATATAGTTACATTAATGTATTTATATTGTAAATAGCAATCATATTGATTTGGAAGGACTTCTTTGAGGTGACTTTGCTGGACTTTTTGAAGGGTTCTTGGCTAGATTTTTCTTGGAGTCCTGGCTGCAGGGTTTTCTGGAGTCTTGTTGGCTTTCTTAAAGTAAGCGTCCAAGGAAGTTTGGACAGACGTTCTCCAGGGAGATGGGTGACAGCGACTTGTTCGCTGGCGTGGCGTCACGTCGGATCAAGTGTTGTAAAGTTGAAACAGGGTGTCCATTTATACATGTTGTAAGTGCGAAACGTAACTCAAAATGTTGTAAGTCAGGGACTGCCTGTACTAAAACGATGATGATGCAGTGATGCAAATTAATGGCATGTTCTAACCTTGAAAGCTGAGTTCAGTACACATTGCCTTCAATTTTTGCCAGTTTTTTTGATAGGCATGTAGGGACCAGTGGCAGAATTAGTTGGAAGCAGGGAAAGATTTCTGTCTGCAGAGACTGCCAAGATTAGGATCTGTCTGGAAAGATTAGGATCCTTCTGGGGCATGGAGTTGGTGCACTAAAAGGGAAGATGACCATAAACAGAAAGTAAATTGTCTGTGGCTTTGTATCCTTTCAGGACCCGAGCCAGCAGGAGTTCAGTGACATTGAAAAACAACACATTTAAAAGTGATATAAGGAAACTTTTTACATGCTGTGTGTCAGCTTGTGGAACTCATTGTCACTGGACTACATCAAAGCCAAAATCTTAACACATTTTAAACAGGTTAAACATGTGCATGGATAACATTATCCTCTTTGGTTATGTGTGAGCTGATAAAATAAGAGAGGGTGGATATAAAACCTTGTGCTTCAAGATAGCGAAGCCAGTCTTACGTTACTGAGGATTAGAAAGAAATGTCTGTTAGCAAGCTGTTCTGTAGTTGTCCATTATGGAGACTGTGCTTTCCTCTGAAGTATGCCGTACTAGCCAGACTGCGAGATCAGATTGGCATGACCATCCTAATCTAATTCCTAATTTCGATTACTAAATTTGAAAAAATGAAGGTTGTGGTCCCTTGAAAATTGTTAACATTTAACTATGAAGCATAAATTCAGGGCTGAAGCACTCCAAAAAGTGTGTCATTTGTCTGCCACGTAACCTCGCTAACAAGGATCGCCACTCGGATGTGCATGTGATCCTGCAGTCCCACTGTTGCTGTGCCATCACTACAGAAGGTGTCTCATGCTAAGCTTTCCATCACTGTGATTGATACGGCAATAAAAAAATCCTGACAGCAATGTCAGGAAGAGATTGAGAGGGAGAACAACACGGGTATGTTGTAGAGAGGGTACAGCTCAAAGCACTGTCACTCTAGTAGCTTGGCTTCATTCTTAAGTGTGAGTTACCTCGCTCTTTATTTTCGCCTGGATACCACTTTGATGGGCACAGCTAAGAACCAGAGTAGAAGAGACAGTGAGATCTGTACATCCAGATGAGCTCACTTGTCCTTGGTAGGTAATGGGTTGATTTGGGAATAATGGTTTTATATTTTGCTGTTACAATAATCATAGAAAAGTAGAGCTGGAAGGGACCTCCAAAGGTCGCACCTAGTCTAACCCCTGCCTGTACAAACTGCCCTGTACAAACGCATTGTCTAACCTATTAGCAGACTCGACTTCATGTCTCTCTGAAGCCAGGCACGGTGTCACCTTGGAGACTAACTGGTTCAGCGAGGCATGAGCTTTCATAGATGAGCCTGTTTCGTCAGATGCTAAGAATGGACTTCTGAAGGGCAGCGTTTTATTGAGTTTATTGCAGATGGCCAAGCCTTCTGATTCTGACCTCAGTGGGAGAGGAGATGTCCAGAGCGACTTGGAAGTGCGTAGTTCTGTGGCCTCTCTCTCATCTATGGCCCTTATTACCATGCTGTTTGAGCGCTTTCCAATGCTTAATGTACTATCCTCACGACACTGCTCAGAAGCTGAGTAATGCTTTCACCTCCCTCGTACAGACGGGAAAACCGAACTGGAGAAGCTAAGTGACTTGCACAAGGTCACCCAGTGAGTCTGTGGCAAAACATGCTGTTGAGCCCAAGCCATTCACCACCGGGCCATTAGCATGTTTTTACTGTTTATTCCTATTTATTCTTTAAAGCTGCATCATAGAAATAGAGCATCCAGTTCACTGAGACCAAACAGCATGTTATTAGACTGGAAGTGATCTGCTTAAGTAAGCCACTGCTCTGAGCTTGAGTAGCCTGGTAAAAATATTGCTGTTCACCAGTGCGGCATCAACTGTATCTGGCTGCTGTTCCAACAGCCTCACATTCGTTATAGTGTCTGAATGACAAAATAAAGTAAAAAATTGTAAAAGATCAGTTGACCAAACCAAAGCAGTTGTATTACTCTAGTCTTGTCACTAGCTATTCTGGACATCCGCCTTTCAAGTCAGGTGTGACGAACCCCACCAGGAGAAAGGCATGGGCATTAGTCACCTTCTTGTACCTAACAGTAATGATGTATCCAGCCTTTCCCAGAGCTGTTATTTTTCCCCTTTTTGTGTAATTTTAAACTAAACCCATCTTTTAGCCTTGTCAATAATCCACAACGGCACTGCATATCTGCAAGTCATCACCTTTGAATATAAAGCCATGCTAAAATTGGTTTTTTCTAGTAACTCTGGACCCTCTGATAAGCCTGGCTGATGAATAGAGCAATTGTTCCGTAGGAAGTAAACCCTGATGAGAAGGTCTCCTTGACATTCAAGAGGGCAGCATGGTCCAAAGCAGAAGATCCAGGACTGCGAACTGAGAGACTGGGGTACTGCTCTTATCTCTGCCACTGACTCTGGGATTTGGGGGATGTTTGTTCATGGAAAAAAAGGTAAAAATATTTACAAACTTGCAAGTACATTGATGTAATTCTTGAAGTGTGGACCAGTAACCTGATTTCAGTTTAGTAATAGTCAGTTCCCACTGGACTGTGAGTAATTTTAGCAAGCAGGTTTCTGTTTTGTTGTCTGATCATGGCTTCTAAGAAGATCTCTCCCCCTTTGACAGAGATGGAGACTAAGAGGTGCCTTTTGCTTGGCCAAACACGAAATTCTAATTTAAGTGCGGCATGCATGTCACCCTAACCTGGAACTAATAAAATCCTACATACGCAGACTGCATAATAGTGCGGTCTAAGCCACCTGATGCTTGGAAAAACAAACACTGTGGAAAATCTTTACAACTTTTATTTTTCTTGATGAGCAGAACTGCTTCTTGTATTACTTTATTTTATAACGCTGAGATACCTTCATAACCCAGAGTCCAATTGCACAGGGCTTATGGTTCACATGCAAAATAGCTTCTAACATTTATTTACCATGAGCTTCCACCATCTAAAACTACCGTAATTTTGAAGTCCCATCTCTGAGCACGAGAGCTGGAAGCTGTTGCTTATTTCTGTGCGTGGAAAGGGATTCTCTCTTTTTTTCCAGTGGTAAAATCTCCCATTTCAAATCTTCAAATAGGCTCAGAACATGTTGGGCATTCAGCCTATTGCTGGTCTTGCACTCAGCATTGCTTGTGCTGGCCGTGGGTCAGCATAATTTTGAAAGGGAGCAGGGTGTCAGTAAAGGAAACTTGCCCACATTTCAGAGAGAAGATGGAAACATCTTGGTGGAAAGCTAATTTTAAAGAGATGTGGTGTCCACTGGAGGGACTGAAATACTCCAGTGCTTCCAAGGAAGGGGTGGTGGTGGTCATAGCGCAGGGAGGCCAGGAGGAGCCATAAGCATGGCTTGTTACAGGTATTTACAGGTATTTTATCCAGCTTATTACAGGGCTGCCTTCATGCTTCATGTCATCTTGGAAACTTTTGGAGGATCAGCTAAATTGGGCAAAGCCAATGCATTGCTGGTGTTTAGGAGCAGAGAGAGAAGATCCAGGACATGAAGAAATCAAATTGCAGCTGAAGAAGTGCAAATGAGGTGCAGACAAGGGCTGTCATTTAAGTGCATTGCACTCTGCCAAATCCAGGTCTGAGATGGTCGGATTCAGGGGTCTTGAGAGCCAAAAGGAAACGAATGCTGTAATGGGGCTTTGTGGGATTCATTGCTTCAGAATAAAATAGCACGTGCTTTAACTTCAGCTCTGTGACTTCACAGTTTCTGGTGGAAATTTCCATCCTTTGTAATGAGAATGCCAGATTGATGGGAGTGGAGGAATATTTACCTCTATAGTCACGGCAGGTTGAAGTGCAGAAAGCTAGCTCATGACAAAAAGGAGATAGCGTCCAGCAAAGAGAGAGTTTTCTCTAAAGAAGTAACAAAAGGAGCTGTGACTGAAATGAACCCACACGTTGCCTGTTGTGCAAGTGTAAGTATGTGGCTGTATTACCTGGGGGAATATAACAGCCTGGAAGGATATTGGAGAACATGGGTTTTTTTATGAGTCCAAGCAGCGTGTGCTAGAAAGGTCTTGGTGCAATATGTCAGGGGTGGGAGCTCAGATCAGACTTGCTCTTGGGATATGTGGCAAGCTAGAAAAGGGAAGGCAGCAGCCCTTTCTTCATACAGGATCACCAGGTCCTCGGGCTTTTTGGAGACTTTGTTCTGTTAAGGCTGTAACCTCAACACCGCCCTGGCAAAGGCAGAGTGGCAGGGGGATCCCTCCTGATCTCTCCTGCAGTGCAGGCAGCCCCATGAAGCTGAATAGGCTGCGTTGAACCACTGAATTAGTCACAGCGACTCCCATTTCAGATTTAAGCTAACTTTGTACCCTTTGTCACAGGGCCGGGGAATGCTGGATACAAGCAGCCTGAGCGAAAAAGGTGGAAGTTATTTCTAAACCATTCATTGCCAAGTGTCATTACAGGAATATGTGCCATCGGAGGAGGGATGGTGTAGTGGTTAAACCCCAGAGCCAGATCTTCCAGCGTGGATCCTGCCCAGGGTCACAAGTCACTTGAGATCCCGGCGCGTCGCCACGTGTAAAGCTGAGACCTCTTCAGGGCCATTTACCACGGGCAGAAAGTTTTTGAGAGGCAGAGATAAACGGTTCTCGTGTTTAGCAGCAGTGTGCTGGTGATATTATTACCAGGAGCAAAACCTCTTGTGTCAGCTCTGTTCAGAAGGGCTTAACCAAGTGTTTGAAGGGAAAAGCATCTCCGAATACAGAAGGCGGCTTGAAAGAGTGCATGGGTGGAAAGCCAAAAGCCTTCCCTTTTTGCTGCTCAAGTTTATCGGTCTGGATTAGTGCCTTCAGCCCATGCTACTTGATCCTCTGATGGCTGCACACAAGCCACAGAAACTCTCTTGATTTCTCCTGGCAGGAGAAAACCGAGGTTCGCATCAGTGTGTCACAGCTTAATGCTAAGGGGAGGGCTCTTCCACTGGCCGAGCCTCGTGGATCACAGCCTGCCGGAGGAACTTGTTGTCTTCTCTCTAATTATAACCCATCTGACTTCCCCTGCTCATTATCGCTCTTGAGCTTCATTGATACTGTAACCTTAATAAATACTTGAAAGTCCTGCAGCAAATTGCTACTGTGGGGTGTGTGAATTTTTGAAAAGGTTACATCGCAGCGCTGGAAAGGAAGGCTCCAAGGAGATCACAAGAATCACATCAGCTCGGCGGTGAGGCACAGCAGATGCATGTTAAATACAGCAGTGTTTAACCGAAGCTCTTTAAAGCCAGCCAGGTGCTGTCACAGCATACACATACCCTGATCTCTCTGGGTCCAATTATTGCTTGATAACCTAGCGCTCGGCGGAGCCCCAATCCGCTCCATTGCAGGTTCCCAAAATGTAGTCATCTTCCCCTTCAGTACTGCAGCCCGGCCCCTGAACACCAGTGTAGGGAGGAACCGGTCCCTCACTAATGAGGCCATCTCCTTTTCTTTCTCTATATGTTTCCAGGTGCTGCTGGCTCTGGCCTCGGTGCATTTTTTGAGCCCTAGATGGCCAGTCTCAGCTTATTCGGGCAGGCTCTGTCAGCTGTACTCGGTGCCTGCCGCCTCTAGCCTGCCCGAGCGGCAGGTTGCACGCTAGGATCACGGGCACGGAAAAGCCAAAGGACACGAGGGGCATTTGTGCAGCAGAAAGACGCGTCTCTCCGCGCCTGAGTGCCGTGAGTAAATTAAATGGAGCCTGCCCGGACAGCTCGGAGAGATTTTTGCATTAAAGCTTAGGCTTGCATTTTGGGTTAGAAGCTGAGCCCAGAGCTGCTGAACTCACCAAAAGGGAAAGCTTCCACCTCTTGCTTTCCTGTCTGCCCCGGGCACCCCGCCAACCTGGTGCCATGGAAACCAGTGAATATGTGATCATGTGCGAGAGAGCAGATCGCCTCCTACCTACATTCGGGGCTGCTCGTCCTACGTCTGAGTCATTTCAGGATGAGAGGCTATTGCTGCGGGCTGTCCCCGTGTGTAGCACGCTGCCCGGGTCATGTATTACCTGTCTGCATCCACCAACATGTCTGTAGCTGCCCACCACATCTCTTCAAGCCCACAGAGAGTCCAACAGCTCCCTGTGTATCAGCCTCTCTAGCTGTCGGAGGGTAGGTGCCGGGCACACCGCTCAGCCGGGGACTCGAGAGCAGCCTGGGATGCTGAGAGCCTGGGAAGTGACCGTCTCGCTCGGGGAAAGCGCTGCGCAGACGACAGCTTTCTGTGCTGCTTGGTGCATGCGTCGCTGCCAGATCCCCCCGGCCGCTCTGATGTCTTTCTGTGACTCCAAGACCCGTTGGGGAGCAAGAGAGAAAGGAAGTTGCAGGGAAGCGGGAAGCGATCTGCGCTCCTCGGGGTTCTGGTTCCTTGTGGTGTTGCTTCATGGCTGCTTTATATAGCAGTCTCACTCTGCCGCGCCCCAGTCTCAAAAGCGTGTCCTGGCTAAAAGCCGCCGACCACTTCTCAGCCTCGCTGTCCCTGTTTCTTTTGTCTCTTTTTGGAATAAGCGGGTTTTACGAGTCCAAGGGTATGTCTTTATCACAGCTGACAGTGCTGAGGGGTGTTGCAGTGAAAGTCTACCCGCTCCTGCCAGTTCCCAGCAAATGCATGCCCAAAAAATGCCAGGTCGCTGCCTTTTGAGTGGCACTGGTTGTGTGCCAGGGTGAGGTACCAGGACTTGGCACAACGGAGCAGGAGGGGGTTTTCACAGAGATGCTCTGGGGCACTGCTCAGGGTGGTGTAGACAGCCCCCGTCTTGCACTCGAAAAATGAACTGACTTCTCTTAGCATCTTTGTCCTACCCCGTGTTGCCCGCAGCTTTGTCAGCTGAGATCTCTGGCTGAGGACAGCGGCCACTTGCAGTATCGTTAGGGCTAAGCGGGTGCGACTCTTCTTAACTCATCTCGGGGCCTCTCTCCCTGAGTCTTCCCATGCGCTTCGCTCACCGCAGAGCAGTTTTCTGAACTGGGCCTAAAATGATCTGATTTGGGGGCTGGGCCCAGAGGGGAAGATTTTTTTGCAAAACAATTCAATTTGTTCGAGCTGTTTTTTTGAATTTGGAAATAAGACACTTTCCCCAAGCGGTCTGCTCACATGTTCTTCATTCGGGTCCCTCTGGGTAGGAGCTAAGAAGGACAGCGTTGGTTCTTCTAGGGACGTTGTTCCGACCTGATCCTCTTTATTAAAGCCACCAACGCACCCTACAGACCGATCCCCACGTACCTTAACTGCGTGTTGAATGTTACCGGTGTCTTTCCTTCTGAATTTTTATCATTCCACAAGATTTGTCTAATTTGCTTCTGTGAGTTTTGGTTGGAAAACCTTGAATTTCCTACCTCTCTTCCCGGCTTTTATGAACAAAGGCTTGAGTACGAATGCAAAGTCTTTGATTTATTCACTGTTAAGCATGCATATGTGCCTGATGCTTTTCCTCGCTCATTTGAACCCATGAACTGAGCCTGTGTAGGAATGCAGTTTGCTGCTGTGGGAGTGATTCGCAAACAGGATTATGACTTCAGGGGGTGAACAGACGATGTGAGCAGCGGAGCTCAGGAGAGCAAGTGTCTCTCCCTCCCCTACAAATATCCTTCCTTTCGGAAAAAGCATAGAGTGACTCCTAGGGTGTTTTTTTTCACAGCTTTCCTGAAAGGGTCAGCATATGCTTCTTCAGTTTGCTAAGGGGTAGGAGTAACAGGAAAGGGATAGAGCATTGCACGCAGAAGCATATCCTACAGTGTAATTCTCCAACTCCAGAAGCACAGGCCAGGTCCTTTGGAGGCTTTCTTTTTGTCCAACCTGTGTAAGTTTTAAGGCCAGTCCATCCATCACGGTCAGCCCCATGCACTCAAGTGGCTTTTATGTTGGCTCTGCCATGCGGCTGCAAGATGGAAGCTGAAACCTGGTGATGCACATCGATTACAGCACTCAGCTGTACTTAGCCAAGGCAGAGTTTTCCCCTTTGCATTTGCCTCTGCTAAAAACACCTCTCGCTGCAAGAATTGCTTCTGCAAGTTATTTAAAGACAAGCCACGTACTCCAACACCAACCTCCCTGCCCCCACCCTTGGGCTGCTTGGGATATTGCTAGGTGTTCATCTGCTCTGTAGCATAATGATCAGCTCGGGTGACTGCTCCTTAAAGCTTATCTGCTGCGTGAGGCAGCTTGGTTGGGCTAGCTGAAACCCTCTTGAGTTTGGGACTGCATGCAAGGAGACGGAGGATTCCCTGTGCCACCTGCTCAGTAGCTGTGGGCCTTGATGCTGTTTCTCCTGCTCCGTTCTGGACCCAAAGAAAGGGTTTTAGCACCAGAGGCCATGAGATTTCGGGGGCTAGATTCACAGAAGTGCGGAGAGCCTCCCACTGCAACCAGAGTCAATTGGAGCTGTGCTGCAAGACCTCTATAAAGTACTGTAAAAACATGGAACATTTTTGGGGGGGGGGTGGAAATCAGTCCCTGGACTTTACAAATTGAACCATTAGAGCGCACTTGAGAGTTTTGTCCAGTCATTGGAAAACGATCTCTGTGCGCCCCAGAACCGCAGGCATACAGCAACAGAGCGGCACTGCCTTTTTTCAACGAAAATGTCATAGGAGTGCCCAGGATTTCATATTCAGTATACGGGGGTGGACTACAGAAAGCCGAGCACCACACGTTGAATCAGGAGCAAATATAATTGCCACCCTTGTGCTCAGGCCCACAGGGTCCTGTGATTAATGACTGCAAGCATGGGGCCTGAAATAATTTCTCATGGGCAACCTTAAATCAGGTCCTTCCTAACTCCTGAGTGCATGATTTGGAAAAGGCAGGGTTCTTCTAACGCAGTTTTTAGATGCAGCCATAGAGACTTGGAGGGAGGAGACGAAGTGCATGCAGTTATGTAGGCTACCTGGCTGCACAGCATGATGGGTGTGAATTATTTACAAGGATTTTTTTCCTTAAGGTATAGATCAGTATTACAGTCCCTTGGATCTTCTGAGTGTTTCCTAACAACCACCTCCTCCCCTTGCGGTGGTTGGGCATTGGCAGTGCCCTCATACCCCTGCTTTACTTGTGCCACGTTAGGGTGTTTGTGAATGCACTTTGCTATCTGCTCCCCCCTCTTTGCAGAGTCCTAGGTCTGGCCGTGCCCACATGGCTTTGCTTTCTCTCCTCAGCTATGGATTTCCCCCATCACAGCAAGCAGGTCCTGGAGCAACTAAATCAGCAGAGGCAGCTGGGCCTGCTGTGCGACTGCACCTTCGTGGTGGACGGCATTGACTTCAAGGCTCACAAGGCGGTGCTGGCAGCCTGCAGCGAGTACTTCAGGATGCTCTTTGTGGATCAGAAGGACGTGGTGCACCTGGACATCAGCAACGCAGCAGGTAGGTGGGGAAAAGCCAGGGCTGCAGCTGAGCAACAGGCTGCATTCTCAACCAGTGTAAATCTATATAGCCCCATGGATGTCAGTGGAGCTGGGCCATTTTATAGCAGCTTAGAGTCTGGTTTAAAATGTTCCTTAGAGCCTAGAGAACAGTGAGGCCAAAATGGAGATTGTGACAGCTCTCCTGAACCTATGGACAGGCTGGCTTGAGCCTGAAGACCTTCCAGTATCGGAGAGCACCAGCTCCAATGATGGCATGAGCATCCTGCAGCAGGACAATCAAGCCTTGTTACATTCTTCTACAAATAGATAGAGATGGTCTTATACTCTGAAGTATGGGGCTTTTCTCTCTCCCACAGCTGTTTGTGTCCACAGCCCTGACCCCAGATAGCCCAGTTATCCATATAAACATCTCCTCCCTCTGGGAACATGGAGTGGGTGATGAGAATGCCGCTCATTGCATCTGAAAGTTAACAGCATTAGCAGAACAGGGCATTAATCACTGCACTCTTCTTCTGGTGTTTACCTGGAAGTGGTGGAAAGAATTTACTAGTATGGGCAGCAGCCCCTGCCCCAAAGAGCATCCAGACAAGACACACAAGTTGGGAGGAAGGAGGAGCCCTCATGCCTGTCTTACAGATGGGAACTGATGGCACAGGGAGATGAAATAATGGCTTAGGGTTGCACATGGGGTCTGTACTGGTGTTACATACTGAACCCCTTCTCCCCACACCCAGTCTAGTGGTTTTTGTCAGGTTCAAATCAAGGCATTGGTTTTAACCAGAAGACCCTAAGTGGCCTGACTGCCTTCTCCCTCACCCCCCATCGCGATTCCTAAGGGCAGCCAAGCACCACTCCTGCAAGCACCTTGGTGATGGTGCGTGGGAAGTCATTCTCAGCAGCTGCTCCTCAGCTCTGGAAATCCTTCTCTCGTGAGGCCACCAGAGCCTGGGCCTGGACACCATTCAGAAGGACTGTAGGACCCTTCTGTTTGGGCAGGCGCTGAACAACCAAAGCAAGGCCAAGATGTTGTGTCATGGGCCTCTCCTTGGCTTGAGGATTTTATTTTTTGCTAGTTGCCCTTTTAAGTTGCTCCGTTTCTCTGGCTGTAAGCAGCTGTGACCTTTGCTGGCATACATCACATGAATAAAGAAAGAAGTAATACATGATTATTCATTCGTCCTGGCTAAATCCCACAGCACGCTCATGTCAGCCTGCAAAAATTATGCATCTCCTCATTGCTAGATTAGTAGGAAGAAGAAGTAGTTCAAGCGGCGGGTTGTTGTTTGTTGCTCTCACCTAGAAATGAAGTGTGGGAGAAGTCTTTGAGTGATTTCTGTGTACGTGGGGTTAAAGGATGCAGCCACTAAGATGCTGGCCTCTTAACCTGCTCTGTCAGTGGCCACTCATCTTGGCCCTGGGGGCGGTTTTGCCCCCGGCTCTCTCTTTCCTCAGGCCTCGGCCAGGTCCTGGAGTTCATGTACACGGCGAAGCTGAGCCTCAGCCCTGAGAACGTAGAAGATGTGCTCGCAGTTGCAGGCTTCCTCCAGATGCAGGAAATCGTCAATGCTTGCAACGCCTTGAAGTCTCTCACCGTGCCAGCAGAAAGCCAAGAGCCTCCTGCCGTGACAGGTGTGAAGACTCCACGCACCTCCCCGCTTCCCGCTGGGTCTCTCCTGACTTCAGCTTGTTGCCAAAAGGGCCCTTCAGCAGGAGGAGGAGAGACTAAATACTCATCCGTCTTCATCCTGATGTTTTCCTTGCTGTTCTAATACAAAGTCCCGTAGATGACCAGTGCTCAGGCAGTCAGTAAAGACCCCTCCCTCCCTCCCAAGGGAAGGGTGAGAGAAAGGAAGAGGGCACTGAACTCTGCCCTGTTACAGTGACTAGGTTGTTCCCAGGCTGTGCACGTGGACACTAGCACCACAGGTCTGTAGCACGTGGAACGTCAGCTGTGGCTGAAGGGGGCTGCCCTGCCAGCCTGCCCAGGTCAGTGGTGTGAGGATTTGGTGCAGGCCAAGCCCTGCTGAGGCCAGGTCAGTCTGAGAGAGGTCCAGGTACCCTGGCTTGGTCTGGGCTAGATGTACTCCCTCTAGCTATCCCTGCCCAGGTGGAGCTTGGGTTTATACGTCTGTCCAATCCTTGTGTATGGCACCAGCGGGTCACTTTACTACTGAATAACTCTTGTGCCCTTTCTTTTCTCACTGTGATTATTTGCTTATAGGACTTGAAGGCAGTTTGTGCTGCAGGTTACTATAGGCTGTGCTACCCAGTTGCTCTGTGTCCTGGGTGGACTGTGTTAGAGAACAAGCCGCCATGTAACTATACGTATAAAGAGTGGTTTGCCTGGCTGTGCTTCTTTTGGTAGGGGATGAAAAAACAGCTGGGGAAGGGAAAGCAGCAGCAGAGCTGCTGGGCAACCTTGACCGTGCCACGCAAGTTGCATCTGACAGACAAGGGAAAGTGAAAACAGCAGAGGCTGCAACGGAGGCGAAGGAGGAGACTGAGAACAGCAGCAGCAAAGCGACCAGCAGAACAGGTCAGCACTGGGAAGCTTCGCGGCTCCAGGCGTCCACTTGCATTCCCTCCTGCTGTGTATTCACCTGCGCACTCCCTTTCCCTCAAAACCATCCTGAGAAACTCAAGTCTGATGGCCGTGTTCCCACAGCCTGCCCCAAACATGAAGGTGAATGATTCAGACTTTCTCTTCGTTGTTTCCAGGTGTAGAGGATCCCATGAGAGATGAGATCCCCAGTCACCTGCCACTGGAGGACACGAAGCCGAGCAACATCAGCCCAGCTGCCAGGGGCTGCTCTTCCCAAGGATCGGAGCAAGGTGCAGATCTGCATCGGGCACAGGGTGGTGGGTCATGGTTTTGGAGCTTCACCTCTTAGGCCCTGTTTCTTGCCCACTACCTTCCTCAGCCCAGGGAGATGGATCAGGCTGGAAGTTTCCTGGTCGCCTTCACAGGGAATAGGCTGGAGCGCTGTGCCACAGGAGGTGAAATCCAGCAGGGAGAGGGATTCCTCTATGCAGCCAGCCAGGCTGGTGCCCCGCACAGCGGATCCCTGCAGCCTGGGCCATCTTGGGCTGAGCCGCAGCTTGGGTTTGCAGTTGGGAGGGCTTCATTTTCATAGTGCAGGACCTTGCATTTGCAAGCCCAGGACCTGGATGGTAGCAGAGGGGCACCATGTTTGAAAGGGGGGAATATCCTCAGTGTGTGTGTACTCAGGGAACCTAGGTCCCCAGGGTACTAATGAGGAGGAAACATGGTCCTTCACCTTACTGCTGCTGGACAGCTTTCGTGAAACCCCAGGCATCGTTAGACGTTGCAGAGCTGCGTTCCAGTCGGAGCCGGAGGTGCTCAGAGAAGCTGTGTTGGTTCTAGATAAGTTATCAGTCTGTTCAAGCTCTTGCAGGTCTCTCTTGTTCTTTGCAGCACATTAGGTCTGGATTTAAGTGGCTCTGTTCCCTTAGTCCCTTTTCCTTCCCTTTCCCTCCTGGGCATAAACACACACCAGAAGGGCACAGAGGGCTCACGTGAGTTCCTGCTTGTTTTTACTTTGGTAGAAGCTGGCTGAGTCAGAAGCCCCAAATTCCTGTACGCTGGTTTTAGAGCAACACCAGTGCTCCCATCTTCCTCAAGTGCAGTGATTTCGGCACAAGGGGGCAGTTAGGAGTCGTGCATGGCCGTATAAGTTGCATTTTTGCAAGTCTCACAAGTGTTGCCCAAAGAATAATGGCACTTGTGTCTGTAGAAGGACATCCCACGGGCGGCAGCATCTCAGGCTTCCACATGTTATCCTGTCCAGTGTCCCAACCCTGACCTAACAGTATCATGTTTGCTTGGTCCATGGGTGCGTGGGAGCTCTGCTCCAGGCTGCCACAAGTGCATTAGCTGGTGGTGACCTAAAAGCTCTCGTAGACTGAGAGCAAGACTTCACCTGTCCTCAGACTCTACCGCATAGGGCCATCACACAGCTGTCAGCCTGCAGAGCCTTTCGGTCCCTTCCAAATGTAGATGTGCAGAAGTGACCTCTATCCCATCATCGATCCCTTAGGGTAAACTACACGTGGAATAACATCATGTGGTGTCAGCTGAAAAATTTCCACCAGAACCTTTGGCAGGAAATAGGCGTCGACTAAACAGAGGTTGTCAAAGTTTGTGCGTTTTCATCCAGCACAACAGCCAAAGCCCCAAATGTTTTGATTCCAGAAGAACGCCGCAGCACCGTGGATGCACCGTAGTTCAGGGCCCTTGTGTTCCCCTTCTTTTCCACGAGGAGGGGGGTCCTTTCATTCCCTTGACCTTTTGCTCCTCACTCTTGTCTCCTCAGCGTATAAGCTTGTTTTATGCACAGTTTGAAATGCTGCAGTAGGATTTTTGTCTCCCACCTCGCCTTCTAGATTTCAGCAGCCCTCTGTGTCTTAAATCTCTGCAGAAATGGAAGTGGAGCTGGAGGGGAAGGAGGAAGAGGACGAGACGACAGGAGAGGAAGAGGAGGAAGCCAGAATCCCAGAGGATGAGCTATCGAGGTTAGCAAATGGAGACAACCCGGAGGATAACGAATCCGGGGGCACAGACTCTGGACTGGAGAATTCGGGGGAAGCCAGGCTGCTGCGATCAGGCACCTACAGCGACAGAACAGAGTCGAAAGCATACGGTTCGGTCACACACAAGTGTGAGGTAAGGCAACTCGGGGAGCAGCTCCCCGCTCCATTCCTTGGTCGCGCGGGGCACCGTACACACTGCTCTGTTCTGCGCGTCTGTTCGCAGGACTGCGGCAAGGAGTTCACACACACTGGCAACTTCAAACGGCACATCCGCATCCACACGGGGGAAAAGCCCTTCTCCTGCAGGGAGTGTAACAAAGCGTTCTCGGACCCGGCCGCCTGCAAAGCCCACGAGAAGACACACAGGTACGGGAGGCCCTCTTGTGAACCGGGTGCTGGGGAGGGATACAGGGAGCCTAGCAGGCAGAATGAAGGGCACTTCACCCCAGGTGTAATATTCACAGTGATGCACCATGCACATCTCTTATTCTCTTGTCATGCCCTTCCTTGTCTCCATGCTGCCTTCCCCCATCCTCCTGCACGAGTCCCCTGATGCAGCAGAAGCCCATAAAGCAGCCAGAGCAAGAAGCTGACCAGGGAAAACAAATGGGGTTTCTCTCGGTATGAAGTTCAGCTGCTGTCCACCACAGCACTGTGCCCTCTCTTCTGGGCTGGCAGTCCTGTGGCCGTGGCCCTGTGCTCTCGCAGTTGCGTGGCTGGCACAGCCCGTCTGCAGATGATCCAAAACTACAGCTTTCACCGTTTAGAGTAAACGGTAGATTTGCACCAGGAGCTGACAGGGAATAGGCAGTGTCATCTTCCTGAGTCTGCAGGCAGCTTGGAAGAATAAATGAGAGGTGTGAATGGCCCCTTTGGTCCCAGTGGGACTTTGATTTTGCAGTGTAATGATACAGCCTGAAATGTCAGCCCTGCTGAGTGATTCTTTTCCTGCTTATTACTGAAGCAGAAGCATGCAGCCGGTAGGCTTTTTCCTGTGATCCCAGACTCTCTCATACCAAAAGATCCTAACCATTCCCTGCCCAGCTGCAAACCTCTCTATCTTCCCCACACCCTGGCAGTGCCCATGGTCTCATTTGCTCTGTCGATCCTGGAACCTGCCACATAGGAAACTTTAGTGCTTGGTTAGCTCTGATATCCAGGTACCAAGTACAGGGGCTGCCCTACAGGGCACTGTCACCTTTAAAGCCTTCCTGTCCTCAGTAGACGTGAAGCTATGGCAGAGGATCCAGGTGCCATTTCGTGGGCCGTAGCCCTGGTTCACTGCAAGGGACGTGGGGCCCTGACTGGAGAACTCTGCCCCGTTCTCCTTCTCACGGTTCTGCCGTGTCCTTTGCTCAACGTCTCGCTGTTCAGCCCGGCTCCCCTCTGCACCACGTACCTGTGATGGCTCCCAAGAGGAAGGCAGCGTTGCAGCTCTGCATGCTCAGACTGTGGGCAATCCCAAGACCTCCTCGGGGAGAAGGGTGGGCTAGCTCTCCTCCAGCCCTGAGCGTGTCAGCCTGGCTGCCCCCAGGGTCCCTCACCCCCGCCCCATCCCTCTTGTAGCCCTCTGAAGCCCTACGGCTGTGAAGAGTGTGGGAAAAGTTACCGCCTCATCAGCCTGCTGAACCTGCACAAGAAGCGGCACACGGGGGAGGCCAAGTACCGGTGCGATGACTGTGGGAAGCTCTTCACTACTTCGGGCAACCTCAAACGGCACCAGCTGGTGCACAGCGGCGAGAAGCCCTACCAGTGCGACTACTGCGGGCGCTCCTTCTCCGACCCCACCTCCAAGATGCGCCACCTGGAGACCCACGACACCGACAAGGAGCACAAGTGCCCACACTGTGACAAAAAGTTTAATCAGGTGTGTGTGTGGGGTGGGGTCTGTGCTCAGCCCTCGGGGCTCCTCGGGCACTCTGCTGTGACCTGGAGGGCTGCACCCAGCCCCCAGGGAGGATAGACGCCCCTCTCCAGTCCTTGCTGTCCCAAAATGTGCTTGGCTGCTTGCGGCAGAAGCAGGCTTGAGCTCTGGGCATTGACTCTGCCTGGACTGCACTCCCTTTCAGGGTTGCTTCCCGGCCCGTGGAGAGAGGGCTTCAGGAGGCTACATGTCAGACCGCCCGGTGCCATGGGTGCTGGCTGGCATGACCTAGGCTGTGCTGGGCTCTAAGCCGCGTGTGTCTGTCCTCCCCCCGCCCCGGCTGGCAGGGGCTGGAGGGAAGTTTATCACCAGGGTGTCACAGTCCTTTTCAGGAGAAACAGATCAGCACAGCTAGACAAGATCACACTGTTACCCTCCAAATAGGCCTTGACTGAAGGCTTCCTCAGGCTCCTCCCGCTCTCCCATCCCCTTGGTATCTGAACACTTAAATGCTTAATGCTGTTAGAGGCTTCTCTATCCCCGTTGTAGAGATGGGAAAGCTGAGGGCCAGGGAGGGGAAGCTCATTTGCCTACGGTGTCCAACCAAGATGGTGACGGAGCCAAGGATAATTTGAGGGTTTCCTGACTGGCCTCTGAGCTCTTTGATCCTGCTGCCTCAGCAGTGCGGAAGCAGGTGATGAGCAGGGGGACAGAATTCAACCCGCCCCATCCCCGTACCCCCGTCAGCCGCTGCTCCAGCATTTGGGAAGCTTTGGTCCTGCCACTGTAACCCCTGCTGGCGAGCGCATGCGAGCAGATGCCCCATCTCTGCTGCCCTGACACATTTGTTACTGGCGCTGTGCCCCCCATGTGCATGGGGCACAGTGGGCAGGGTCCGACACAGCGTGCCTCCACTCCAGAGGCCCAGCCAGGCTGAAGGGACCTGTCTTGTCTGCCGGCAGGTGGGAAACTTGAAGGCGCACTTGAAGATTCACATTGCCGATGGCCCCTTGAAGTGCCGCGAGTGCGGCAAGCAGTTCACCACGTCAGGTATCCCCGGGCGGGAGGCGGTAGGGATGGATGCAGCTGTGGGGGAGAGCAGCTCCAGCGTCTCCTGGGTTTTGCAGACAGCATCACCCCGAGCAGAGGCAACAGATCAGCAGGCCCAACCTTGGATGAGGCCTCAGTGTGTAGGTCAAGACCAGACCAGAACTGCTTTGGTGCATGCCAAGTGCTCAGTGTGGACACGGCATCCCTGGGCCCCAGGGCTTGTGAGCGTTCCCTGTTGGGACAGGCAGTGCCATGTGCGGTGAACAGTTCTGCAGGAGGAGTTGTGGGGGCACTGCTGCAAGTCATACTGGTGTTATTGGCAGGTACCCCCTTGTCCTCAGGTGGCAGAGGCGTAGCTGGTGCCCTCTTCCATATCGCGGGCCCGGCTCTTCAAGAGCCACGAGCCCAGCCCCGACAAGCCACAAGATGCATTGTCCTGAGACTCTTCTGAGTTTTTAAGCCAAATCTGAGGGTTTTCATATACGCCCTCTGGCATCCGAGCTCTCCAGCTGCGAGGTTTTCCGCGGGATCCTGGAGGCTTCAGGCCTTTGCTTTAAGCAGCAGAGGAGATTCCCATTGCATGACCTGACTCTGAGAGCTGAGCTCGAAGGAGGATACCAAATATGGCCAGGCTCAAGCTAGCAGCATGGGAGCTGGCAGCCCAGCCCGTTCGATCAGAGCACTGCAGGGACATTAAATGCAAAACACTCTGGCTGTCTTGGCGTGTCCAAAGCCAAATGCCGAGGGCTTGCAGCCTGTGGCACGTTGCAGTCCAAGCAGAGCGGCTTTCCCCCGCATCGCTGTTGGCTGGCGTGCAGCCGTCTCTCCTGGCTCTGCTTCCTGCTGGACGGCACGCGGCTCCCGTTGCACTAGCGAGCGCTGCTCGTGCTCTACCAGGGTAGGGCCCCAGCGCAGTCCACAGTGCTAGGCCAAGACGCACACAGGTGCAGAGACAGACGCACATGACCCCAGTTGTCTTTCCTGCCTAGTGCAGGGGGGCTGGACCTGATGATCTTGCAAGCTCCCTTCCAGCCCCTTCCAATCTATGAATCCCTCTTGTCTGGCTTCTCCAAGGGAACCTGAAGAGGCACCTGCGCATCCACAGTGGTGAGAAGCCCTACGTGTGCGTGCATTGCCAGAGGCAGTTTGCCGACCCTGGGGCCCTGCAGCGACACGTCCGCATTCACACAGGTAGGCTGGGCTGGCCGTGCCTGACATGGGGCACGAGCTGATGCACACCCTTCATGGAGATGGACTCGCTGTATCCCACCATGTTCCCCCGGGGTGTCCTCCTGCTGCCCATCACCAGAGCCTGTGGTCACCCTCCATGTAGGAGCAGGAGGTTCTGCCTTTGGGGCACAGCAGTACCTTGGTGAGCAGCCCGGTAACACCCATTTGCACATCTTGGCTTCGCTGTCAGGCCAGTGGTACAAGCGTGTTACAGCATGTTGATGGTAGATCAAGGAGCAGTGCTGTTGAGTCCTCCCCATCGAGCGCCTGAGCGGCCACATGGTCCTGTCTATAACACTTCTGCCTATCCCAGTGTCTACTCCCCCACTGCCCCACTCACTCGTGCCCGTCCCTTTTACCACCACTCCTGTCTGACAGGCGGGACCACGAGTTGGTCTCTGAGGCATCTGTGCTGGTTGCCCCCCTTCTTCCATCCCGGAGGGTGATGCTTGCGGCTGCCCTGCCCTGACTGTCCTGCCCCTTTCACCCCCAGGCGAGAAGCCCTGCCAGTGCCTGATCTGCGGGAAGGCCTTCACTCAAGCGAGCTCGCTCATCGCTCACGTGCGTCAGCACACGGGGGAGAAGCCGTACGTGTGTGAGCGCTGCGGCAAGAGGTGAGGACCCCTCGGAGAGGCCTCCGGCCTCGGCCCAGCTGATAGGAGCGTGGCTCGGCTCTGGCCCCACACCACCCTCCACCCCCCGTTCCCACTTCAGTCCTGTCTTGCAGCTCCACATGGGCACCTGGTCCTGGCACCAAAGGGTTTGAAGGGATGGTTGAGTTAAGGAGGAGGTGGGGGCTGGACGACACCGGCCTGGCCCAGGACATCCGTAGGAGCTTGTCACTGAAAAGCCTCCTGCCTCGTGGGGTGACAAAACGTCTCTGCCCATCCCATGCTGAAGGGGTTCACTGCTGCCTGTCTCAGGAAGTGTGCAAACAAAGGGGCTCTGACCCTTGCTGGCTGGCAGCTGGTCTTCTGCCCAGCCCTCGTGGCGTGGCTCCAGGTCTCAAATCAGTGAGGTGTGCAGGCTGTCAGCCCTCAGGCCCAGCGAAGCGGCTGTGTGGGGGCCGTTAGCTCCATCATCCCCTCGTAGATCGTCCTAGGCTCAGCCCAGGACCCTGCTCAGAAACCTGGGCAGAGGGAGGTGGTGAGTTTCCTTCTGTTCCTGGGGCTCTGTAGCAAGCCCAGGGCTGCAGGACAAGATGTTTGTCCATGAACAGGCCGGAGGGCTCAAGCCCCGAGCTCTCCCCGGCCATGGGGAGGGCCCAGGGGATGCCGCGTTCTGCCCTCCGGGCCCAGCGACAGCCCAGCTCCTGCCGCCCCCTGTGAGGCCCCCCCCGGCTCGTCTCCCCCAGGTTCGTGCAGTCCAGCCAGCTGGCCAACCACATCCGGCACCACGACAACATCCGGCCGCACAAGTGCACCGTGTGCAACAAGGCCTTTGTCAACGTGGGGGACCTCTCCAAGCACATCATCATCCACACCGGTGCGTCCTGCCGGCCCTCCACCAGCTCCGTGGCCCTCGCCCGGGGCTGCCCCCCGCCCCGCGCCCCCAGGGGCACGTCGTCTCCAAGCTAACTCTGACGGGGGCTTTGTTCCAAGCAGGGGAGAAGCCGTTCCTCTGTGACAAGTGCGGCCGAGGCTTCAACCGCGTGGACAACCTGCGCTCCCACGTCAAAACCGTGCACCAGGGCAAGGCCGGCATGAAGCTGCTGGAGACGGAGGAGGGCGACGAGGTCAACATTGTCACGGTGGCCTCGGATGATATGGTCACTTTAGCCACAGAGGCACTGGCCGCCACAGCGGTCACGCAGCTGACGGGTGAGTCGGGGAGGTGTCTCATCGGGGCGCTGTGGTGTTGGGGTGGCTGTGCTTAGCTTGTCCTGGGGTGTTGGGGGATGGGGCCTGCTGTGGCATGGCCCGGGCTGTGTTGGGCTGGGGTGAAGCACTGGGGACTGGAGCTGGGAGAGCGAGCTCAGTCTTGTTTACTTTCCCCCCCAAACCGCAGTGGTCCCTGTGGCAGCCGCTGTGACGGCAGATGAGACTGAAGCACTTAAAGCAGAGATAACGAAGGCGGTGAAGCAGGTGCAGGAGGCAGGTGAGGCTTCGTGTGGAGGCCAAGGGGCGTGGGCTCCGTGGGGACCTTCACACAACCGGGAGACCCTGTGCTAAGGGAACAAACCCCTCGAGCTCCTTCCACCTCCTGCCCAGCTGCTGGGACATGGGAGCCAGTGCCTCTGAAGGGGTTTCGCCCCATCAGGTTTGGGGCTCGCTGTGCGGCGAGGGCCTTCGGGAAGCGGTTGAGCACGCAGGGTAGATGCAGGACGTCTCCAGCTGCGCTGTCCATCAGCCAGATCCTAGTGAGGCTGCAGGCCCCGCGTGCTTGTGACACAGGTGAAATCAGGTGCTTGCACTGCCCGCAGGGCTGTCCCTGCCTGGGACTTTGCCAAGGGGCCTTGTGGCTGGGGTGAGCTCGCTGGGTGCTGGGGCTCTCCAGGCATCCAGTCTGCCCCACAGGGCTGTTCCCGGGAGCAGTGGTTCTCAGCCTCGTTAGGCTTGCGGCCCCCTCGGAAAACGTCGCCTCTTGGCTTTCACTTGTGTTACTGACTGGGAAGATGTTAGACCCGTGACAGAGCGCTCAGAAAGCCCCTGTGCATTTTGTGGGAGGCCTCTGGGTTTACCTGGTGGCACCGCAGAGCTTGCAGCCGCCCAGCACGATGCCTCTGTCATCTGGGCCCCCCCCCCCCCCCACCCCGAGCACCAGTGTGGGCACAGATGGGGCCACGGCTGAGCCACTCTGCCCCTATGTCGTTGCAGACCCCAACACCCAGATCCTCTACGCCTGCGACTCGTGCGGGGAGAAGTTCCTGGACGCCAACAGCCTGGCACAGCACGTGCGCATGCACACGGCGCAGGCCCTGGTCATGTTCCAGGCCGACACGGACTTCTACCAGCAGTACGGCGCTGCCGCCACCTGGCAAGCCGAGCAGGTGATCCAGTCCGGGGAGCTGCTCTTCCGCGCCCGGGACGGGGCCGAGGTGCAGGCGCCCTTGGCCGAGGCGCCACCACCCGCCACCGAGGGCCAGGACCCGCCCGAGTGACTGGGTGCCGCACGGGGGAGCCCCTGGCTCGCTTCGGCTTCGCCAGCCGGTTATTTAAATGAAACGATGTACAAATGTATTTCTGTAAGGAGCCCCCCCTGCCCCACCAGGCTCAGACCTAGATTAAATAAATCCCCTTATTTTCTAAACCCTATTGAACCCCCGAACCTTGCCCCACCATCCTGCTTCCCATCCATCAGGTATGTCCTACCTACTGGGCAATCTGTGAAGCCCTCGACGCTCCGATTCAGCTGCTTTGTGGCCCAGCCAAGTGGGTGATTGCCAGGGCAGTGCCTGTTAAAGCAAGAGCAGCGAGGTTTGGCAGTTGCATCTCGGTGGTAGAAGAGCTCCCGCCGGCCTGTCGCAGTGAGGGCCTGTGGGCAGCTTCTGCCGGCGCCTGCCGTGTCCCTGTCTGCAGCCCCCCAAGCTCTTTCGGCATCGTGCCTCCATCCCCGCTGAGGAAGGGCCCTGACCAGTCAGGGGGAACAGACCTCCAGTAGTGTGTGGAACGGGCTGCAGGCACAGAGCTCATGGCCCGTGGACCACAGACGTGGCTGTTGGCTGAGCCTGTCAGCATCCTTCGGATGTACTGCAGCTCCCGGTGGCTGTCAGTCCTCGTTGCAGGGGTCTTGCACTCTGCTGGGACCGGGGGCCCCAGTATGGCAGCAGCTGCCGGTCCCTGGCGTCCACTCACTTGTCGGCAGGGTCAGACCCACGGTCCACTGAGCCAGGTCCTGTCTCAGGGGCTGCTATAGCAGGACAGCACAGACCTGGGTAGCTACAGAGGGAGCCATCCCCTTCCTGGCTCCACTGCTACTGAGTTAGAAGCACCAGGAGAAACATGGGCTGGAAACCGGGTTCCCATGGGCTGGTGGGCCCGAGAGACAGCTGTGCAGCTTGGCAAAGGGATATGACTAGGGACGGCAGCGTGGCTGTGGCAGAGCTGGAGAGAAAACCAGCTGGTCCTGGCTGCACTGGGAGGCTGAGTGCTGGGGGCCTGGCTCCAGCCCCACACCAAAAGGGGCTGGATCAGGACCATTCCCCCCACCCCTAACACCCCTCCCAAGACCCCTTAATGAAGCTGGGTTAGGGGGTGCCCCCCACAGAATCTGGCTGGATTATGGGTTAATCCCTGCCAGCAGTGGGGCTGGTTATGGGGATGACCTCCCCCCAACACACAGTTTAATGTGGGTGGATTAACTCCCATCCCCCTTCCAAAAAACCCTTAACATTACAGGGTACCTCACAAAAAGTGTCTGGATTCTAGGTCCCCTCCCCCAGATGTGGCTATTTTGGGGGAGGGGGCATTCCCCCCACATGGCTGGATTTATGGGGTGCTTACCCCTGCAACACTGGCCCTGGCCCCCCCAACCCTCATTAATGCAGGTAGATATGGGGTTCCCCCATGTGGCTGGTTGAGAGTCACCCCCAAGCTTGCTGGAGTGGGGGCGACCCATCCCCCCGGCTCTTAAGGTGGCTGCATTATGGCGTGCCCACCTCGTGTCTGCGTTATAGCACCACCGTTCCCCCACAGCGGCTGCTTTAAGGGAGGGTAACCCCTGCACCAGCATGGCTGAATTATAGGGGTGTTGATCGGGGGAGAGGCGTGGCTCTCCTTTTAATGTGGCTGGATAAGCCCCCTCCCCCCCCCTTTAATATGGCTGGATTTTGGGGATCCCCCCATGTGGCTAGATTGTGGGACAGAGGTGTCCACGTGTAGTTGGATCAGCCTCACGCCCCCTGCTCCCCGGTGTTCAGGGGCTGGGAAGGGGCTGGAAGGCAGCACCAGCACATGCTGGGGATGGGGCAGGAGTGAGCTGTGCCTGCAGAGAGTGTGAGTGTGTGTGTGTGTGAGAGTATGTGTATGTGTGTATATGTGCGCATGCTTGAGCACATGCATGCATGGGTATGAGTGTGCGTATATGTGTGTGCATGAGCATATGTGCATGTGTGCGTCTGCGTGCGCATGCTTGAAAGTGTGTGTGCGTGTGTGTGTGTGCGTGTGCGAGCGCGCGTGCATGAGTGGCCTGGAACTGTTTGCTTTGCACAGTGATTCTCCACCCAGGGCCGCAGCATCCATGCCACATCCATGCGGATCCGGGATGCACAAGACAAAGTCAGGCTTTAACCTGCCAGCTCTGGGGTGCTCCCCGGAGCTGCCCCAGTCAAGCGAGAGCTCGGCATGGCTTTTCCAAGGGGGCTGCCCACCGTGCCAGCCTCCCCCGGGGCTCCCTGTAGTCTCAACAGGTCCAAGACGGCTGAGCTAGACATGTGCAAAGACGCATGCAAGGTTCCTAGTTCTCCGCGGAAAGAAGGTAAATCTTTTACAACGGTAAAACCCCACATGGGCAAAGCTGCCCAGGGACAGGGTCGGGGCTGGCGGAGGTGATGCTGCATGTGGGCCTGCATCCAGCCCGCAGCCATGGGTGGTCACGACCCAGCACAGGGCAGGGGCCCTGCCACGAGGGCAGAGGAGCTGCTGTGCAGCCTTGGACAGGAAGCGCCGGACCCCGGAACCTCAGCAGGCCCCCCACAGCCAGAGCAGGGCTCTGCCTCCCAGCGCAGGGTGAAGCAGAGTCGCCCCCCAGCGGGGGCCGCTGGCCTGCCCCTTGCGCAGCTCCTGTGCCTTTGCATGGCAGAAATTCCTGGGTGCAGCGTTGGGCCCCTCCAGGAGGACAGCAGGCCCTGGGGTGCAGATCCAGGTTTGGCTGCCCAGCTCACGGTCCTTTGCCTTTTGGGGCCCCAGAGGCAGCTCCACAGCTCAGCCTTGGTCTGAGCCAGGCCCTAGGGAGGGTGTTTGGGTAGGTGGTCTTCCTTGGGTCCCCACGCATCTGAGCTGTGCAGGACACAGCTGTTCAGCTCCCTGAGCGCAGCCTGAGGCTGCTGCTCCCCCCCAAGCCCAGGTCTCCCCCAGAGCCGGGGTTGGGGCCCGGTGCTGGGAAGCACAGGCTGGGGGTCCCGATTCCCTTGTGGCTGGAGGCCTCCGCGCCCCCTTCTCTGCACCCCGGGCTGGGGTCGTGCGGGAGCTGGGGCCCCGCAGCGGGCCCTGCCGAGCAGCCGGACACGACCGGTGCCCGCAGCCCACGGGGGACAAGCCACGCGGCATCGCTCCTTCCAGGCAGCTCCGTGGCCGCAAACAAATGTCCCGGCCTCCAGCCCGACGACTCCGGACTGGCGCACGGGCGGCTGGAACAAGTCCTCTCGGGCACGGCAAATACGATGGCCCTCGGCCCGCAGCGGCTGGGCAAAGCAAGAGGAAAAGCCGGGCCCGGGGCATGCCGCCCCTGCGCAGGGTCAAACCCCCAGGCCCTGCCTGGCAGCGCGGGGCCTTGGCCCCCAGGCCGTGAGGCCGCGGCCGTGCAGGACTGCCCTTGCCGTGGGGCCAGCGCGTGCGCGCAGGGAGCGAGTCAAGGGGCCCAGAAGTGAGGCACTGAGCCAGCCCGGCCCTGCGGTGCACGGTGCTGGGCCTCTCCCTGCGGGTGCTGAGGGCCTGGGTTCAGGTCCCGGCCTCCCCTGTTTTGCAGGGAGACGCCATCCTCTTTCCATGGCGGGGCTGGGCGCTGCGCCTCAAGGGGCCCACGGCAGCAGGAGCTCCCACCTTCCCTGGTACTCTGGTGGTAAGGGTGCTACCCTAGGTGGCAAAGGTTGTGGGTTCAAGCCCTGGCCTGGTAGGAGCCCTCTGGCTCCTCAGTGGGTCCCTTGTGTGTGCAAGGGGGCTGAGGGGGGAAAGGCTAGGCTGGTGACTGTCTGGGGGAGCAGCAGGGGTTGGTGTTTTTTGAATGACAGGGGCCTTCCTGTTTTGAAGGCCAAAAAAAACCCAGCCAGCTGCCAGGTGGTTCAGGACATTTCCACCTGAGCTACAACTTCAAGTCCCCTCCGACTCGCAACCGCAATCACCCCTGAGTTCCAGCTAGAAGGCAAGCGCCGGAGGGGGAAACGGTTGCGTAGTAGATGGCAGCCAGGGGACTCAAGCCGATCAGGGACTTGAACCTGCAGCCCCTGCCACCGCTGGCAGTGTCCCAAACCACCCTGCTAAAGGGCCAACCTGACAGCAGGGCCGCCCCACCTCTCCCTTCACCCGCCTGCCCGCTGCCCTGCAGGCAAACAAGCGCCCAGGGGAAAAGGGATAGACTGGAAGCACCAGCACTGACTCCACAGCCCCAGGGCCGTGCTCCCCACCCTGTGCCGCCAGCCCCCTCCTCCTGCCCCACCAGCTGGCCCACAACAAGGGAGCCCCTGGCCGGTCAGCCACCCCCCGCCTTGCCCCAGGGCCCAGGGCCAGGACCCCCCTGGGGCACGGTGTCTCCACCTCCCCTGTCAGCTGCTGCCCTGGGCTTCCCTGCAGGGGTGGGCTGCTCTCCTCTGGCCCCCCCCCCGCTCCCCCCACCCGGGCAGGGCCCTTTGGGTCCCTGCTGTGGGGACGGCAGCTCCCGCAGCCACAACCAGCGCCCCCCCCGCGCCCCGCCCCTGCGCCCGGCGGGGGGACCAGAGGGGCCAGCCCGGCCACGGCCGCCCTGCACGCCCCCCCACCCCGCGCCGCGGCCGGGCAGACAGTGCCGCGGGGGGAAGAGCGCCCCGCACGGTCACGGCAGCATCCCGGGGGGAAGCGGCGCGGGGCGGCCCGGAGCCGCCACCAGCCCCGCGCGGGGTTTGCCTCCGCCCCGCTCCGGCGGCCCCCGGCGTCCCCCGGGGGGGGGGGGGCGAGGCGCGGCTCGGGGCGGCCCCGGGCACAGGCCCCGCGTGCCCCCCCCCCCGCACGAGCCCGCGCGGCTCCGGGGCGGCTGCAGCCCCGCGCACAGGCCGGGCCCCCGCCCCCGGGGCCGCAGCTGCCGGCAGGCAGGGCGGGGCGTTTCCGGCGCGGGCGGCCCCGCCCCCGGGCGGCCCCGCCCCCTCCCCGGCCGGCCGGCGCGCGGGGCGGGGCTCGCTGCCCTCGGCGGCACGAACCGCTCCGGGCGGGGCCGGTCCCGGCGCTGAGGCCCCGCCCCGCTGCCGCCCGGCAGGGCCCGGAGCGAGGTCCTGCGGCCCCGGGGGCGGGGGCCCGGCCTGTGCGCGGGGCTGCAGCCGCCCCGGAGCCGCGCGGGCTCGTGCGGGGGGGGGGGCACGCGGGGCCTGTGCCCGGGGCCGCCCCGAGCCGCGCCTCGCCCCCCCCCCCCGGGGGACGCCGGGGGCCGCCGGAGCGGGGCGGAGGCAAACCCTGCGCGGGGCTGGCGGCGGCTCCGGGCCGCCCCGCGCCGCTTCCCCCCGCGGCACTGTCTGCCCGGCCGCGGCGCGGGGGGGCGTGCAGGGCGGCCGTGGCCGGGCTAGCCCCTCTGGTCCCCCCGCCGGGCGCAGGGGCGGGGCGCGGGGGGGGCGCTGGTTGTGGCTGCGGGAGCTGCCGTCCCCACAGCAGGGACCCAAAGGGCCCTGCCCGGGTGGGGGGAGCGGGGGGGGGGGGGCCAGAGGAGAGCAGCCCACCCCTGCAGGGAAGCCCAGGGCAGCAGCTGACAGGGGAGGTGGAGACACCGTGCCCCAGGGGGGTCCTGGCCCTGGGCCCTGGGGCAAGGCGGGGGGTGGCTGACCGGCCAGGGGCTCCCTTGTTGTGGGCCAGCTGGCGGGGCAGGAGGAGGGGGCTGGCGGCGCAGGGTGGGGAGCACGGCCCTGGGGCTGTGGAGTCAGTGCTGGTGCTTCCAGTCTATCCCTTTTCCCCTGGGCGCTTGTTTGCCTGCAGGGCAGCGGGCAGGCGGGTGAAGGGAGAGGTGGGGCGGCCCTGCTGTCAGGTTGGCCCTTTAGCAGGGTGGTTCGGGACACTGCCAGCGGTGGCAGGGGCTGCAGGTTCAAGTCCCTGATCGGCTTGAGTCCCCTGGCTGCCATCTACTACGCAACCGTTTCCCCCTCCGGCGCTTGCCTTCTAGCTGGAACTCAGGGGTGATTGCGGTTGCGAGTCGGAGGGGACTTGAAGTTGTAGCTCAGTTGGAAATGTCCTGAACCACCTGGCAGCTGGCTGGGTTTTTTTTGGCCTTCAAAACAGGAAGGCCCCTGTCATTCAAAAAACACCAACCCCTGCTGCTCCCCCAGACAGTCACCAGCCTAGCCTTTCCCCCCTCAGCCCCCTTGCACACACAAGGGACCCACTGAGGAGCCAGAGGGCTCCTACCAGGCCAGGACTTGAACCCACAACCTTTGCCACCTAGGGTAGCACCCTTACCACCAGAGTACCAGGGAAGGTGGGAGCTCCTGCTGCCGTGGGCCCCTTGAGGCGCAGCACCCAGCCCCGCCATGGAAAGAGGATGGCGTCTCCCTGCAAAACAGGGGAGGCCGGGGCCTGAACCCAGGCCCTCAGCACCCGCAGGGAGAGGCCCAGCACCGTGCACCGCAGGGCCGGGCTGGCTCAGTGCCTCACTTCTGGGCCCCTTGACTCGCTCCCTGCGCGCACGCGCTGGCCCCACGGCAAGGGCAGTCCTGCACGGCCGCGGCCTCACAGCCTGGGGGCCAAGGGGCCCCGGGCCCGGCTTTTCCTCTTGCTTTGCCCAGCCGCTGCGGGCCGAGGGCCATCGTATTTGCCGTGCCCGAGAGGACTTGTTCCAGCCGCCCGTGCGCCAGTCCAGAGCCGTCGGGCTGGAGGCCGGGACGTTTGTTTGCGGCCACGGAGCTGCCTGGAAGGAGCGATGCCGCGTGGCTTGTCCCCCGTGGGCTGCGGGCACCGGTCGTGTCCGGCTGCTCGGCAGGGCCCGCTGCGGGGCCCCAGCTCCCGCACGACCCCAGCCCGGGGTGCAGAGAAGGGGGCGCGGAGGCCTCCAGCCACAAGGGAATCGGGACCCCCAGTCTGTGCTTCCCAGCACCGGGCCCCAACCCCGGCTCTGGGGGAGACCTGGGCTTGGGGGGGAGCAGCAGCCTCAGGCTGCGCTCAGGGAGCTGAACAGCTGTGTCCTGCACAGCTCAGATACGTGGGGACCCAAGGAAGACCACCTACCCAAACACCCTCCCTAGGGCCTGGCTCAGACCAAGGCTGAGCTGTGGAGCTGCCTCTGGGGCCCCAAAAGGCAAAGGACCGTGAGCTGGGCAGCCAAACCTGGATCTGCACCCCAGGGCCTGCTGTCCTCCTGGAGGGGCCCAACGCTGCACCCAGGAATTTCTGCCATGCAAAGGCACAGGAGCTGCGCAAGGGGCAGGCCAGCGGCCCCCGCTGCGGGGCGACTCTGCTTCACCCTGCGCTGGGAGGCAGAGCCCTGCTCTGGCTGTGGGGGGCCTGCTGAGGTTCCGGGGTCCGGCGCTTCCTGTCCAAGGCTGCACAGCAGCTCCTCTGCCCTCGTGGCAGGGCCCCTGCCCTGTGCTGGGTCGTGACCACCCATGGCTGCGGGCTGGATGCAGGCCCACATGCAGCATCACCTCCGCCAGCCCCGACCCTGTCCCTGGGCAGCTTTGCCCATGTGGGGTTTTACCGTTGTAAAAGATTTACCTTCTTTCCGCGGAGAACTAGGAACCTTGCATGCGTCTTTGCACATGTCTAGCTCAGCCGTCTTGGACCTGTTGAGACTACAGGGAGCCCCGGGGGAGGCTGGCACGGTGGGCAGCCCCCTTGGAAAAGCCATGCCGAGCTCTCGCTTGACTGGGGCAGCTCCGGGGAGCACCCCAGAGCTGGCAGGTTAAAGCCTGACTTTGTCTTGTGCATCCCGGATCCGCATGGATGTGGCATGGATGCTGCGGCCCTGGGTGGAGAATCACTGTGCAAAGCAAACAGTTCCAGGCCACTCATGCACGCGCGCTCGCACACGCACACACACACACGCACACACACTTTCAAGCATGCGCACGCAGACGCACACATGCACATATGCTCATGCACACACATATACGCACACTCATACCCATGCATGCATGTGCTCAAGCATGCGCACATATACACACATACACATACTCTCACACACACACACACTCACACTCTCTGCAGGCACAGCTCACTCCTGCCCCATCCCCAGCATGTGCTGGTGCTGCCTTCCAGCCCCTTCCCAGCCCCTGAACACCGGGGAGCAGGGGGCGTGAGGCTGATCCAACTACACGTGGACACCTCTGTCCCACAATCTAGCCACATGGGGGGATCCCCAAAATCCAGCCATATTAAAGGGGGGGGGAGGGGGCTTATCCAGCCACATTAAAAGGAGAGCCACGCCTCTCCCCCGATCAACACCCCTATAATTCAGCCATGCTGGTGCAGGGGTTACCCTCCCTTAAAGCAGCCGCTGTGGGGGAACGGTGGTGCTATAACGCAGACACGAGGTGGGCACGCCATAATGCAGCCACCTTAAGAGCCGGGGGGATGGGTCGCCCCCACTCCAGCAAGCTTGGGGGTGACTCTCAACCAGCCACATGGGGGAACCCCATATCTACCTGCATTAATGAGGGTTGGGGGGGCCAGGGCCAGTGTTGCAGGGGTAAGCACCCCATAAATCCAGCCATGTGGGGGGAATGCCCCCTCCCCCAAAATAGCCACATCTGGGGGAGGGGACCTAGAATCCAGACACTTTTTGTGAGGTACCCTGTAATGTTAAGGGTTTTTTGGAAGGGGGATGGGAGTTAATCCACCCACATTAAACTGTGTGTTGGGGGGAGGTCATCCCCATAACCAGCCCCACTGCTGGCAGGGATTAACCCATAATCCAGCCAGATTCTGTGGGGGGCACCCCCTAACCCAGCTTCATTAAGGGGTCTTGGGAGGGGTGTTAGGGGTGGGGGGAATGGTCCTGATCCAGCCCCTTTTGGTGTGGGGCTGGAGCCAGGCCCCCAGCACTCAGCCTCCCAGTGCAGCCAGGACCAGCTGGTTTTCTCTCCAGCTCTGCCACAGCCACGCTGCCGTCCCTAGTCATATCCCTTTGCCAAGCTGCACAGCTGTCTCTCGGGCCCACCAGCCCATGGGAACCCGGTTTCCAGCCCATGTTTCTCCTGGTGCTTCTAACTCAGTAGCAGTGGAGCCAGGAAGGGGATGGCTCCCTCTGTAGCTACCCAGGTCTGTGCTGTCCTGCTATAGCAGCCCCTGAGACAGGACCTGGCTCAGTGGACCGTGGGTCTGACCCTGCCGACAAGTGAGTGGACGCCAGGGACCGGCAGCTGCTGCCATACTGGGGCCCCCGGTCCCAGCAGAGTGCAAGACCCCTGCAACGAGGACTGACAGCCACCGGGAGCTGCCCCAAGCCCCTGGCTCTCAGGAAACCTGGGTTTGGGGGTAACAGCAGCGTCAGGCTGTGCTCATGTCAGTTGTAGGGAGGCCAAACACATCACCCCTTTTTAAAATAAAAATCCTTCCCTGCAAGATGCATCCACTCCCCTCCGCTGTCCCACTCACCAGGGGCTTGCTACTGCGGTCTTTTCCAGCCATCCTTCTCTATACAGTAAGCGTGTGCGCGTGGAGCGTGCTTGAGATGGGCCACAGCACGGCAGCAAGTAGGAGCCTTCCTTTAAGGCTTATTTAAAGGTTTGAGCGGCTGTGGCTATGAACAGCCCCCGGTGCAACAGGATGATGACAGGTAGCCTTGCAGAGCTCCGTCCTTGTCGTTGGTCCCCCAGCCGCCCGCCCTGTTTGCTTTCTCCAGGTCCCACCACCTGGCAGATGCTCAGTCCCACGGCTCCTGCTGTGTTGCCAGGCGCAAGTCGGTGTGGATCTCATACATGGGGGGCAGGGAGATAAAACCAATAAAGCCCCCAAAAAAGAATTGAGTCACTGAAAAGGCCCCCAAATCATCCAGGGGGAATGGGGGACGCCAGCATGATCTCTCATTTTTAAAATACAAACCACCCAACTTTGTCGGTTGTGCCGTTTTTCAGAGGTTCTCTGGATTTCCAGGTATGCGACTGCTCTTTCAATCATCCCCGGCTGCTCAAGATCTCCCCGGGAACGCCTCCACTCTGGAAACGTGGCAGTTTTGCATATTTTTTAGAGAGCCACAGAGCAAAACCCAAAATGGGGATTACGGGGAAGTGCAGCAGGTCCTAAAGCAGTTACGCCAGCCGGGTTGGGAGCGGGGATTCGGGTTAGATCAGGCCCTTGAAGAAGCCTGCCCGCATCTTTGTTGCGCTGAGCCAGCTTCGGGTGCTCGGAGCAGCTGTTCTGGGTGTACATCAGTCTTGCCCGGGGTGCACTCCCAGGAATATCCCAGAATGCACCACTGGGGGGCACCTGCAAATAAGCTCCATATTTCTGACACAAGAAACGGTGCAACAGCTCTGCAGGCGCAGGCCCATTTGGCAGCCTGTGAGCGCCTGAAGTGGGACAAGCAGAGTCGTTTGAGCCCCGTTTCACGCAGCATTCATGTTGGAGCCGTTCACACGTGAGCAAATGCAACAGCTAGAGCAGAGCAGCGAACATGTGCTCCAGAGCACTGAATCCCCCTCCCCATTGCACA
The DNA here is from genome assembly GCF_052110815.1 of Crocodylus siamensis. Taxonomy (NCBI): domain Eukaryota; kingdom Metazoa; phylum Chordata; order Crocodylia; family Crocodylidae; genus Crocodylus; species Crocodylus siamensis. The sequence continues at coordinate 2,137,333 of NC_143406.1, read as the reverse complement.
GGCACGATGTGGCGCCTGCCCTGCGGTGCCAACTCTTCCCTGTACCGAGGGGCTTTCAGATCACCGTGGCCCCGTGGCTCCTGGAGGTCCAAATGGGGAACAAGCCGTGTTCCCTCTCCAGGCTGCAGGCCGTGAAGGTTGGCAGCTGCAATGCCCCGCTTTCCCGGAGTCCCTGAGGGCTGACCACTTCCATGCTGGTCCGTCCTGGTCTGCTTGAGGCTGGGGAGGAACAGACGGTCTCCTAGGAGAAGCCAGGCCTGACTCCTCAGCTATGTCGGCTCTCCGGGAGGGCCGTGCTGGGTTTGCAATAGGGTTTCTAGGCTCCCTCCTGCAGTGCATTAGCAGGACTGTCTCTGCGCTCTCAGGAGCCAGCCGTCACTTTGCCCATTGCGTTCCTGAGTCCTTGGATCACGTGAAATTCAAGCCAGCGGCTCTCACCAAGTCCCCGCAGGCGCCCAGTCGGAACCATCACTCCAGTGCCAGCCTCCATTTCTGCTTCTAGGCATCATCCAAACCCAAGAGCCTCTTGCGCTCCAGAGGGACAGATTCCCTGTTCAGCCCAGCCAGGCCAAGCAAGTGGGTGCAGCCAAGGTGGGGAGGAAGCCACCAAGACCCCCCTAAGCACTGCATCCTTCCTCAGGCCTGGGGGGTCCTGAAGCCTCCGTCGGTGGGATGTGCCGGGTCCTTCGCTGGATCCTGATGGATCAGCTCTGTGCAGATGCTGATGGCAGACGGGGCAGCAACCCACATGCAGGCGCTCCACAGGCGAGATGTGGACGAGAGAACTGTCCGGCCTCCTCCTCTGCCGTGCTGCTCCGAGAGCGAGCAGAGACACAACCGATGGCTTCGGTTTGAGAGAGAAAGTAGACCCTTAGGCCCTCGAGGTGGAAGAACCAGGAACGCAAGGAGGAAAAGCAAACTTGTGGCCACATGTATTTTTTTTCCTTCCTCTTCACTGTGGTTTTGCTGGTGTGGTTCGGTATCGCACCCCGTAGCTATGGAGGCAAAGCAAAAGCCAACAGGCTCTTTCATCGAGAAGGCTGTACCTTCCCTCAGTTCTCTTTCTACTGAGGGAGGTGGGTGCAGGTCCAAAGCAACAGACCTGTGGGTTTCACATCTGAAACCAAAGCTCCTATGTCCACCGCAGAGGCAGGGAACTGAGGCCCAGACAGATGAAGTAGCCTGGCAGTTTTGGCAGAGCCGGAGATAGAGCCGACATCTCCAGTCTTCCACGAATGCTCCAAGTACCCTCCTCCCCACTCCAGTGGCCCAAGTGGTAGCAAACACAAGAGGCTTTTTGGAGTCAGAAAAAAGTCCGTTTAAAAAAAGAAAAGGAAAGAGCTTGGTTAAAACTTTTGTGCCCTGAACACTCAACATTCACCACAGAGATCTATGCTGAATGCAAAGGCAAAGACAGTTCAGTTTGCATTTGTGGCCTGGCTTCTCATCCTCATGACAGCACTGCGCACAACACCTACCGATTTTGTTTTTTAAGCTTACAGCATAATTGATGCTTTTATTTATACCATTAGCCCCCCATCCCATCAAAATGAAAACTCAATTTTAATACCTTAGAGAGCTCCAGAAACATTCACAGACGTTTGCAAAACTGCTTTCCCGTTCCTCTGTTCCTGCTTCTGTATCTCTTTTTAGTGGAGCTGGCGTCTCTCTCACATGGGGACATAATAACACTTCCCAGATGGAAAAGGCAAAGCAGGAGCCAGGGAAGCAACTGGCCCAATTAGAAAAGCACTGATAATTAAAGAGGTTCAACACAGTTGTGATTCAGGTTCCCTACTCTCCAAAGCTTTTAGAGAAACTTAATCGCTGTTAAACCAGCTGGTTTAAAATGATCTAGTTTAAATTAACAGCTGGTTTTAAAAACTGCTGAATACAGAATGTCACACTTTGCAAATCATTATAGCTAGCTACACACATTTAAAAAAAACAGTAGCATCAAATTGGCAAGATGGCGACTTCCCTGTCTGATGGGTAATTGCATTTTGGCAGTTTTTCTTTTGGCACTTTCTTCTTAATTACATACAGGGATAAAATGTTTATATATGTGTGTATAGATATGTGTATATGTGTGCGCACACAGGCATGCATATATGGGTATGTGTGTATAGTATGTATTCAATTTGCATTTATATAATGCATGTGTTTGTGTGTATACAGTGTGTGTATATATGTGTACACATGTATCGAGTACATATATAATTGCGCATTTATATAATGCATGTGTATATATATGCGTATTTGCGTGTGTGTATATAAAATGCGTGTGTATATATACGTTCGTGGGGGGGGGTGTATGCATGTATGTATATGTATGTGGGTGGGTGTATACACACACACACGCATACACAATTGCATTGCACTGGCGTTTCCCTTAACCAACCACACCAGTTCAGCTGTGCATCGCCACACTGGAAAGAACCCGAATGGAGAGTTTCTTGCAGCTGGGTGCCAGACTCCTTCCCAAGGAGGAAGCCCCATAACGTTTTCATAGCGGATATCCATTATCCCTGCAGCCACCTTCCACTTCAGCCCTACTCCTGCAGCTGATACACTGATGAATCCTGCAGAGCAAATCCTGATCACACGCAAGTGTCAGTCATAAGGACTTCCTACAACTCTTGCTACAAAAGCTTTTTTACTGATTTCAGCGATTTGGGGTCTTTACTGATATAAGATGGAGTTTCTTAAAATAATAAACAATTTGTTTCTTCAAACGTGCTCTTTCTTGTTTAAGTTGCTATTGTTTATTCCGTGTATCAAAATTCAAAGTTACCCAGGAAAGAACCAGTATTTTGGAGTTTTACAAATATTTACACCACAAAAAGACAAAGGTGAAGCCTTGATCTGATCCTGGATGAAAACTTGGATGAAACAAGTCAAACTCACCAAGAAAAAAACCCGGCAAAAGCTCCTACGCACAATCACCTGGGAAACAGCAAGCATCCAGCGCAGCGGACGTGGCTTCTTAGTAATGCCGACTGGCCCAAACTTGCATGAGATCTCAATCTGCTTTTAGTCTCCCCCCCATGGAGCAGCTGATGGATCACATCCAGACTCAACATGTTTTGTATTTTTTAATAAAGTTTGTAATCCAATGGACACACAAAACAAAACTGCGCTGAGAAAACAGTTCCATAAATTAATAAGTGTTAGGGCAGGTGAGGAAGAGGGAGGAAGGCGGGTAAAAAGTCTTTGTACAAGTGTATAACACTTCCACATATTGTGAGACGAGGGACGGGGCAGGTAATGTTTAAATGAAGCGCACTTACAAATGAGTGACAATACAAAGTCTGAGTATGAAAATAAGATTTTCTCTGAAAACACATTTTTGGCACAGATTAAAAAAAAATGTATGTTGTGGGGATCTGATTTTTTTAAAGTCAGTATTATATATATTTATATATATTATATATATATTTATATATACACACACCCACTGAGTTCTGCATATCCCACCAGGAAGGAAAATAGCGCTCCCTTTTGTTTTGTTTTTTCAGTGTAAACTGTACATCCCAGATGAAGAGAAGACAACTGCAGCAAGGGGAGTGGAGGAGAGGAAGGGTCACATCCAGAAGAAGAAGAAGAAAAAAAAAAGATACTGTGTGAAATGATCCTTGACCCACAAATTTCAGCAGAAGTTCCCAGGTCCTGCGTTTGATCCACAACGCATGTTAATGTGTGTCAAGACATCCAGAACGTCACAGCATGTCTTCAACTGTGCAAAGGTCCAAGTCACTAATTTAGTGCAAAGGCAGTTCAGGTTCTTTTTTAAATTTTTTGTTAAAAAAAATAGCCATCCTTATTTTCCCCAAAAGGAGGCACAGAAACCCAATACCAGTCCGCCTGCTGAGTGCATCAGTTGTCCGTAAGCTAAAGCAATATGTAAACATACAAGGTAGCAGAACCACTACCCAGCAACAGTTTGATCAGGGCCTGTTAGGGCAGGAGGCTGGTAGTCTGGCAGCATTTTCTTGGTTCATTCGTCTCTCTCTCTCTCTCTTTTTCCTTTATTTTTTTCCTCTTTTTTTGTTTTTTGTTGGGTTTTTTTGCTGCAGGGCCTTGGAAAAGTCAGTAACCAGTAAACAGCTCATACCGATGCGATGACAATCATAAGGTGAGGAGAGATGTTGGAGATGCTGGCTAGGAGGTCTGGAGCTAGACGGGACAGGTGGTTTTCAGAGAATTCACAGGGTGGGAATATCTGCAGAACGTAGGCAGGCTGTGAAGGGAGGGGAAAAAAAACAAAGCATGAAAAGAGGGGCTGGGAACCTCTATATATTACTGGTTTTGCATGTACAAATCTGACAAGAACGGGAGCCCAGACCTGGATAACGCACATGGTGCCACAATAAAGAAGTTCACCTTGACACTGCTAAATTGAACTGTGAAGCAAATGCTGATGGAGAAAGACCACTGACAAAAGCTTCTTTAAAAAAAAAAGGAATAAAAGCCACATACGATGCAGCCCTCACTCCCTCCTCTTTTACTAGGGAACCTACGCGAGATGTCACGAGCAGCAGGCAACCTCAAAATCAATCTTTCTCACCAGCTTTGGCTGGGAGACGGGAGATGCTAGTGCCGGTTACAGCCTCAAGTAGCAGGAAGATAAGGTTCAAAAATCGAAAAAGCGGGATGTGCACTGGGGGCAACGCTATTTAGCACTGGTACACAAGGGCACTTTTTCAAACATGTATTGAGGTTGCTTCACTGATTCACCAGCAACACACGTCTGCTTCTCAGAGCAAAGGATTTCTGCCCCTTGGTATCTGAGCACGTGAACGGGTTTATCACGAAACAGAGAACAATAGCTGTTAATAATCTTTTTGAGCGAAGGAACAGCTTTCATAGCACTGGAGAGCTGAGCAGGGTGGAAAGTCATTCCAGCGAATTATTTGTTCCTGGTAAAAACAGAGCAGATTGGACTTGGTGCAGCAGTGCATCCAGGACAAATATTCCAGTGTTATAGAAAAAACCCCACACATTTGGGGAGATGTAATGTTCTGAGATATTTCAGGTGCCCTGGGAAAAAGCTCTTGGACAGCATATAAAAAAAACCCCAAGGATATAAAAGAAGGGCAGGTGTGGAATGCTACTTGCTTTTTATCTTTAAAGGCAAAAATGTATACAGCACAAATATGGAAAGGAGAAAACAAAGATGCTCCCTTTGACTTTTCAGTTCACCTTTGAGATTCCTATTTGGTTTATTTTCACCATGGAAACAACCAGCTACCCCTACACATGCTAAATGTCTCAAAGAGACAAGCATGGACCTCGATCCTAGCCACGCACGAGGGATGCTGGATGGGGTTCCACGCCCCACCTCTACAGCAGTTGTCTACTTAACTTTAGCTTTATCTACAAAGTTTTGCTGTTTCCTTCCCAATACCTGATTAGAGCCGGGGTTGGGAACATTGATGATTCCTGCAGCTTGTTTAGCCTGCAGGTAGCTAATGAATGCAGCCTTAAGTGACTCCGTCTGACTCACTACATCTTCCTGGTCTCGTCCACAAGGCAAGGCCAGTAACAGGCAGTAATCACTCTCCACCTGGAAAGAAATTATAACAATTATCAGTCAAGCACTTGTCAAGAATAGGCTGGCTCCTGATATCTAATCATCCTAAACCCTTTGCTGGAAAATCCAGCTTCCTGCAAACTGTGCACGAGTGCTGTTGGAAAACAGCTGCCGAAATCTCAGCCATTTCCAAAGAAGGTGAAGAAACCTATCAAGATTTTTTAACCTCCAGTTTTCTACGGACTTCTGTTTCCCGTGTTGCTCAGACACTTCGGAGATAACAGAAGTCTGTTCCACGGACAAAAGTGCTTTTTAAGGCACTAACTAACCCCTCTGCTGTTCTCGATTCTAAGGGTAGCATGCAGAGTGAAACTAGGCATTAACTTCTGCACTTAAGCCTTAGGTAAAATCTGGGGGCTGGACCCGATGATCTTGCCAGGTCCCTTCAAGCCCTAATGTCTATGAAATCTGTGAAATGAGACATATCTGATGCCTGTGACAATATTTCCGAGGCTCTATGGCCCCAAGCAGCAAAGACGTCAGCCGTACCATCATTCTGCGTGCTACACCCTCCAACTGTGAAGCCTCTAGACGCATGCGCTGAGCAATTCTCAGCGGAGGGCCTCCTTCGGGTGCTGGCAGGGACCGGTGTGCCAAGACGTTGTTACCGGAGACAAAGTGGAGCTGAACCGCAGCGGTGTCGTTCTTCAGCGCCAGGAGGCCCTGCCACACAATTGGGTATTTCTGAAAATAAACAGGAGAAGAGACCTTAATACATATCAAGAAAGAAGGGAAATAAAAGACCTAGGGAAATGCTTGCAGTGAAGAGCTCCCATGTGTACGCTTCTGAGATTCACAGGTCATACTGGCATCACTGCACTGGTTCTTCACCCATGCAGGACACATGACAGACACGCAGGCTACGCCATGCCACAATTAATAGTGCAACCCTTTTTCTTCATGGTAGTCACCTGTCTTGGGTACTTCCCTGGTCCTTTCCTCATGTCTGAGCACATCATAATCTCTAATGCACATATCCTCCGAAAGGCCAGGCAATGCTATTAGTCAAATTTTACAGATGGGAAGCTGAGGAGGAGAGAAACAAAGAGACTTGCCCAGGGTCACACAAGGAACATCGGGCAGAGGAGGGAACTGAACGTGTCACAGATGCCAGACTAGTGCTCTCACCACTGGACCATCCTTCCTCTATCATTTCTCTCAACTCCTTATGCTCCAGTATCTAAGTTTTTTTAAAAAAGGAAAAACCAGCCTTGCAAAGATAACCTTCCCCAGGGAAAGAATGTCTAATAATGCAGTGATTTCTGGCTCAGTGTCTAATAATGAGGGATGTGGATAACCTGGAGAAGGTCCAGAGGAGGGCCACTCATATAGTTAAGGGCTTGCAGGCCAAGCCCTACGAGGAGAGACTAGGGCACCTGGACCTCTTCAGCCTTCGCAAGAGAAGGTTGAGAGGCAACCACCTTGTGGCTGCCTATAAATTCATCATGGGGGCGCAGAAGGGAATTGGTGAGGCTCTAATCACCAAGGCGCCCCTGGGGGTCACAAGAAAGAATGGCCATAAGCTAGCAGAGAGCAGATTTAGACTGGACATTAGAAGGAACTTCTTCACAGTAAGAGTGGCCAAAATTTGGAATGGGGTCCCATGGGAGGTGGTGCTCCCCCCTACCCTGGGGGTCTTCAAGAGGAGGTTGGATGGGCATCTGGCTGGGGTCATCTGAACCCAGCACTCTTTCCTGCCTATGCAGGGGGTTGGACTCGATGATCTGTTGAGGTCCCTTCCAACCCTAACATCTATGAATGCAGTGATTTCTGGCTAAGTCTGAAGAGAGCCTGAAACATTAGCACATCTAGAGTGTTCTCACTCTTGCCATATAAATGTGACTATCACCAACTATTCTCTGGTGACAAAAGCATCCAAGAAAGCAGAGGGACGGCTATGTTCTGAAGATGTGTGGAATTTAATGTGAGTGGCAGTACGTTTTGGCGTCACAAGTGGGAAGATCACAGTCAAGTGCCACCATCTATCTCCTCTCCCTTAGTCCCTGCTTGACAGGCATAACAAAGCATGAAGATGACAGCAGCTCAGGAAGGACAGGGAAGATAAAGCTTACCGTTAAGAGCTGAACCATATCCACAGGTCTCTGAGAAACTGGGTGAAGAGAAGGATCCTGTTTCAGAGCTGACTGGGGTTCAGGGCGGGTCAGCGGCAGGCCTGGTGGGGCTCCAGGGCCTGAAGTTGTAGGGATGAACAAAGACTGCTTCGGAACTGCCTGAGGCTGGTGCGGTGATGGAAGCTCCTGTTTCAATGAAATGGCAACAGGTGAAGGGTAGGAGGTCTGGCCTGTATCTGCCTGTGCCCTCTGAAGATGTATGTGAGGATCTATCTGTGCTGCATGCCTATTTACAGTGGTGTGGTGGGTCTGCTCAGGTCCGGCTGCCTGTGGCCCCTTGGAGTCCTGGGAAATCTGAGGAGTTTTGCTGCGCACTGGCTGACCGGGGTGCGAGTGCTCACCTTCCGACAGACCCTATAAAGCGGAGGGGGGCAGGGGGAGAAAGAAGGCAAGGGTTGAAGAATGCACTTAAGGCACAGAGCGTTCTCATTTACCAAGACTTCTAGAAAACAGACTGGAATCCACCTAGGCGTTCATGTGGCTCCTATGACAGCAGCATCTAAGAACTTCACAGCATCACTGTGAGTCATCATCACTCCCCCAGGAAAAAACCTGTTCAACCTCATGCAGGGAGCCGGCAGCAGAGTTGGAAACTGAACCATGATCCCCCAACACCTTGTAAACTGCCTAATCCACAAGGCCCTACTTAACTGTGCCATCTATCCGACATATAACACCCATTCACCTGTACAAAACAGTACCTGCTTACAGTAACAGGGAAAACAGCTGTAAGTGAGCAGGATTACACCAAGACACCATCTGGGCTACAATGGAAACTTTCCTTCTCTCACATCCTTAAACCTAGGAACCTGAAAGCAGGTTTCATACCCTCACTGGACTGGACTGTAATGAAAAAGAGGAGGCCCTCCCCATCAGCAAGGGAAGCTGAGGTTAGATATTAGGAAAAACTCTCTCACTAGAAGGGTGGTGAAACACTGGAACAGGCCTCCCCAGGGAGGTGGTGGCATCTCCATCCTTGGAGGTTTTGAAGTAGAGCTCTGGCTGGGATGATATAGTTGGGGCTGGTCCTGCTTTGAGCAGGGGGCTGGACCAGATGTGACCTCTCAAGCCCCCTTCCAACCCTTGTTTTCTATGAGTCTGTGATCAGTTCTTTTCCAGCCAGATTAGAAAGGTTCGTATTCATTCCACGTTTCCCAAGCGAAAATAACCGAGTTCTAGCACCGTAAAACACAACCTTAAAGAAAGGACCTAATGGAACACCTGTGGAAGGACCTGAGGATGATCACGTTTCTCACCTGAGATGGGGTCATGCTCCGAGAAGGCAGCCCAATTGGCGAGGCACCGGGGAACTGAGGATGACCGAGCTGGGCTGCTGTATGGTAGTTCCTCATGTCACCATATACCGGTCGGTAATCATGAAAGGAACTTCCCGTTGGGTGCATGATCTGTACACCATGAGGTACCACCACCGGCTGCGTCAACAGCTGGCTGCTGGGAGGGACGCTGAGAAGGCGAGGCTCGTTGTGTGGAGAGTGAGCCATTTTCACATCAGACGTCTTGGGCGCGTCTTTTCCAGGCTGTGGAGTCTTGCTTACCGGCGGAGTTTTCACAGAGCCGTCCGGCGTTCTCGACTGTCTCGTTTCGGGGTGGTGGTCGCCCACTGCCGCCATGTGCGAGTGCATCATCATTCTCACGTCGCGAGCCACGTTGTACTGGTCAAGTCGAATACTTGTCGGATGCATGCGGTAGTCCGGCTGCATGACGAGCACATCGGACTGCACGGGGGCAGACCCTCGGCACACGCTGTGATGGAAGTGCATCTCATCTTCCGGGGAATGTTGAGAAGACAGTGGAGGCATGACTATGTCTCTTATCGGAGCTGGCTGAGGTGTGCTGGATCGCTGAGGTCTGATTTCCATCTGAGACTGCAGAGCTGCTCTGGGAGAGTGGAGTGTTTCTGGGCGGATGCCGTAAGATATACCAGGCAGAGGAGGGGTGTTCATTCTCACTTCACCTTGGGACAGATGGCCAAGGGATACAGTCTGCGTTACACTGTGAGGGGGCATTATAACAGATTGCTCAGGGTGCATACTGGATATGTATTGAGGCACAGGAATTCCTGGAGCCAGCATGACGGAGGTACTGCTAGATAAAGCAGGAGAGGATGTACTGCCAGGATGACAGGCCCGCGGAAATGGAGAAGGAGAATGTCCGCTGGTACGCGGGGAATGGGGCTCTTGTTTCGCAACCCCCAAATGAGAAATGGCCCTATCCGTTGGGGTGCTGGGTCCTGAGCTGACATGGTTGGCCTCTGAATGCATTTTACCAGACAGGGAAGGATGATGAGGACTAACCCCAGGGCTCAAGTTGGATGACTGAAGAGATTTAGTCTCCACTTTCAGAGCAGTTGGATCAGAAAGCTTTTTGTTGGTGGAAGCTACGTTTTGTGAGAGTCCCATCTGATTGTGAACCAGTACAGGCGGAGTGTTTACGGTCTGGGAGAGGACTTTCACTGGCCCCGACTGAGAAGCTGGAGCCTGCACAGAAAGGTGGCCCGATTCAGATTTCTCCAAGGTACCGCGTTCTTGCTTAACAGAGGAGATCACAGGGGATGTATTATATGCCTGCGTTCCTAGTACCAAAGAAGAGTGGGTGGAGACATTTCCATACCCTGTAGGAGTTTGGGAACCTTTCGGTGTGGGCTGAGATGGAGTAATAGGCTCTTGTTTAATCTGCGACTTGGATACAGACTGCTGAAATTCTATATCCACCGCGCTGGCTGGGGGGATCTGACTGATCTTTGCGCTAATCCGCTGGGGGCCTTCGGTCTTCTGTCCTGAATAACTGAGAAGTACAACACCCTCTGACGTGTTCACTCGCAGACCGGGGCTGGATCCAGTCTCTACTGGCCTGTCCTCAATAACAGACATAGAACCCGGATGAAACCTGTTGTCATTTGTGCTTATCTTCTGCTTGTACTTTGGAGAAGGGGCATTGACTAGACACGTCTGGGTTTGGGGGGCTTGTTTCATCAACGTGATCCTCGGAGTCTCCTCTAGATCAACACTATGCGGCATTCTGCTTATAACGGAAGTAGCTTTGGGAGCAATTACAGTACTTATCTTTTCTTTCTCACTAAAAACTGGTGCCTCTGCTACCGGGGGATCCAACGCGTTGGTGACAGGAACCGCCGGTTTTTCTTCTGACACTGGTTTTATGGCCTCTACTGCGGGATGAGGAGGTGCCTCCTCCAAACGCGATGTGCTCACTGGCTCCACAATAGAGGTTGTGACGTGGGTAGAAGTGATGCTTGCTGCCGAGGAGTACTTTGGCTCCATGAGTATCTTCCTCAAAGTGCTTGAACTGGTGTCGATATCAGATGCTTTAGTATCAGGGGGGAGAGCTGGCGGTGGGGTGGAACGAGCACGGGTATCGTCATGCCTGACGATCCATTCTGACACCTTGCTGGGAGTGGAATGGAGAGGAACTACCCCAGCCGGTACAGGGGTCGGTATTTTTGCTGCAGGGACAGGCGGCACTGGAGGAACGGCTGGGTTTGGAGCACTGCGGGAAGGCGGGGGTGGGTTTTCAGCAGCTGACCGTAGCTTGAAGCCAGTTTGACTCACATCATCCACAGGGACAGGCGGAGAGGGCAGGTCTAGAGGAGCAGCAGCAGCAGCAGGAGCAGGAGCTTTAGGTGGGGCACTGCTCTCCGTTACGGTTTCGTGTGCGATTACATCCCCGGCCGCAGGTTTGGCAGCATCGGAAGCACTTGGGTCTGCAGGAATCTGAACGGAGGTCTTTGTTTGCTTTTCATCTTTCAAGATTTCCTCAGGTATTGCCTTAACTTCATTGGCAATGGGAGATTTACTTGCTACCCGCTCAGGCTCAAAAACGCTGACTTCAGCCGTATCCCCCTTTTTGCTCGTGCTCCTTTTACGTCTCTGCCGAGTGGCCTTTTGACGACCTCTGTCCTTCCGAGAAACCTCAGCTTCCTGCAGCGTTTCAGCTTCCTGGGCAGAATTGGAAGATTCACTGAAGCTCACTTCCGGCTCCTTGCTGTCTGTGTCCGCTGCGGACGGCGTGGAGCCAGGGACCGGCTGCGCAGGGGGCTCAACAGCAGCTTCGGTTTCCAAGATATTGTTCACTGCCAGGTCCGTTTCTGGCTCCATTTCTCCCCGAGACAGCGGTAGCACCAAGGGCTCTGCAGCTATCTCAGACTCTGATTCAGCAGGGTAAGTTGGGGGGGCAGGAAAGTTTTCTGTCTCTCCAGAAAAATCATTGATGATGGATCCAATAGCAGCTGCTAGTTCTGTTTCACTCGCCTGATGTGCAGGCTTATCACCTTCCTCCTCCTGACGGACTTCAGACACGTCAGCTGCCTGTTCTTTGTAGGCAGCAATGGTTGGTGTTTCGGTGAGCTTTGCAATGTGCTCCACTGCTTGCTCGAGTTCAATCTGCTTTGCCAACTGAGCAGCCTCTGGCGAATGCTTTGGCTCTCGCACAGCTTCTTTTTCCGCTTCTGGGAATGGATTTTCTAGCTCACTCTTTACAAAATGGGGTGACACATTTTCCTCCTTTGGCGGGCTCTTGATTTTTGTGGGCGACACCACTGGAGGCTCTGCCTCCTCTTCGCTTGGCCGCAAGGCACCTTTGACTTCATCGATGTTGAGGCGGATTTCTACATTCTTCAGACACAAAGGCGCTTTATCTACGGTCTTGGCATTTCTAGATCTTCCCCTTTTGGATTTAGGAGCCTTTTCGGCAACAGGCTTTTTCTCTACAATCTCAACGGTGGGGGTTTCTACTGGATTTTTATCTGCTTCAAGTTCTTTTCTGTCCCGCTTCTGGTCACTTGCTGCTACTTCTTTGTCCGCTGTTTTGGATTTATTGCTGCTTTCACTAACGTTGGATTCCTGACCAGCTGTTTCGGCAGCATCTTCCGGTTCTACCACAATATCAGCCTTGGGTTCATTCTTCCCTTTTTTCCCTTGCTGACCGCTCGCCGCCGTGGAGTGACCATGTGCAAGTTTCTGGGACCGAGGGGACCTCCATCCTTCTGCCGGCTTAGGGGTTTCTACAGTCTCCTTAGTTTCATTCTCATCTGCCTCTTGCTGTACCGGTTCCACCTTGATTGGAGAGATGTCTTCTTCAGGCTTGCGGCGTGATTTTGGAGGCCTTCCCCTTCTGGGCGTCGTAGGAACAGTCGTGACAGTTTCCTGTGGTTCCTTTTCCACTCTTTTTCTGGTAGACCTAGTTACTTCTACCGAATCCTTCACTGGGGATGGCCCTTCGTTGTCTCCCGTGGTAGCATAAACTGATCTGACATTTCTGCGTCTAGTCCGACCTACAGGCAAGCTTGGCTCTACATTTTCTGGCTCGGCAGCAGCACTGGGAGATTTAGCAGCATTCCTAGAAGCTTTTTCTGGCTCGACTTTAATTTCTAAATGTTTCTGCGCTTCCCCACGAGGAGAGGTTGATCTTTTGAGTTTTTCGCGGTCTATCCTTTCACTTTTCCTTGTGACCGGCTTTTCCATGACATTAGCTGCGGCTGACTGCACCGGAGTCTTAGAGCGTTTACTTTTGTAGGATTTTTTATCTTTTACCACAACCGGGGGTTCAACTTCCATGTCATTGTCAGAGACCACCGAGGGCACGGCCTCCACAACTACCTCTACTTTCTGGCTGGCGGGAGGGTCGGTGTTAGCAGCAGGGAGAGCATTTTCCTCTTTAGGTTCACTAGACTCTTCAGACTTCTGAAGGACTTTGGGAGGCGGTGGTGGAACCGACTGTGGAGTTTCAGGTTCTGGGTCTATACTGATGTCTGCTTGTGAAAATGAAGCGCCTGGTGTCGGAGGTTTCGTATCCAAATATGACGGATGCTCTGTAGATACAGCATCTTCCTCAGAAGCTAGAGCCGTAGGAACAACATCTTTATTAACCTCCACGGCAGGCGGAGGCTCAGTTTGCTCGGGTGGTTCAGTTTTGACGGGTGCAGTCAGTTCAGGAAGAGGTTTGGGTTCTTCTGCTGCAGGTGTAGGTTCAGCTGGCCTTTCTTCTCTCGCAGAGGTAATATCCACCACTATTTTCTCATTTGCTGCCTTCTCGGGTACAGCTGGGGCTGGTTCCTGGGGTACAGTTGTGACTGAAGAAGGTCCCACTACGGATGAAGGCTTCAGCTCTGATTCTTTATCATCAGGGACAGTTTCTGGTGTCTTGGGCCGGTTTTCTTTATCCTCCTGCTTTTCTGCTTCTTTCGGTTTTTGATCTTTCTCCTTTTCCTTCTGCTGCATTCGGGTGAGCTCAATAAATCGACTGTGGAAAAGAACCACAGGCTCTTGGACCATATCAGAGCCGCTATTAGTCCCATCCAAAGACGTCTGTCTCCCATACAATCGAATAAAGTCAAAATCATCGTCTTTTCTTTCCAAATGCTGCAGGCGCTTCGAATCTTGTTCAAAGATTGAGCTATGTAAAAACCTAGAAGCAAACAATTCTTGCCTCTCCTGCTCCTCTTCTTTGTGATCCTCTTTTTTATCATCCAGTTTTCCTTCTGAATCAGTCCTAATTTTTTTCTTTTTCATATACCATGATGGAATAGGCCGTGGAGCAGAGTCAACTTTCTCTTTGTCTTTATTGTTTCTAAAACTAGCAAATCTTGAGTCCCAGTCTAGAAAAGACCAGTTTTCTTCTCTAGATGAAGAGAGAGATTTAGCTCTTTCGAGTAAGGCTTTTGTATCTGGCGTGATTGTCTTGTCCAATGCAAAGGAATAAAATTTGTTTCTTTCTAAAGACGTTGACAACCTTTCCTCTCTTTCACGTATTTTCTCTTCTCTGTCTCTCAATAAAGAAGATAACCTGGAGCTCTCCAATAATGACGAGGCTTTAGGAGACCGGGGCTTATTTTCGCTGTCTTCATCTGAATCCGAAGGGACCTCCCCTGGCTCCAGGTCCCGTACGGATCGCTTTCGTATGCTGTCTCTTTTAACTATGCTGCTTGGGAAACTGATATCGACTCTTGTTCCTGGCTCTTGTTTCACTTGCGATTCCCATCGATTTGATTCATCTTCAGCACTCAGTACAGATAGCTTTATTTTAGCCATTTCTGTCATCTGCTCCCTTCTGCTGGAATCATGGGGATTAAATTTTAGGGAATCTTCCCTCACTGTCATATTAGCATACGAAAGACCCTTCTCTTCTATTTTAGGTGACTCTTTGGTTTCTTTTAATGGCATTAGCCTTGGGGAATCTAATATGTCATCATCCTCATGAAGAGGAAAGTGTCGGATGCTAGGAGAACATGCAGTCCTTTCCGAATCTTCGCTCACCTGACGAGAGCTTCTGTAATTCCTCTCTCTTTTAGTGCTAATTTCA
Source organism: Crocodylus siamensis (assembly GCF_052110815.1). Taxonomy (NCBI): domain Eukaryota; kingdom Metazoa; phylum Chordata; order Crocodylia; family Crocodylidae; genus Crocodylus; species Crocodylus siamensis. The sequence goes on along the minus strand of NC_143406.1, from coordinate 2,122,273 downwards.
AAGTCAAAGTGATCAGTCTTTTTTCTTTTACTTGGCGGAGAGTCATCTGTGACATCTTGTGGGGGTTTGCCCACCTCATGGACCAGGCTACGCCTTTCATATTCATCTATATCTTTCTTTGGACTGCCAAACTTCTCAGAATTTGCCATCTCCATTTCCTTCTGCTGTTTTAACCTGCGGCTTTGCTCCATCTGTTTTCTGTAACTTTGTGTGTGATCAATATCAATGCCGATTTTTTCCTCCGACTCAGCCGACTGTAGTTTTTCTTGGCCGAGTTTATGGTCCGGCATCTCTTCAGGAAGACAATAGTTTTTCCTCATGTCCTCTCTCTCTGTTCCTTGGTCATCTAATAGGTGTATTTGCTTGTGTTGTTTTATCAGATTAAACTTTTTCAAAGAGATGTCTTGCGTTTCCATCAGTTCATCAACTGGTTCTCCTAGCCTTGCCTGTAGATCTGAACTGGGACGCGAGCCAATCCCCACTGAAATGTTAGCAGGCTCCTGAGTATCTTTGGGACTGGTAACAGTAATAAGTCTTTCCAGTTTTATTTTTTTAGATTCCCTTTTCAGTATCTCTTTCCTCAAGGGCTTTCTTTCCAGCTCTCCTTCCCTTAACACTGTAACTTCTCTAGATGAAGCTGTCGTATCAGTTTGCTTTTTCAAGACCATGCGGGCATCTTCCTCATCTTGGCTGCTTCTTTTAACTTCCAGTTTTTGCCTGTCAGGTTTCATGTTTCCATCAGCAAAACGTCTCTTACGAGCCTCTAATTTGTCTAGATCTACTGCATTTGCCCCTTCAGACGTCTGCTCTGTCTTCAGGTGTTTCTTGGGCTTTAGTTTTCCCTCCTTGTCAACCACTTCTACATGGCTGGCAAGCACCTTTTCTTTTGGCACTTTAGTTCTGACAGGCTCCAGTTTAGACTGGTCAGACTTTGTTTGCTCAACTTGAGAGGTCTGGATTTTTTGTTCAAGTGGAGACTTGATAGTGTCATTATCAAGCTTTGCTCTCGGTTTCTCTAGAGGCTGATCAATAACTTTCCCTTCCTTTTCTTTCACTCGGGTCAACACAACGCACGGCATTAGTTCCAGACGGTTTTTAGCTGTCCCTTCTTTGTCAGCTCTCTCTTTACTCTGTTTAGTATTGCCCTTCAGTTTTTCAGGGCTTGGCTCTCTCTCATTTTCCGGATCTGTTTCAGAAGACTGAGAGCTTGGCGAATGGTTTTTTGGTTTTCGTTTTTGCTTCTCTGTTTTATCTTTTTCTAGTTTTTCTGGTTTCTCCTTCCTCACCAAGCGTTTGTCTTTGTCAGCTCTCTCTTGGTCAAAAGCACGCTCTTTATCAGGTTTCTCATTTTTTGCATAACGTTCTACACGGGCTTTGTCAAGTTTATCGTATCTTGGAGGAGAAAGCGAGCTACAGCTCCCGCTGCGGTCTGAAGATCTGCTGTAGATCCTCCTTTCAGAATCACTCTGAAGCCTTTCTGACTGGGAGGGAGACGCTCCAGGGCTCTGCGGACGCCTGGAATGAGTTGGACTTTGGCTGCGCTCTATTGGCCTCCTTTCATGATCTCTGTCCCGATCAGATTCAAATCGCTCCCGCTCCCTCTCCCGTTCTCGTTGTCTATAACTGTACTCCCTTATATCCTGTTCATAAGGATCTCCTCTGTATTCCCTGTATTCTCGTGGATCATCATAATATCGTGGGTCGTAGTAGTCTCCTTGATAAGGATCCCATTCTGCATAAAATTCTCGGCCTCGTGCTGGGTATTCTCTCCGAGGATCTTCGGGATATGTCCCTGGAGTTCTAACAGTCTCATAGTAAGTACGATCAGGGGCATATTCGTAAGATCCTCTTCTTTCATCTCTAGCAAAAAACAAGAACAGTACTGGGATTAGCTTTTCCAGTTAACCAAGGGGTTTAATTATAAAAACTGTTCTACATAAAGAATCATTTTATGATAGTTTCTTTATTTAGAATTACTCAGTGTATGATAGCTGCTATTTGTAGCGGCATACATAGAATTTAACAACAATGAAGTAGCGCATAGTGGATGAGCTGCTTTGTTCGTTTCAAATATCTAGCTAATCACTTTGTTCATGAGGCTGCTTTAATGAATACTTTTGATTCTGTCCTGTTATTCCATCTTTTGCCAAACATGAGTTCAGCTGTGACTTAGAAAGTATTTCCAGTTTCAAGCAGGGAGTAAGTAAAAAATCTGTGGGGCAAAAAAGCGTTATGTATGTATAAAGACTACCCAATTTGAGGCAACTGCTACGCATGCTGAAGCATTTAGTTAGCTCCCGAAATAGACACTTTATTTAAGGTTTGATTAGGCACCTGATATAAACTGTGCTTATCTTACCAGTGAGCAAGATGGTGTGCTTTTCCTTATTCTAACAGAGCAATAATTTTCACAGAGTACTAATAGCTCCTCCATTGAACACAGTGCACTTCCATTACCTATTCACATTGCAAGTCAACAAAATAGTACACTATAAAGTCAGAAACAGAGCAGGTGGATTTCATCTGAAGCGTTCAGCGGCAGAAACCAAGTGATTGCCCCACTACCTTAACACTTCCAAGACTACAAATGAATCAAAAAGCAGTTGCAATGGCAGATAAGTGGGGGGGTTTTAATTTCTCATACTGAAAGTATATATGGTGCTTCAGTTCCCTAAATAGTTTAAACTATGCTTTCCACACTATTTCACACATTCAGACTTCATACAAAATGTGAAATGTTTCTACCTTGTAAGAAACATATAACATTTTTTTAAAATCTAAAATGAAGGGTTTACTACAACAGGGCTGCAAAAAATCAGCAAATCTCAGGAGACATCTGATGAGAACAAGAGGAATCATGCAAATACATTTCTCAGTCTACCAACAGAAATTTACGCTCAAGTCAAAAGGACCAAAATCTGCCTCATATTTCAAAAGCAAAAAAAGTTAACAAGAAGAAAACTGGCTACTCTCTCCATCCACATGGACTTATCTGAAAAAATAGGTTATAAATAATAAATTGGTGAGTAGTATGATTTACCATGCACCTTTCCTGCTCACATGCTCTGCCCTACCACAGGCTGGAATAACTGCAAAGCCCTGGGTAGGTTTGAACAGCTGTTGTGCTCCATAAATTAACCCCACACACAAATATTTCCTTCTGTCCTATCCTGCCCTTGTCCCGAATAGCTCTACGCGTGCTCAGGGCCCAGAATGTGCAAACCACTATCTGAGATGCAAGTCCAGTGTCAAGTATCGATCCCTGAGGGGCCCGGAAATGGTGGTGTGTGCGCCTGGTAAAAAAGGATGCTCAGGTTTGCAATGGTACACATCACACTTGTTTCTAGTCTCAAAGTGCTGAAACCTGTAGGACCTTAACAGTGTGACATTTTTAAGCAAAATTATCAGACAGCTTTTTAATAGGCTTACTAAATGTATTACTTCTAATATATTTAGTCTCTCCTTCTAAGACCTGTTTAGCTGAATTCATAAAGAGCTATGACTTTACAGATGAAAGAATAGAAATAAATAAAATGTTTAAAAATCCTCTGTAAGATTTCAAAAATAACTTTTCTCAAAATGCTGTCACATGCAGGTTTGTATAAGTATGGCCTAAAAATGGAACAGACATCCATTTACGGTGTCCTGAATAATTAAGTTGCAGTTTCACAATTCATAAATACAGTAAGTATCTCAGGCTCCTGCCAGCGTATCTATATACCAGCCTACCCCCCACGCAGTCTGTTCAAATTACCTTTCTTTTTGAAAGATATACATACAATACAGAGAGTTCATTTTGATTCCACAACCAATTAACTTTACTGAATTATTTTCCTCATCTCTTGGATACACTGAGAGAATCCTGGTTTGCGCAGCCTCCTTAGCATCACTACTAGGGACATTTTACAGCTGACGCTTGTTTGCAGCAACACCTTATAAGAGCAACAACCTCTTACCAGCAACATTTCACCTTGGAAAATTTTCCATACCATGGACACAGCTGACACTTCCTATAGCAACAATAGCCATTAAAGAAACAACATAGCACAAAGGTGCAGTCATGTTGCTATTAATAGGGTCTGGAAGCCCTGGATTCCAAATATTCACATGAATAGGGCAGGCTGGGAAGCAAAAAGACTAACAGGTGCTGGACTATAAGATCCAGAACAGAGTTCACCTTTAGTTATGCAAATTGCTCCATGATTAATTATTCTTCACTAGTTAGTAGAGATACAAACATAATGATGGATTAGAAGGGGAAAAAAAGAGAAAAAGAAAAACAAGACTTCACATGCATCCAAGTATCATCTTGTTCTAGAAATCAGTGTTCTAGTCAGAAGAATTTCGCAGGGAAGACGGGCCCAGATGCCTTGTGTGTGCTAGGAGACATCAGACAAACTCATTTCTCCCTTTTTAAATCAGTCAGAGGAAACTGTCACAGTCTGCCTGTTGGCAGATCGCAATCCTTGGCAAGGATATGGGAACACACACATTCATTCCCATTATGCCAATTATAATTTCCAAACCAATCTTCACTTTTTTTTTATCTGGCAATGCTACGTATGTTATGTCAATATACTTTGATCTAAAATGGAAAAGTGGGTAGCTCGTAGTTGCAAATAATGTCAGACTCGTTTCATTCTCAGATCATTCAAAACCTCAAAAATTAAGCCAGCCTTTAATTTCTGTCATAGTAACGTATCAATCTATAGAGAAAACTAGCTTGCCCATTCTCCATAACAATCATTAGTAATGAATTTTATCCAGAAAGTGTTCCTAAGTAAGGCTGCATTAAACCAGTCTGGAAAAGTGACCCTTCTGGACCGAACAAACTGTCTTTTGCAACCCATATATAATAGTTACAGGATGATGAGAAGTGAAGCAATGAATCTAGAGAGAACGCACTTTTTCAAGTTAGATAACAAGCAAAAAATGTAAGTCCTCCTCAGAGTTCTTATTATTCAGTCAAGCCAGGGAGGAAAGATGGGTCTGCATGGAAACTTTGTATCATCAGTTCAAGAGTTGGAAAATATGTGACTGTTGTAATGGGATCAGCTGATCTGTTAATCTGCAAACTACTATGAGGGAAGGGAAAGGAATTAAAAATAAAGCACTTCACACCATTAAGTCAGCTGAGTATTTAGACTGCATAGTGGAGCAAAGGACTTCAGTTAAGTCTTTGACACACACAGATTTTTTGGTACTATGGATATGGAAACTGTAAGACACTGGCTTTTTCCAGACAATCGAACCATTTCAATCTGTAGAAAGGTTTAAGAATTAACACAAGGAAACTACAATCTATAACTAACCATTAATACACTTGTCTTTTCAGTACACCACTGGTTCAGTGTATGAGCATTAAAAGTTCTCTGCCCTGAGTTCAAAGTGGAACGGCGACTTCTTCAAGTATACTCGCATCTCAGAAGTGCAGAGGCAGCAGACAAAATGACTGAGTTTGGCTACGTGTGTGGCCTTCATTTTAAAAGTTCCTTTAATTTAATTTTGTCCTCCAGTCTTAACTAGATTTAAAATTGCATTAGAAAAGCAAGGGAAAGGAATAGGTGTATTAGATACATGCCTTCTTTCTGCCAGCATTTCATAAAAGTCTCTGATATCTTGACCTGTTTTCTCCATGGAATGATAAAATGCCAACTGACTCTCTCGGTTTGCAAAATCCACCTGAAAAACAAAGGGTAAAGCATGTTCAATAAAGGAAACATCCCATTCTGACACAATTTGAGAGTCTGCTACAGAACCTGAATATATGAACAGAAGGGAGTGTGGGTGGGATCCAGTTAAAAAAAAAAAAAAAAACAATCTTCAGGACTGGCAATTAATCCTGCCAAGATGAAAGGCCTTCCTCTCATTATAAATGTGCTGCAAAGCACAGCGTAATTGGATGGAGTTTTACCAATTCTGATTGGGATGTGTTATTCCAGCTAGGGAAGAAACGGCAACTGAGAAGCTCTTGTTCCAAGAAACTGAAAAATGTATGAGCACCCTTTACCGTCATAAAGCAGCTTTCATCTCAGAATGTCAAAAATGGGTCAATGCTATTAATCTGTTCTACAGATGAGAGTTCAAAAAATCTACCCCCTCCCCCCGCAACTCCAGGTTACACAGCCAGGCAATGGCACAGATGAGCAAAGAACCCAAGAACTCTGACTGCCAGCTCCAAGTTCTAACCACTAAGCACTTTCTATTTCCCTCCCAACGGCTTGCTACAAACTTAAGAAAATAAAGACATAACTGAAGCCGGAAATTAAGGTTCCAATTGGGTTCGTCTAAACGCATTCCACATAAGGCAACAGTTTTTACATTTTTACATGAAATACTTGCTCTAAAAGAAATCTGTAATGGAACTCACACACACAGATAATAAAAGCGTGCTGAATGTTCCAAAGTCACTTAGTTGTAAGACCCACAAACACAAAACACAAAACCTTTAAATAACCATAACCTTGTGTTCTACATAAAGGCTGCTTATTATATTCAACTCCTTTGAAAAATATTCAGCTCCTAACCGCGACAACACCAAAGTTTCAGATGTCTTCGGCAGGTGAAACATCATGCCTGAAGTGATGACCCACTCTTTAGGAGAGAAGGAAGGAGGAGGAGAAAGGTAACTCAGAAATTGGGCTGACACTCTAAATTCCTGGATTAGCGTGGTGCCTTTGTAATACTGCGGGACGGTAAAAACACGTATTGACAACAGGGACACCAATGTCCAGGAGCTTAGGGTGGCAAGAGCGGTGAAACAAATGAGAGGACACTAAAGAAGGCTTTCTGAGCAAGAGTGCAAAATGCCCTAACACCTTACTAAGCCGAGTTGAAAAAATTAGTTGAACCCTGCAGAGATCTGGGACATATATGTCCCACTAAGTATTCCTCTGACTGGCAGTCTGCAAATGCCAGCAAGTTAAGGGCTAAGACCTAAATAACATTTTTTTTTTCTCTTTTGGAGGTCATTTCTGCACACCTTAATTTTATTCCCACCGATTTTCCTCCCCTTGGTCTCTTTTACAGCTGCTTGTGCATATTCAATTTCATTGTAGAGAACCAGGGCCATGCCTTTTAAGCGGTCAAACACCACCTGTAAAAAACAAAAAAACAAAACAAAAACCAAATAAGAGCCTCATCCACAGGACTTAATGTCAGTCCCAACAAATTCCTAAATCATGAGGATACAAGAAAATTTTTATCAAAGTAAATTTTCAGGCTTTTCTGATGAGGCTTATTGGAATAAAGAAACAATAAAAGGACAAGGGACTGGATATTGTGGCTTGAGGTATATTATTGCCTTTATTTTGTTTTTCTGTATTTTACTTTTAGCATTTTCTTGGTGACTGAATACTGTCATTTTTGTTATTGTTTGTAGTTGTGTTTTTGAAAATTCCCAATAAATTTTAGGGGGGAAAAAAGGTAAAAGGAACATTTAACCACAAAACAGAATAAACTTTTGTTACAAACTGCAGCGTCATTCTTTGGTTGCTAAATATGCGATTTACAAAAGACACCTTGGCATAGCAATGTATATGTATTACTCACGCAAACAAAGGATACATTCAAAATGTTAAAGTTGCAACACAAACCCATAACCAGGTTAAGGAAGTAGGTCCCTGACCCTGCAAAGATTTACACACACGCTTAACTTTAAGCACGCATATAATCCGACTGAAACCAACGTGACCACTCAGCATCAGGATGAGTTAAGGATGTGCATAATTATTTGCAAGATTGCAACATTCATCTCTAATACCTACACAAAATGGATCTTGGAAGCTGAGTGTCCCGTTGTGTGACATGGGTGTGATGCACAACTGTAACACTCTTTGGATGTACCTTTTCCATTGTGAATTTCCTGCAGGATTTTTAAAAGTCATTTTTGGTCTATTTGCCAAAATATAATTATATCCAATTATGCAATTAGCATGCATAAATATAATCACATAATTAGAGTATGTTTCTCCTACGTGAAACAACATGAGAATTCTAAAGAAATTTTGTTGGGAAAGAGGCTGTACTGCACAGGAGCAGCAGACAGGATCTATTCTTTATCTCGGCTCATTCAAAATACTTGTTTTCAAACACAGAAAGTAACTGCACTATGTATTGGATCAACAGGCTGCAAAACTATAGACCCCTATAGGCCAAATTTCAACCCAGAGAGAATTTCTCTGTCTGAGCTATGAAACCCTAGAAAGTTGGGGTTGAAAGGACAGGATGTAAAGAAAGAAAGACAGTAACAACTTCAAACCACATACCAAAGCCTCCCACCTACCTTTACCACAGGCCCGTATCGGCAGAAATGTCGGGTTAAATACTGATCCGTAACGTTTGTAGAAAGACCATCTAACCACACGCAGTTTGTAGGCATGCTCTTTCCAAAACCCAGCTGGACACAAAAGGGCAAAACTTCCATCAGTTCACACGTATTTGCTATTCACGCGTATAAAACCAATTTTAACTGAGCACACCTCATTTAGAGTTATCTGAAGAAATCTAGTCATTTGTACAGATTTTCTAAAATTAGCATCTCATGCAGGTGCACGCAAGTCGTAATCAAATAGTAATTAATAAAAATAATCCTGCAGACTTAAACAAATACAGCTGTTTGAAAATATTTGCTTTTGTGTGAATTTAGGCCTTGTGAAAGGTGCTGGATTGATAGCTTTTGGGACAGAAATCCTCTATTTATCCTCAGAATCAGTTCAGCACTGGTTGGAGCAGTTCAATCTTCTTAGCACTGTCCCACCAAACACTGACCTGGAGGAACTACCTTTAAAAGGTAAGAGGATAAATCAGTCTCCATGTCCATTCAATCTTTGGCCTCTCTGCTGAGACTGCAAAGAGAGTTGCCAATTAATTCCACTTCTGCTTGCTGTTGAAAATGTTATCACTACCTAACCTGATCTACAAAATACAAAGAAATATCAAAAAAAGTACAAACAATCATCTTCCCTTTCACAGACTAAACATTTGCAAAAAATACGTAACGCTCAAAACAAAACTGACCCGGAATAGGATGAGCTGACCGGAGAATTTCTTTACCTTGAGTCGGTTATTTCCAAGGTATTCTCCATCCATCTTCTTAATTGCTTTACACACACTTGCAATATCACAGTACTGCAGGAATGCATATTGAGGAACTCCGTTTACTTTCTTGATGTCGATATCCTGGAAAAAAAGCAGGCCACATTCAGCAATATGCCAACCAAGAGAGATTCAGCTGTATAAACTAGATCTAAATGGATTTTTTTTTAACCAGCACTGCTTAACTAATATTTGTATTGCAGGGGGGATTTAAACATTAGCAGACAGCGAGAAGGTGCACTGGTCTGCTGCTTTTCATTCCCATGGTAAAACTGGACCCTAAGGACTCAACAAAAGCTCTTCACAGTGAAGATTTAAAAATGGAAAATGATGTTGGTGAACACCCAGAAAAACTAACCTGACCCATTCACAATAAACAATAGCTTTGTTTGACACTGTGTTAAATAAACCAAGACAGCTCAGCACCATAAAACAGTTTTTTCACCAATAAAGGTGGAAGGGAAAATAAATGGCCCCAAAACAAAGCTTGTTTGGGAGTCAAGAGCCAAATTAGCTTACTTTTCCAAATAAACTCAATTCATCCTGTTTCTAGAAATAGAGGGAGATGCTGGGCTCTTCTCTTGACCCAAATTGGTGCTGATGAGGCAAAGCAAAAAAGATTAGGAACTCCTGACATGTGACCCCAAGAGGCCTGAGGCTTGTTCAGAGACTCACAAATGCAGTAAGAGGAGAACAATTAATGTATACTAAAACCTGGCTTTAATCTATTTTTAAAAACAGCAAGTCCAGAGTTGACATGTGGTCAACACTCAGGCTTACTACTAGTACTGGCATACATGCTGGAAGTCTCTGAACAAACCCACAATATTATGATTCATTCCAAGCTGAAAATAGAAGGTAGAGGGTTGTTGTTTTTTTAAATAGCACAAGCTTCCTCGGAGAACTATGTGCCAATGCTAGCACACTAATTTGAGCCTAAATGTTTAAATATTCAACGTAGACTAATTTCATGGTTAATAAATTTAGGGAGAAGACACTAGTTTAATACAGGGCTCAGCCTGGAGCTCTTTATCAAAAAAAAAAAAAAAAACTACAGGTAAGCAGGGAGAGAACTATTGGACTTTGACAGCCCAAACCTAATGACTTCAGCATCATACTAATAAAGGGCTACGTCTTCAAAAGTCTGAAGCAGCATTTCTGCAACCTTGGCAAACTGTATTTGTCCAACTCACCCTGGGCAAGCAATTTCTTTTGACAGGCAAATGGAGTATCATTACTTTGTCCATTACCCTCTCAAAAAAGGAAACAAAATAAAAATCTACCTTGTGCCTGACCTGTTAACGCTTTCATGGGAACGCTGCGCTGCTGCTTCAATTCAGACCTATTAGCTATTTTAACAGCACAGAAGTAGTTCACATAAAACCAGCTTGCAACACACTGGACTATCCTCATCATCTGGTACTGGTACAAACTGGTATCAGCGCAGCTCAGCTGGCATAAGATGAAAAAAGGGTTTGAGCCATATTCAGCGTGCAGAGTGCAGACTCACCAATTAGCACGGATTTCAGTTACAAAGGTGTTGTGATATACAGAGCTGACAGACAGTTTCGCAATAAAATGGAAGTCGTATGTTTGCCAGCACTGCAATGTGCAAGGATGTCATGACCATTTTTAGCTAGAGGTGGCACCCCTTCTCAACTGAAAGGCAATACCTCAGATGCCAACAACTGAAAGGTCTAAACAGAGTGAAAATAGTGCCGAGTAGCCATGGTTACTATTATTACTAGACTAACAGCGTACTCAAAGCAAGCTATCACTGCAGAAAGTCAGATATGGTAGAAGGTATAGTACTGTACAAAGTTATTTTATTCTTCTGGAAAACTTCTCTTAAATCCTAAAGGTGGTATTATTCAAAAGGGAGTGTGAAATAAGGGGAGAGAAGGGAATTAATCCTCTGTAACTATTTCAGTTGAATAAGCTTGTTCAACTGAGAAGCCAGACTTCTTTGTGTCATCACTAACCATTCTGCTTATTGTCTTGTTCTGTCCCATTGTTACTGAACAGGCTGTCAGAGCTGACTGCTACTTGCACAAGCAAGCAAGCAAAGTCTTTGTTTCAAAAATCAACAGGAAGCTTGGATTTCGCAACAGTAACAATGAACAAACATGAAAATAGAATTAAGCACATTTACATCCATGATGGATGCTAATGACTTCTCTGCAACTCTCCTCTCTTGCAAAAAATCCTTAAGTTTCTCATAACTGCACACAAGTGAGGCCTACTTCCATTCCAAAGTTACTTCCCTGCAATGCTGGTATGCTAAAACATCATTTGAAACTCAAAGCAATGTTTCTGGGTGTATCAGGGCAAGGCAAATTACTTGGATCGTGGAAGAACGCAAAAGGCTAAATTAATTGTATTCACAGACTCAGAGTGATCAATATTACATTTCACTCTCCCTCTCATTTAGTTTTTTGCCATGCACATTTTACACTGAGATCAAAGTCAGAAGTAGTATGTGTGCCAAAAAATAATTAACGTACCACTATCCCACCAAAGCGCTGAAATATGTTGCGAAGGTCATGATAGGTTGTGGTTTTTTCCAGGTTCCCAATGAAGAGAGTTCGTGTTGCTTTGGGGTGGAATTCATCTATCCTTTCATCCAAAGGGCGAAATTCATTCTCACTTTCTGTTTCTAAAGACAGGAGAGATGGGAAAAACCTTTAAAATATACTGAGGTGTTTTCAGTTTCTTCTAAACCCTGTTTTTGGAATAGCAGAAATGGTTTAATCACTATCTTTAACAAAGACACAGCAGGGCACTGGACATTTAGCAGACCTCTACCACCACCACGAGTTATAAATCTGTCTCAGGCCACTATACGAATGCCAAGGAATCTGGACCTTTGGGTGCCACTCACTGAAAAAAGAGGTACGTTCCACATCAGCTGTTCTGGAAAACATACCTTTAAACAAGAATAAGGTATTCTATTGCCAGGAATTAATTCAATAGGCTTCATTGTATTCACGTGAGTGCTGATTTGGTGCATGGAAAATGTACTCTCTAACTGGTCTGTTTAACAGATAATTATGTACAATAGGTTCCATTATGCTCACCGAAGATAAATTGAGAAAAGCTTAACTTGAGTGCCCAAAGTTAAGGCTTTCCCTACACATTTACTTCACATAGCCCAGGCCCTAAAGAAGGCTGTCCCCCCTTCCGACAACACTTTGACAGGATTCAGTGCCACATCTAGACCCTGTTCCCTCTATTTCACTGGAGTGAAGCACATCAACAAAATGAAATCTGGTGGCCACAAGGAACAGGATGGGAGATGATGGAAGGCTTCCTTCACTGACGGCTTGTGCCTGGAATGCTTTTCCTGTCTGGCCTGCCTAGCAGCAGACCAGTGGCATCCACTGTCCCTGTTCTGGGATTTATTCTGGCACATTTCCTAGCTCTTTTAAATTATGATTTTTTTATTTCTTTTTTTTTTTTAAACCAAAGTGGAGTCATTTTAACATTCCTTTTATTCATTTGCTGCCTCTTATGAGAGTTCCTATAATCTTAAAATGGCAACACGTTTAGAGGGAAGTATGAAAATCAGTGTCATCTTTTGTGCTCACCTGGTCCTACCCAGGCTGTCACTTCGATCTGCATGCCAAAGAACAGCTTTCCTTTTGATGCGTTCAGTGCTTTTTCCTGGTCCTCCTGTTGGCGGAAGAACACCAGTCCATACCGCTCCTCAGAGGCCCCGTGAATCTGTACGGATGTCACCTTCCCGTATTTCTTGAACTCATGAAAAAGTCCATCCTTAAGGCTTGTGTCTAAACCACAACATAAGCATTAGTAAAATGCAATAATTATTTTCTAATGCTATTAAAGTAATGAAAGATACAGAAGTAAATACACTGAAAGAGCAGTAAGGTTGCAACGTCAATGAATCAAAAGTTAAAAGTAGCCTGTGCAGCCAGACTCAAAAGTTGCCCACACCTCCCCTTTGCATATGCATTATATGAAAATCTAATACATGCATTATCTAGTAATACTTTACTATGTGATCCCATACTACTTTTTCCACAGGAACTCTATGCTTCATTCAGTACAGGATGAATGGTGACCACCTAAGGTGCAACTACTTCATTTCGCCTTCACTTTCGAGGTGTAACTCACTGACTTATTTCTGAACAATACTCAAACCTCGCACTGAATTATTATTAATTTCTTTGTGAGTCTTTTTATGGCACTCATCACTGCAGCTATCACATCCAAACATTAGCAAACATATTTCCATACCCACTTTGGAAAATTAAGGGATATATGTTCATTTCACAGATGAGAAACTGAGGCAGAGAGGTTATTTTGAGTGCCCAAACTGAAATGGCTATGGCTTGACATTTTAGAGCACTTTTTATTTTGTATGTCCAAAGCACCATTCCCTGTGACTACAATGGCAGGTGTGAGCGCTGAACCCAACGGTCTCCTGTTGAACAATCCTGAATCAAGAAAGCCAGAAGCACTGGTCACCTGTGAAATCTAGATCTTGTCTCCCTTTGCTTCCTAATCAGCTTGCTTCTTCCTCCTCGTCCTCCTTGCTGCCAGCAGCAGAACTGAGAGCACTGAAGACCCCTGTCCTCAGGGCTGGGGCCACAGCACCACTCAGTAGCAACTGCAGACAGTTCTGTTCAGCCCAGATAGGCCTGGGCTGGTACACACTCAATACCTATGAAATCTCTACAGAACTGTGCAGCCAAACTCAAGCAAGGCTCTACTGAGCACACACAAACCAAGATTTTTCAAGGGTTTATCATTTGGCCAAATCTTGGCAGTTTTTTCCCCTGGAAAGAAGACAAAAGGCATATGACCTGATACAAGGCAACGTTCCTGCCAAACTTCAAGGCTCTCATCCAAAATATGGAAACATTACAGGCTCACAGGCACAGTGACTGAAAACATCTTTTTATACATGGAGAAAATTGATTTCTCCTTGATCATGTTCTTGAAAATGGCTAAACCATTTTTTGCTGAACTTTTCCAAGAGTTCAGGCAGAGGCAAACACCTGGCTTAAACACAGCAGCTAACATTACGGTTGGTAAAGTTAAAACCAACTGAAAGCAAGGATTTATAAAGATGTTATTGGGCAACTTTAACAAAAAGCTGTGCTGCCAGCTACATAAATACTATGTGAGGGCCTGGACATGACATGTTAACAGCAACATAATTTACATCAGTTTTATACATCGGTCTAAATTAGAGCTACGGAGCTAACGGACAACTGGTTATACTGGGTAGGCGCTATGATAGCACTGCACCCCTAGATGGCAGAGGAGCATGCAATGGGCCCGGCTGCACTGAGCCAATGGCTAATCTGAGATACTAGTGAATACACAGTTACACCAGTGTGTTTTTACTGCTGTTTTTTTCCCCCAGGGTAACTCTACACCATATTCCACACCAATGTAGCTGTGTCATGTGTCTAGCCCTTGGCTTCATTTTCAATGGTGCAAGGAGAAGAGAGACTCCCGGTGACTGTTGTAAAGGAAAGGTGCTCAGCTGCAAGGCCAGAAGCACTCAGAGGTTTATTAAACTTCTGAAATTTTTGTCCTGTAGTAGTGCTGCAGTTTCCTTGTATCCTTCTTCAAACCTAAATGCTCTTCACATGTAATCGGACCCTTTCATTACAACATTATGACAGCAGTAACCTTGTGACTAAGTTTCGTAAATGATGGCTCATTAACCTGCACTTACACTTCCCTATGCAATAAAAAAAATGATACTGGCAAATACTTTTAAAGGGACAGATCTATTTAAATATTAGGTAAACATGATGGAGACTACAGATCTATTCAATTCCTTCCATTAATCTCTCTTTTTCGATTACAACACCTCTTTCCCACACGGATTTTACCTGTTGAGCGTACTGGAAGATTTTGAACCTTGATCCCAAAACTTTTACGGGGCTCATCTTTCTCCAGAGATGGAAGCAGCTGGGATGTGGGTGCTGGAACTGCTGTAGACTGAACTGACCGTGCTGGGGACTCATCACTTGAACTGCTGCTGGAGTCACTACTGTAAAAGAAAAAATCAAAAGGCCACTCAGCAGGAAAAGAAACAAGTGTGACTGGAGACTAGTGAGTGTTTTTAAATATTAAAATCATAAAAAGGCAAGAGGATTTTATTCTACCAAGCAAGAGTCAGATACGTTGACTATAAATGGTAATAACTGGACTAAAATATGGCTCACATCCCCACGTCTATCTCACCGCAGCAGCAAAACCACAAGAGACGGCAAGTTCTGTCTGTAAGTTAAAATACCTGTCCTCAAAATACCAATAAAACCGTGTTAATGAAGAAAACTATTTGAAAAGGATTCTTTCAAAGCATTTCCTTTTTCCATTCTCAAATGCCGAGAATCCAGTTTCCGTAACACACCCCAGCCTATACAATGGAATTCATAATCATCCTACAAATATTCTCTTACAAAATCCTCGGAGGAGACAGTCAAGGAAACAGAATATGGGTAAAATGTCAAACAGCTCCTGTTACATTCTGTGACAATGGAGGAGATTTAATTAAGTGTAATACAGTGCTTCATCAACTTCGGAGCTGTGTGGGAAGACTGAAAAAAATATACAGGGTACACAGGTCTACTGAGGCCTTAAAATCCCTTTCAGCGTTCTCACACATAAAAGGAAATGTTATGGCAATCCCAGGTGCTGCTGTCAATCTGGAAATTGGCTCCACAGTTTCTCCCTAATGTGGCAGCTATATCTTTAAAAGAAGATTCCCACCTCTAAATAGATGACACTGGAAACTAATGTCCCTTGTGAGAAAACCAAGACAAGTTTTTGCCAACTGCTCGATAATTACCTAAACGTCTGTGAGTCATCAAACACTGTTTACAGACTGAGTCTCAACAGGGAACTTCAGACTGAAGGGTTATGGTCCTAAGAACACTTTTGCATGATGCAGCTACTCCAGAATAAGGACCGTCTGCCAGATCAAACCAGTAATCAGTCTAGTCCAGTCTGGCTGGACAGTGGGGCTGCTGCCAGCTACTTCCTAAAAGGTGAAAAAAATTCCCTACCATGAATAATTATCACAGGCTTGCCCTTTTGGAAAACTGTCTATACAGTCCTTACCAGTCATCCTTTCCCTCACGTGGTATGAGAGTTTACCCCACTTGTAAAAATACTTTTTTTAATGTAACTGAATATCCTCATTCTCCAATAAATAAGTCTCTTGAATTGTGCTAAACATCTAGGCAAACTGGTAGCTTGAACTTAAAACTGTTTTGTATAAAAAAAGTCTTAAATGTCTTGCTTTTCAATTTCTCCTAATGTTCCTTCAATGCCATGAAAGCAAAAATAATAAATGTATACATACTTAAGTGCCATAACAACAACAACAACAATAATAATAATAATAATAATAATAACGGGGCCAGACTTGATGATCTTGCAGGTCCCTTCTGGCCTTTGAGTCTATGGGTTTAATAATAATAAGGGGCAGCTAATTTATCTTCGCTGTGCCATTATTTTACATATCTATTATGCCCCCTCCCTACATTAAGCAATATCTCCCTAGGGAATCTATTTAGACCGCTAATCATTTTTGCTCCCCCATTCTAGATATATTTCACTTTGACTATATCATTTTTGACACAATATTCCAGATGAGGGTATATACAAGGTGTTTTAATACTGATGGCAATATTTCTTCCCCCCAGCCTTCCTGCAGCGGCATTTTTATATTCATTTTTTATATAGCTTGAGCAGCAGCAGTAACAGAAAGACCCCGGTCAAAGTGCAGGCTGCACTGTCCTAGACCTGTGACTCTCAACATGGCACCCTCGGGTGTCTTGAGAGCCTTTCAAGGGTGCTGCTGCAGGGTGCTACACAAGGTTAGTGCTGCTATGTGTGCAAACTTGAATCCCAAATAAACCCAGAGATTTTAAATGGGAATAGACAGCATTAAAAACATTCTGGCTTGTTGAAGGCTCTGAGTTCTTGGCAACAGAAGTATTTTACCGTAGCCAAAAACTGAGTGAAAACGAAGCGCTGACATTTTCCAAGGGGTGCCCCAAGCCTACTGAGGGGTGCCTTGAGCCTAAAAAAGGTTATGAACCACTCTCCTAGATACCGTGCAAACCATCCTAGTAAGCACTGTCGCTATCTGAAAGCACTTTCATTATGTTTAGAAGACAAGACAGAAAGAAACAAAAATAAGAAAAACACTTGCCAAAAGCAGAATACAATTTTTTCCTTACAAAACAACCAACCAAGCTGTTTTATTAGCTGTGGTTTGTATTCTGAATAGATTCTAAACCTGTACCGCCCCAAAGATATGTCTGCCATTAGGAAAAAAGGCAAGCTCCATCACTCCTCAGGAGGCTTGGCAGTGAATTAAATGAGGCAATATTAACAAAAGGAGAGAACAGGAGTATTGGGAGAATTCAAGGCACTACTAGTTAATAGAGAAGTAAATATCTAGTACAGGGGTATGGAGCAAAAAGGACTTTTTCCAAAGTGGGGACTGTGCCCACACCTCCACAGATTTCCCTGGGAGTTGTGGGTGCACCTTTCCCACTGCAAATCATGTCTCAGGTCTTTTAGAATTAGTTGAAAAAGATCCACCCATTCCACGACATTCCAGAGAAATGAAGTTTTACCAAACTTCCTCTCTAGGCTTTTCCAGAAAAAACAAGACTGATAGACCAGCTCCACAGGCAAGTTACTTTCCTTTCACTTTTTGTTATCTTTTTAAAAGAGAAAGTTCATTTTTTCAGCTGAAGAAACACACTTGGAGAACTTTTGCAAGCCTGAGTTTTCAGCTTCTGTGGATGGGTGTAAAAAATGGTGTGTTTAATTTTCCCTATGCTACAACTAGAGCATTGCCTTCTACATAGCTGCAAAAAAGTAAGAGGCACTTTAAGTCATATGCAGTTTTTAAAGCACAAAAAAATAAAATTCACAAGCTATAGAAAAATGTCCCATGTAAGTAGAATGAGAACTTGTAAACAATACTGAAAATACTTTCCTGCTGTCAATGCGTAGAAAATAAAGGCATTTTACTAATTTTTTCTGCTAACAAGAGCTAAGCAGTCTTTCCTGCCCAAGTGCAGGGGAGCTGAACCCAATCATTGGTCCCTTCCAGCCCCTAATAACTATGACACTGCAGTAATTCATAAAATGTTTAGAAAGACCAACATTTAAGAAGGTAAAAAGTTTAATACGGGAAGACAACAGATGACCTTAAACCAGGGGTGGGCAAAATGCAGCCCACGGGCCAGATGTGGCTCACCAGGCCATTGTATCTGACCGGCAGGGCCCATAAAAAATTCAGAAAATTAATATTTATCTGTCCCTGGCTGCCTGTCATACAGCCCTTGATGGCTTGCCAAAACTCAGTAAGCAGCCCTCCGCCCAAAATAATTGTCTGCCCCTGCCTTCAACTGTACCACTCACCATCACGTTCCCTGACAATTTTTATAGGTAATCAGTATGGGCTGTGCCAAGCCAGAAAGCAACATAAAGGAATTGCTTACAGAATCTATACATTTATTTTCCATGTCAAGCTGTAACGTAAAAATCAGGAGGCATTGGCTTAATTTTTTCACAACCAAACCATGCCCAGGCACACAGCTTATCCCCAGAAAGGGCCACCTTGCTCTCCACCACACGTGCATACTTACTGGATCAAAATGTCAGGCAACAGGAACGGGCAAGCTCCTGACCTGCCGTAACATATATGGACTGTACAGACAGAAGGTGGAGCAGAGTGGCCCTATAGAGACCGACTGGTTCAGCGAAGCATAACCTTTCGTAGGCATCAGCCTACTTCTTCATTAGCACCCGACAAAGCAGGCTCTGCCTTCTGCCCATCTCCAGACTAACACAGCTCGCTCCCTCTCTCTGAACCGTACGGGAAGGTGTGGCTGTACTGGCAAAATTTTCTAGTATCAGATCACACCTACAGCTTTACTCACATGTTATGTGTTTCTCATAAATGTCTTATTTTGTATGCAAATATATCAGGAAGCTGATGTTTAAACAAGGACCTATTTTTAGCCTGTCACTGCCTGTCTTTTATCCAGCTGGGTCGCACATAAACTTCTGAGAGTGAACTGCTGTTATCCCAGTTTTCATCATAGCATCCTACTAATATCCAACACGAATGACTTCACTGTAGGTCCAAGAAGAAGGACAACGGGGGCTACTGAGGAAAGTATTTTTATTTTAATAAAATTAGCTACAGAATGAAGAAAAGTGCATGTTATCTTCAAGTTGCCTCCAATGCAAAAGGCCTTCTATTAAAAAATAAAATACCAATAAAATACTGTATAGCTAGTGCTATACAATAATGCTAGTGCTAGTTAGACTAGTACTATACGCAGGAGTACTGGTTTTCTCTGATAAAAAAAAATCCCCAATTTTCAGGTTAAAAAAAGTAACCCCCAAAAGCTTGCTAAGAACTTTTTTCCAACTACTCAGTTGGTCTAATAAAAGATATCACATCTAAAGAACCTCGCCTACCCAAAATCTACATTTTTTCTGTGATTAAAATAAAACGCCTCCAATACACAGATGTGTGTATAGCGGTGTTTCATTCTGATGATGGAACAATGTGAATTTTGGGTTACTTTTTTAACCCAAAAATTGAGGATTTTTTTTTTTAATCAAAGAAAACCAGGATCCCTGGCTATAAGTAATACTGTGTAAGATGTATGCATTTTTAGTAAGCTAGACAAGTTTTTCTCTCTCCTTTTTTTTTTTTTTTTTTAATCAAGGTATAATTAACGAGTACTAGATCTGGCGATCTGAGTAAGGTGAGCCCCTACTCCCGGACAGAGCCCCAGAGACTTCTGCGTGACTCCACTTGTACGTAAGGGTCGGGCCAAGGGGATCAGACTGCAGAAATGGAGCCAAAATCTGTTGTGTTTCACAGAAAAGGAGCAAAAGTCACACCAAAGAGTTTTGTATCAGGTATATTCAGTTCTCTCTGTATTTGACTAATGGCCTCTGAATAAAGCGTTTACACCTTTCCTTCCACAGAAATAGCCTGTCATCAAGTAATTGCATTTTTCAGTTCTAGCAACTGACCTATAAAGGTATTTTTATACATGGAAAATGAAAGAGAAAGAATACAAAGTGAGCTCCTTGCTTTGTTCCCCAGCAAAATGAGATAAAAGTGAGACTCCAAACCAGTCAATGTACCGGGATACCTGCTGCTCCTTGTCAATGGCAGGCTGTGCTGAATCAAGGGATCTCACAGCCTACCTTAGACTTCTGCAATTTTAAAAAGTGGGACAATTGTCGTTTCTGAGAATTGATTTCAGAACTGAGTCAGCTGTAATTGCGGCAGCTGCCGTTATTATAGCAACAGCAATGAGGAAACACTGTAGCCATTCATGTAAAATAAATTACAAAGGAGCATTAATGCACACTGAGGGCAATGTGCTGCCAAACTTCAGGTTTTAAAAAGCAAGCCCCTTGTAGTCAAACTGGGCAAAAAAACCATATGAAACCCTTGTGATTTGTCAAGGGGTAAATTTTTGCCAGATTTTCAACATAATAAATATTAATATATATTTATTTTAAAGTGGCTTAGTTATAACCCCCTTCAAAAAGCTTAAGCAGAATTGGTAACTGATCCTAAATTCTTGTAGCAGTACTCCATCCCAGACATTCATTTTTCTCCGCATATAACTGAACTCAGGAACTCTGCCTCCATCAGTTTTGATTCAATCCACAGTTGCGGTAATTGCTAAGAAAAGATCATTTTCTACATAGATGCTGTAACATGGGACAACCTTCTCAGCAGGAATCCCAGTGGACAGAGGAGGCTGTTCACTCAGCTCGTCAGCAGAAGATACCAATCCAGCCAGGAAATCACAAGCTAACATGCAGTGCAGTAGTATCTCTAATAGGAAAAAAAACCACACTTTCCTTACTGCACGAATGGTAAATTATAGCAGATCATTTGTATGCAAAATATCAGCTATGGGTATCAGTTAATGATCTAGCTATATAGTGCTGACTTCAATGCTAAAGTTAACCCCTTTAATGCCTTCGATTTACACAAGATAGTTCTGAAACAATTCTCTGTAAGCTCCAAGGACCTAGTGTGGCAGACAGTAAAAACACTGTCATAAAACTTATCACAGAGCTCTGGAAATACCAATACACTGATTATAAAACAGATACACCTACTGCTAAAGGAGAGAGAAAAAATTATAGTGGAGGGGAGGGAAGCAGAGAGGGAGCATGTTTCCAACTGTCTAGTATTGCTGCCTCAAAAACATATACCCTATCCCATGCCAAAAGTAGTGTAAGTGATGTAACCTGTGAAGTATCTGAAGATCTTTTCTGGATGAAAAGCAATATATCAAAGTATTGCATATAAAGTTGCATTACCAAATGCTATCTCTATAGTACCGTACACCTAGTAGTATAGGTAAATGCTATTTAGATTTTGGTATCTTTTAAATATACCAGAATGGGCCAAATTCCCTAGAAATGCAATTTACAATGATGCACACATTAAAATGCAAGGGGGCTGGACCAGATGATCTGTAAGGTCCCTTCCAGCCTCAAACATTTGTGAAACTATGAAATATTTAACCATAGTAAGGAATCCACCAGCATCAGATCTTAAGCCCCTCCTCATCGGACTCGATGATCTATTGAGGTCCCTTCCGACCCTAGTATCTATGAATCACCAACCCCAGCTCTTGTCACATTCCTCCCTCCCCAAAAGCCAGAACAAAGAGGTAATAAGCCTTGCTGGATTCCCTGAAGGTCAACAAATTCAGGTTATTTCATACCAAAATAGGTACTGCGTTCCCAAGATGAGAGCCCTTGTCTACTTCACATGTCTGCGTTGATTATAAATGTGATATAGTGTTACAGATATAAATATCTTTGCGCATCTCCTGTACAAGTATACTATGAGCCAAAGCCTATTTATAAGCTTCTGACCCCTTGAAACTCAACTGACCTCAAACCTGCTGTTCTAGTTAAGCATCTTTCCAATAAACTATAAGCTGTTTAGTGCACAACTTACAAGACAAACTCTGTCACCAGGAGCCCCAAATAGTCCATTATCTGTTTTGATGCATAGAGACAGGAATAGTTACAGCAAGGTTTCACCTGTTCAAAAGAGCAGGTCCTGTAAACTCAAGAGGCAGGGTGTGAAGGTTTAACATGCATCTTCCTCAGAGCTGATTCACTTTGAGCACTGACCTAAATAGGGAAGAGATTAACAGACAGCAGCTCTAGATCTTTTAAGTGCCTTGGAAGGCAACACAACACATCCCTGTCTTTTTCCTGGTTAATGTAAGGAACTGACTACCCACAACTGAAAGACACCAATAAAGCAGGCAAAAAAAACTAAAGCTTCTCTTAATAGACTGAAATATTACAATTCTTTACTTTATTTTCAGACAAAAGGTTAATAGTTAAAGTTCAAGCACTATGAAGCACAAGCACACCATGGTGAGCATGAACCCTGATCTCCCACTCCATGACAAAATATTAACATAGGCATAGAAGCAGATCCCAGGTGTACAAATATATACTGGACCTTGGATTTGAAGTGTAGGGAGGTGGGAGGGGGGTGAAGAGTGCCTCTAATTCTTTCACTATATTATACCATGTCTGCAACACTGGCTTCACAGTGCTTTGTGTTGAAAAGCAAGTTGGGATGCAAATATAAGAGCATTCTTGGCATTTTCTCAAGCCACTGAAAACTTGCCACCCTAGAAACTTTGGTTTGTAAATGTCCCATTTGTGTTCTTTAGAAGTAATAACAGAGCGCAGATGTGAAAAATCTTCATCCATGGACAAAAGCGTATCGTGCACAAAGCTGAGACCAAGCCACAAGACACTTGGGCATGTTAAAAAAAAACAAACCATATGCTGCTCCAGAGAAAGATCATTAAACCAAAACTATGAGACACGACGACCATCAGAAACAAGGATATCCTCTTTCCCTTCATTTTCCTGTCTTAACTAACCAGAAGATATTATGGTAGGAGTCCTATGCTGGAATGCTTTACAATTCCAGATCAAGTCATGCTGTGCCTTGCCTCATACTATCCCCTGCCATGCTCGCAGTTTTCCCCAGCCAGTGGGAAAACCACCTTTCATGTCAGGAACTGGACATGTTGATCTCTAGGTAAATCTGAATTTCATGATGTATTCGTGGGCATAGAGCCTGTCATGTTCTCCACAGCCTGTTTGAGGGATGGGGACTGAGGTACACTTCCCAAGATGATAGCTACAATATTTTACCCACAATGAGATTATCAGGTTTTACAATGTTATCTTTTTAATTTCAGTCTGAGACCACATGAAGGTCCACTTGACTGATTTTATTGCCTTGCCTAAGAGACACAAAACCCTTGATGAGAAATGACTTGCTGAAGCTAATCACAGAAAAGATCGAGATGCTGCCAGTGGGCACGGGGAATCACTTCAAAGAACCTGCCTCCAACAAAACATCTCTTCCACTTACAACGTGTGCCCTTAGGGTTCCAGGGCAGCTGGGGGGTGCCGCTTTATTCCTTGCAGCTATTGAATATCCAATCAGCTATCCAAAAAAAAATATCCTGTTCTGACTACGGCTGGCCACAGAACTGCAACCAATCCAGGCAAAATTACCTCCTGCCTACATGATCCACATATGCTTGACCTCAAGGCTTGATTATCACAATGCACCACAGCCAGGAATGAAAACATTAACCCAGAAAATTGTTCCAACTGGTTTGAATGCAGAAACTTAGCTATTCAGCCAGACATATTGCTGAAAAGACATTATTCCAGGACTCTGCTCTCTATCCTGGCTCTCTGTTAACTGCAGTCAAGGTCAAGGTTTTGGTATTGATCTTCAAAGCCCTTCACCAATGGCTCAAGGTACCTTAGAGACCACCTCTGCAACCAGGACCTGTAAAGCATGTATGGTTCTTGGGAACAATGGGATTATAAGGCTCAAGAATGAAATTCATGCAAGCAAGACAAAGATTTCTCAGCCCCAGAACTCTTTGCTGGGAAAGATTAAAGTGACCACAGCCTTCAGAGTGAAGCATAACCTTAGTTGTTGGCGCAGCTTTCCCACAATTAAATTCCCACCAATACAAAGGCAGAAGAGAGAGGGCAAGAGAAGGAAGGTGGGGAGGGATAAAAACCCAAAACCAAAGGTCCTCTATTTTTACCATTAACTTCAGTGAGGGGTGAGCTAAGCAAGGGTGAGGTCCTCTGAAAACACTTTAAAAAGATAAGCTTACCTTTATGTATCTATGGTTCTTAGATATTATAATACAAAAGATGAGACAGCTATAAAAAGGTAAGGATAGATTTATATATATATATTAATCAGGTGTGGGTAGCTTTTAATGATTTTTCATTCAAGAAAAGGACCCTTTCTTTCCAATCTAACCATAAGAGAGCAAGTGAACCTATCCAAAAAGCAGCATGAGTGAGAGATCCACAGGGTGCTTACCTAGACTAAGTATTTCCAAGCATTGCCCTCCCACTGATGTCCCTTTACAGGTGTATCACCACTGGTGATTACAGTCATCCACAGACGCATGAGCTCAGTAATACAACTGGCATCTTAACCACTGTTTTTAAATCTGGTCCCCGCAGGTTTACATCACAGAAGGGTGAAAACAATGCCCAGTCTCACTGACTTCAACGGAGCTTGGATGTCAGCCAGCATGTTTACCGTGCTGCTGGGGCTGACCCACACTGGCACTCCCACTCGTGGCAGCTGACACCCATGACAGCACAACGAAAGGAACTTTGGATGAAAAGCCTATTCAAGAGAGAGCCTAATTCACTAGAGGGAGTACTTGTTCAATGTAATCTTAATTGCTTCCAGTCCTGCTGGCCAAAGTTGTCACAAAAAGGACAAATAAACAACTTCCTCAACAATCTAGAATCCATTCTAAATTACATCCTGCGAACCCCATCAGGGTGGATAAAGCTTGAGTCCTTCTGAAGTTCACTGCTCAGGAGAGGTAGGTTGGTATTTCATTTCATCTCTGTTTCACAGGTGGAAAAACAGAGGTAGGGAGAGGCAGAGTGTCTTGCCCAGGGTCACTTGGTGACTCAGTGGCAGAGCAGGAAGAAAAACTTGATCTCCTGGCTCTTACTCACGGTCTCATCATCAGGCTGCAGGCCTTTCAAATGGAAAGAAAACAAATGTCTGACACTATTTTCAAAACATTTCTGCTGGAGAGTCTCCATGAAAGGATTTATAAAGTTACTGTGAAAAGAAACTGGTGCTATTCAAAGAATTATCTCTAGATTAGGGTTTTGTTGCTTCACTTCTTAAAGGAACTGAAATAAACCCTGCTTCTGGGTATTTTATTGTACAGTACACCTACCTGAGTAATAGACGGAAGCTTTTCTTTGCATAACTATAAGCTCTGTTAGTCAGCTCTTTTGGAGCCAACATTTTTTATAACATTACTTCTAAACATATTTTTGCAGAACTATACCAATGATGTCAAGTACAGTATCCCAGTCGAGAGACGTGTGATGGTTATGTTATAGAGAGAAAGCCTTTTTTCATAGTATACTAAAAATATGAAGTGATCAAAAATAGCTTTCACATATAGTGTCATTTTAAAAACACCCTAAGAATACAGGCTATATAATCTGCTTCACTTGTACCCAGTGCAAATTCATTGCAATATAAAACTGGAGGAGAGCACTGCTGAATCAGGCCCCAACCCTGAAGAATAAGTCCCACCTAATTCTTATCGTCAAGGTGTTATTCAAACAATCATACAAAATGTCACTTGCTGAAATTCCACTTTGCTAGGTTGAAAATGATTTTGAAATCATGCATCTTCTCCAGCATAAACAGACGTAATTGTTCTGCATATGGGAGTTGCATTCAAACCCATGCCAAGACACACAGCTGATAAACAATGCCTCCTAAGCAAAATTTGGAACATGCACAGGCTTAATATAGAAATCCCATTTATAGCTGATAATACTCTGCGAAAGTTTAGTACTTCTAAAAATGGGCACCATTGTCCAAACATCAAAATGGAAAGGGAAAATGGACAAAGCAATTCCATTTTTTGAATCACGGTAAGAACGAACATGCACGTAAAGGATATTTCAAACACAGAAGCATGGGGCCTGATTCCCCACTGCCCTGCACATTGGGCAGTCCCTTTAAGTAAATATAGAGCACTAACCCAGCTAATCTGAGAGTCTTGTTACCTCTGTTCTACATTAATGCGATGAACTAGCTAAGATGGGGAGTAACTGAGTAAAATGCCAGCTCCGTGATTTAAATCTGCATCAATAAAAAAGACAGGCAATTCAATGGACAATATGCTAGATATTACATTTCCATTTTAGGAATACAAAGAACTGATGGTCCTATTTGGTACTCTGTAAATCGACTTTTTTTTCTTTTCATTTTTTATTTCCAGGATGTTCACAGGCATTTTTCAAAGGCTATCAAGGGGAACTTTAGGTAAAATATCTAATGAAAAACTGTTTTCGTATATGTCACACACACAAAACGGTATTTTTAAAGTACTTGGAGATTCAAGTAATACAGGTGAAGTGTTACACTGTCAAAGTTGAAAGTCTATAGAGCAGGGGTGGGCAACTACTTTGGGCACAGGGCCGCTTACTGAGTTTTGGCAAGCCACCAAGGACCGCATGACAGGCAGCCAGGGGCAGATAACTATTAATTTTCTAAATTTTGGGGGGGGGCTCCACAAGCTGGATGGAATGGCCTGGCGGGCCAAATCTGGCCCGCAGGCCACATTTTGCCCACCTCTGCTATAGAAGATAAAAAAAAGTCTTGTAAGGACTCCCTTTTCATTTGATTAAACACAGGGTTGATAAACCCAAATGTTCAAAAACAGGAAGTTCTTTGACAAATGAATGGAAAAATGATCTAATTTCACTGCAGTTACAAACTTCTTCACAACTTGTTTTATAACCTACTTCAGCAATATTTCTGCTGTGGTTCCCTGACACATCACCACACCTCTCTTACAACAGGGGAAAGGGAAGTTAGTGCTATACTAGGGTAGAAATCCTTTAAATTTAAGCGATACCTCAGACCCAGCATGGATAGGAGAAATCACAAGTGGGGCTTACGCACCCACAAGTATACAGGTCCGCTGGCTTTTTACCATTATAATTCAACCCCCTCAATGAGTACCAGAGGAAATTGTAGCTCAGAAAAATGGAACAGTAGCCATGAAACAGCTATCACTATAGGCTAAAAGGATGGAGGAAGACTTCTCCAATTCCCAAGACATTCCCATGTACAAAGACCTGCTGCTCAGGCTGTATGCTGGCTATGGGATTTACAGCTTATGCAGAATAGACTTTAAAACCTTTAAACCATATCAAAGTAGGACACAATTTACAAGTAGCAGCAGTACTAGTAATAATAACGAATTTTACTTCAGCCTCCTTTACACATTATCTTCCTGGTTTTTCAGTACTTACGGGAAGAACATCTAAAAAAAAAATCAACATTGAAGTCTAAGCTATCCTTAAATTCTAGTTAGCTTTTACTGTCCTAACACAGGCGATTCCTTCAGTGCTATCATACCCCATGCCAAAAAGTCACATGAAGTGTCACATTAAGACTCCACGAGCAGCTGGGGAAATGCGTGATGTATTCCCTGACTCTGAAATGGAGACAGACAGAACTTCATGGACATTCAGAAAGGGCAGAGGAATGGAATATTTGTACTAACCTGGTAGCTTCCTTTCTTTGGCAATTCATCCTTGACAATTCTCACAGCAGGGCATACCGAGTAGTAAACATTTTAAGGGAGGGACTAACTTCAAAGACGCTGCATACAAATCTTACATAATTTCAAGGCTTGAAATATTGCAGCAACCTCCTCCTACCAATGATATAAAGGAGATCAAACCTGCAGGGCCTAGAATGCGTGGGTCACTTCACATCTCTCTTCAGATGCAAAGTAGGCACTGCTTGCTCATGACGGTTATATAAATAGTAATGACTAGGAAATAAGCTTTAAAAAGAGAACAGGACTCATATTTTATATTTTACGATTCAGCGAGCTATGAAAGTGTTGGGGGTCTTGTTTCTTTTTAGAAGGCAAGATAGATTTGCACCTTATAGACTCACCAGAGCAGAGAGAGAGAGATCTACATCAATATATGTTGCACATATAGATATAGCTATAGCTATCTATATTGATACCTATATCGATATAGATATCGATATATCTAGAGCAGCGGTTCCCGACATGGTGCCCGTGGGAGCCATGGATAAAACTTCAAAAGAATGCAAAGTAAAGGGAGGCTGCATTTTGAAGCTGCGGATCTAATGCAATTTTAAGTAATATAAACTTTAATATTCATATTAGCACCCGCTTTTCCTTTTAAATTCAAACGTGCCCTTGGGCACATAAACGTTGGGAACCCCTGATCTAGAGCATAAGCTTTCGTGAGCTGAAGTCCACTTCATTAGATGAGGTCACAGCATCCTAAGTGAGCTTCAGGTCAGGACAGCTTCACACTCTCTCTCAGGGAAAATCCATCCTGCTTTCTACTTGATTGCAAAGTAACCTCCCACCTACTTCACTTTGTTTCTTTTAACCATAGAACGATACCGTGGGTTTCTTTTTGCTCATTTCTGCTTGATATGCATCATCCAGGCTCTCCTTATATCCACTAATTTGATCTCCCTTTAACATTTCAGTAAGATCCAAAGACTTCAACAAAGATTTCTGAGGATCCACAGAAACACAAATGATCTTTGAGAGTGATGGTGGGTCAAGTAATGGGGAACCCAGGAATTATTTTGTTAAAATCACTTATTTTTTATCACCCTGAAGCAGACTCCGCTTGCCAAAACCAGCACTTGGAGAGAAATTAAACAGTGGCACATTGAGCATAAAGATACTTTGCGAGGGAAACATCTGTGCCTGTATTTGCTTTTTAAAAAGAGCAAACCTGGAGCTCCTCTTCACTTCTTCCTCACTAAACTTGGGGAAGAAGTTTGGTGGGAAACTCAGTCTTTCTCAGTGTATACCAAGAAGCAAATTTACTCTCCTTGCTTTGCTGCAGACTTCCTTACAGGACTAGAGAATTTTTTCCTGGACAGCCATACTCCTAAATTTCAGTAGTTTAACAATGGTAATGCAGACTCTTTTTTGGGGGGGGGCACTAAGAAAACTACAGTGTATGATTTATTTGCATTCAAGTAGAGTTGATGCCTTTCTACTTCTCTTGCTCCTTTTTGGAAAAAATGAGTTTTTACTTCCTTCTAATATTCCTGATTGGATTGTATTTTTGGCATCCAAAAAAGCTAGGAATATGCCCAGGAGCATACCATTTTTTTTCCACTCAGCACGATCCCGAAACGTTCCATTCTCCCTTCAGAACAGCTGCAACACAGGAGCATGATGTTTTGCAGGAAGATAGATATTTGGTAGCTCGGTAAAAAGCTTTCCTACTAAATACCTTGATGCCAATCATTAGTAGTTTCATCACTTGAAAATGTGCATTCCAGGAACTAAGCCAGATAAGTCTTCTACAGACTATGCTCGATGCCTTGAAGTTAACAGCAAATCTGAGTGCGTCCAGTAAAACGTTCAGTTTGTGAGATGGGTTTCAGCTTCATTTGCCACTAAGGCTTTCTGCCATCAATGCGTTCCTCCCCCAGACCGGCTTGAGCACAAACCTGTGTAGCCAATGTTGCTTTTACATCAAACCGGTTGCAAAAAATGACCCCACCTTCCTGTCCCTTCGTTCTTTGAGAGTAACTCTCCTTTTTAAGGAATTAGTGTCTACATATAAAAACTTGGGAGAGACAAAAACTTTTTCTCTGAGGGCAACAAAGACTCTCTTAAATTCACATTTGTTAGCCTCTGCAGTTTACAGAGATATTCAGCATTTGTTTTAACTGCATCAGGTAAGACATGGTGAAGGGAGAGGTAGAATTTTTCTTTTGATTTTAATAGTTAACCTTTTCTGGGGAGTTTTTTGGTATGCTTTTCCTCTCCCTTTTCATTCATTCACATCAATATTCATTTAAAATTACTTTGCTGCCCATTCTTTCAAGGAACTTCACAGCCTACCCTGCACTTTCTACTCCAGCTTAGATTCACATTCAGTCTCTTCTCTTAGGAAGATTAAACAGTAAATGTTTTCTTTTCCCCTAACAGGATTTGTATTTCTTATCTTGGTCTTTAGGGGGAAAAGAGGACAAACAATTGGAGGCACTAGTAATCTTGATAGATTTTTTCACTATTAGTCCTGTTATCTCCACTTCTAAAAAGCAGCAGAAGAGCCACATGGATGTCCCAATTCAGTTAGTCCTGTCCTCTCTCCTGGACCAGGCAAGATGATCATTTGTGCAAAGCGCATTGGAGAGAAACTTGAAGCCTGGAAACTGAAGTCAAGAGCAGCTATTTGTTAACACGCACACAAATAAAACCAACCCAGACCAAAATAACTGAGCAATACAAACAGACAGGCTCAAAAATTCAATTCTGGGAAATCTGTGTAAAGGTGGAAACTTTCATAGCTTTGATAGACAAAGGGGAAATTGGGAGCTGTTAATTAACTCACCACCAGTGCAGTTCTACTGATGACACTGCTAAGGGCTCAGATGCTTTTTACCATGATAGCAGTTACAGCCACCAGAAAGGTGGTAGCTAGCAGGTAAGACTGTAGGAAGGGGAAATTACTGCTTGTAAGAACCTGGAATCACAACATACAGAACTCCTTTGCTAGATACTAATTCCCAATCCCTTAGACATTGAGATTCCTCCCAACAGAGAAAGGAGACGACTAGAAAAGTTACAGGAAATTAACGTCCCGAGTACAGAGGACACGGCAGGGGCCCTACTTCACTGGCAGAAGCCCTAGATATGTAAACCAGGACCATGTTCTAGACAACCTGGTCATAAAATAGTCCTTGCAATGTTTCTCCCACGGTGGGTAAAGAACAATCCACAACAGCCCCCAATAGCTATAATGGTGACTTAGCCCATTCAAATACTTAATAGTTTTAATGAGCTGCACAAATAAACTGGCACCTAGGCAATGCATTTTTTTAAAATCCCAGCCTGAAATTCAAACGGAAAAAAAATCTGTCTGCTCACAAATCTTTGGAGGCAAAGAATCTCGGGAATGGACAGTGGGAGACTGAGCCCCAAAAGAGCTCTCTGCTACCAACAAAGGAATTAGGGCACAAATCAGTGTGAAAACTAAGAGGCAAAAATAAGATGGATCTCTACATTTACACAATCTAGAAAGGATTTTTATCGGTCTCCTGATTTGTCAGTAAGAAGCCAGATTTTCTGCAAAGTGAAAGTGTTTATAGTAACCCTGCTTCTAATAACTATAGACAAGGTCTGGTACTTGTTCTGCAACCCCTTTAATGAAACTGGAACTCAGCTAGTTAAAGGAAAGAAAAACGATTTGGTTAGTGGAACTTCAAGACTGTTCAAAAGGTCTTGTTACAACTTGGTTTGCTTGTTAACACCTGTGGAGTGAAGAACCTGGGCCTTAGGTGACCCGCTCCCTCAGCTGCCTGGATAGCAATGCCACAGCCGCTGCAGAGTGAAGCAGGGATCAAAGCAGGGTGCTTCTATCCCAGGCCCAGAGTCAGCCTCCCTGCTTAATACAAAGACCCCAATGGGGGGGGGGGGGGGGGGGACTGATTTGGGGGGAAAGGTGAGTGCTGTAGGCGAGAAAGTATGATACGTGGCATCATACAATACGATAGACGGAAAACTCCACAGTGAGGAAGAGCCCCTAATGTAATGACTTCACTTGAAAGAGAGGTGGAAGCGGATGAGCTGGGGAGGGAAGTTTTGAAGTTACTCCTGCTGAATCTGGCGTTTATCACCGCTGCATCTGAAGTGCCACCTTCCTGGTAATGTCTCCAGGTTAATTGGCTCCCACTTCACACTGGAGCGCTGGGAAGCTGGGCCCTTCCCCCACCAAGCTCAGCGCAGGCCTGCCCATCACATGGCTGGAACCCTGCTGGCTCCCTCCCCTCCCCTCCCCTCCCCCTCGCACAACAAGACGGGAGGAGGAAGCACAGCTCGCATTCAGCCTCTGGGAGGTGGCACGCAGCCAAACCAAACTGGATGATTCCAGTTCAGACTGGTTCGGGAGACACAAACAAGTAGTTCCTTGCTTTCCCCGCACTATTCAGATGCCACGAGCCCTCCTAGCATCCAATGCTCTCTCCTGCTCTGCGCGGAGCGCTGCAGTCTAGCTTGTTCTCATGTTAGCCCCAGAAATAGCACAGTATTTCAATCCTTGATTTGATCTAGTCGAGGAAAGCAGTTCCTTCCAGCACTCAGTGAGAATGGATCAGACCTAGCACGCCTTTTACCTCTCCACATGCTTCCTCCAAACACAGGCTGTAAAAGCAATCCTTCTAGCAAAGCTACCCATTGAACTAGCAGGGGAAAGGAATCGCAAATAGCACCAGGCGTTTAAAACCAAGGGAAACCATTTCAAAGGATGCAGCCTTTGCAAATATTCATGGACAAATACAAACATGGTTAATGCCAGGTATCTACCCTGACTGTAACAAAGCCAGATCGCTGGTTCCCCAACACCTAGCTGGCCACAAGCTAATCACTGCAATGAGAGTGATTAACACAGCTGTATTTTTCACCAGAACCTGGCAAAAATACAGTATGTTGTTGAGCAGTCCCTAAAACACTGCAGTATCTCTGCAAAATATTAGCTAACTAGGAGCAGCTGCCTTTCAGACCAAAATGCGTTTATTTTTCAATATGCATTTTTAATGAATTACCCTATGAGGGATCCAGATGAACTAATCACTAAGTTCAGGTCCATCTCCCCAGCCCCCATATTAGACCGCCAGCAATTTTAAATGTATACGTATGCATTTCAGAAGGAGAAAGAAAGAAATACTTGCATCATTTTCATAAAATGAAATGACTAATATGCTTTTACAAGTTTCCATCCCAGATGTCAACAAAGAAAAGTAGTTTACCAGCTGGCAAAGCATCCCAAATCCATGGCCATGTATTTTGCATATTTCTACGTGAACACTACTGACCATTTTGTGGAAATCAATCACATTAATTTATATGAATGTTATATAAAATATAAATTAAATAATGTTTGGCAATAATATAGTTGGCCTAATAAAAGGTATCACCTCTAGCATGAGTTCTGATATAAAATATACAATTTTTATATCAATGTTTTATATAATATATAAATCAAACACAGAGACAAGAATTCTTCAGATGGCGTTCAAGGAGGAAACATTTGTTCTGTGCACTTCAGCATCTTAAGAAGAAAACAGCTTTTCCTTGTTTAAAGCCATCTGAATTTTTTCTGCCTGCAGTCAATTTGAAGAAACTTGATATACTCCCAAGGGTAACATTTTTTAAGAGGATGGTCTAGGATATATTTAGATTAGACGTAGCACAGACAGAGACATGAACAAAAACACTAGGAAAAAACAAAACGAGAATGCTAAATGGTTATTATAAACCTGAACACGTTGAGAGTTGGATGTAGCGCTGTTCTTCGTATTTCCTTACATAATGCATGTTTCCCCAGTCTGAGATACCAGCTTTGTTCAGACTTTGAGAAAAAAAGTAAAGACTAGAAGTTTCACTTTACTGACAACATTTATTATTTATTATGAATTAAAAAGTGTTTTAACTTGTTTCCTCCCTCTAGTACACACAGGAATTCTCCTCCACATGCACATATGCAAGTGCATTAATTTAAAATCCCATAACCACCCCCGTACAAGGATACCAAATTGTATTTGGGTGATGCTCTTTGCATTCTGTATGGAACGCTTTTATTCGACTTTCACAAAAAATCCCACCTAAATATCTAAGTATCTGCATTTGTATTTAGCCTAAACTTAAATTATTTTCCAACTGTCCCCAGCCCAGGCATCTCCTAACCCACTCAAAACCCTAAAGCCCATTTTTAGTCAGTGATTCATCACTCACTGGCAGACAAACTAAACAGAAAAAAAGGAGGAGGGGAAAATGGTAGAGAGGTCGGTATTATGTAATGGGGAAACCAAATTCACTGTTTTCTACTTTCACTTCACCAATATGCAGATACTAAAACATCACCAAACAAAACAGATATATCATCTCCTCCTCCCACCCAAGAAAGATTTAACTTTGTGTTGCACACTTTTCCGGTGACAAAAATGCATTTGAGTTCTTTCTTCTAAATCTTTTATTTTAAAAAGAAAGAAGTTACTTTAATGGTTTTATCTCCTACAGTTCCTTTGTTGCTTTAAAAGAGGAACTTCATTACACATTTAAACAAGGAAATCTTTTTTTTTTTTTTATAGTCTCTAATTACTCTCCAAATCTCCTGCCCATTTGTCACCATACTTTTGGGAACACTATGTAAGTGGCAATAACTGTACAACAAATTCCATTTTTAGATATCTGTGACTAGTTTCTTACCATACAATTGCTTCGAGGCTACAGAAATGACTAACCTCTGCCAAGAGTTGATGAAAATGAACAGAACTGCTTTGCATACCTGCTGAATCTGCTACTGTCATATTTGAACAGGAGCTTACTGCTGATGCTGCAAATTGCAGTTAACTGTGCAACTAGCTAGTACATGAAAAACCTCCAACCCTGAACTTGCACACCGGAAAAAATTTTTTGTTAGAAAAGTGGAACTCCAGGCTCACAAGTTATATTAATTTACGCACAGACACGTACTCTCTGTGTCGATTCAGGACTGTTTCTACCACTATTTGCGGCTCTGCCATGAATGTTCCTTCACCTACAGTATCATAGAAAATCTGTTATACCTCTACCACATGTTGGAAAGAAATCTTGAGACCCAGTTCAACAAGGACCTTCAACGTGTGCATAAATTTAAGTATAAATAGTTCCACTGACTTCAGCATCATGTGCTTCAATGATGCTGAATCAAGGTCTTAAGAATAATCACAAAACACATCCAAAACAAATGTGCTAAACCATTTAAATTCATAAGACTAACTATATATAGAGAGAGCAAAGTTAAAACAGAAGATATTTAGCTTACTGAGACTCCCTCAAGAAGGAAGAAGAAAATTTGCCAGAACAAACCTGATATTTTTTCAACAGGCTGGGCACGCTACAAACTAATATACAGCTTGTTGCAATGCCTATTGGGACTATGGCCTAGTTTTTGTTCACATTAAGTTTTTTCCATGACACAGTACAAAAAATATGTTTGCTAATATGTAATTTGTGGTGCATATGCAAAATCAAGAGAATGTGGAAAATAAGGCCACACTGGTCATTGGAAAAGCAAATGCAATTTTCCATTTTTCCCTTCAACTCTATCAGAAAACTTCTCCACGGTATAATTAGCTGCGTTTAAGAAAAAAGTGCCAAAGTCCTAAGGAAAACTTCAAAATACAAGTCTATTGTTCAAAGCATTCAAGCTATTCTTGCTGTGACATTCAAACAATGTGAACCACACAGCTGGCTTCATATAAGTGAGTTTTCCAATCTGCGCATTGTAAAAAGAATCCTTTTCTAGACTGTCGTTGTACGTGTTGTATCTTCTCAACACAAAACTCAATTCAAGCTTCCATAACGCGTATATAAAATGAGGCTCAAGCAAGATGAAATTCAACAAAGTTCGAACCTACGTAAAATAAAAGCTTTGTTCACTTTTCTGTAACCTCAGTACTTTTTTCCAAGAAAAATCTTTTATACTTCATATTTATTTTGGAAAGTCTCTGAGAATCACAAAAACATAGAAACAAGTGTATTCACATGCACAATAATTATTTCCATTTAACTTCCTTTCATGGTACCTGAAGACGTTACTAAAGGCCAGGTTCTCAGAAGTACTCAGCTTTCACAAGCACCCAAAATCTCTCTCTAAATACTTATTTATTTCACAACTGACAGTGAAAAAAAGTGAGAGACATGAAGAGAAGGCCTGAGGCAGAGGAAATCTCAGGCACGCCATTTGTCATTTTTACTAGTCAATATTTACTCAACCACAGAAACTGCATTATGCTTTTTGTAAACTCTTAAATTATTTGTAAAGCCCTTAATTTAACTTTCGCTAATAACCAAACCATAAAAGGATCTGCAGCATTTGCCAAAAGCACTAAAGGAAATTATTGGTTTCACAATAAGTAAATTTCTAAGTCCTCCAATGGCACCCCAGTTTACTGCAGCTCAATCATCCCATATCTAATTTGATCTGTTTACAAGTAACAACACGTTCTAACTGCCAGCACTGAAAACTCACCCAGACAACTGAAAGTCAAAGGGATGTTTTCTGACTTGCACTTTAGCACCACACCTCTGCTAGACAAATGTTGTCCTCAGTTGCACCCCTAAAATCTTAAATCCTTTGCCCGATGAAGGGTGCCTGTGCCCAAAAGCTTGCAAATAAAGACAGTGTTTTGCAAATATCTAGTGAGTAATAAAAGATACCACCTCTGCCACCAGTTTTGATTCCTTTTTAAACTTACTCATTCTTCAGACCAGCAACGCAATCCAAATAGCTGGAACAAAAACCTTAATAGGTTTATCTCAATGACATCAATGCACATTTTTACCATTACTACAAATACAGTCTAGCTCTAACTTTAATGCCCAATTGATGTTTCCAACGATGTAGAAAGGTTTCAAGATCTAGAAAGGCCATCTCGGCAACCAGAACCATAACAACTAAACAAGAAGTTCATCTCCGTATTGTCTGTAAAGCTTTCACTTTCGTTTGAATTGTGGTAACAGATTCCCAGCTACAGTGTGCATTTATTTACACACTGATTTCCAACTGTGTCTTGACAAAGATTTTAAGGCTTAATGATGCACAGGCTTTAATGGTCATCATACATTCCATCAATTTATAACATGTGAAAACCCACTGTGATTATCAGGGGCTATCCGTGCATTTCTTTTCTGTGACTGACTTTACTGAGTTTGAACTTGCTACTGTAATTAATGGCAGCAAGCACCAACATCTTTACTTTGCTAGTCTAAACCTTCATCTAAACTTAATCACAAGTCTAGAAAGTAAAGTTCCTAGGAAAAGGAATTGCGTATTTGATACTGATAACTTATTAAAAACATCACTTTGTTTCCCTGGGGTAGTATTTAGTGTTGTGAATTTTCTCAATGGTCACCCCAAAGGCACTGTCACAGTGTGGTAAAGGCATCTTGCTGTTGGTTCAGAGGCATGAATTCAAATCTCACAGAGACTTGAACTAAAGGCCTATCCCCAGATGACCTTATTGTTATTTGGTACCTGGTCACAGAGGCAGGGGCGACAGAGATGCACAGAAACAGGATGTCGCTTGCTCTTAACTACAGAAAACGATCTGCCATTATCACACTACCTCCATGTGCCACCTAGACTTGAGAAAACCTGTGGCTCTCTTGAATTCACCATCTCGGAAATGTTAGCATCCCAACTCTGGCATTCACCAAATACTAAGGTCACCTGGCTTCTGCCATTGTTTCTTCATGATGGACAAAGAAAGCCTGTGAACGCACCCTTTTCCTGCTTGTTTTTAACCTGAGAGAGAATCAGTTCAGCTGAGGACATCAGGGGCATCTTAAGAATGTTTCCATTCCAACTGGTGAAAATGTTAAATCTTTAACAAAAAGCTTCCTTCACCCAAAATGTTGCCTTGCCCTTGAAAGACAGGTATTAAAACAAACAGATTCAAAGATTCTTAGAAACAGCCCAGATAACATCCTTTCTCAACTGTTCCTGCAATGTGCCCATTGCTACTTCTCCAGACATTACAGTCTTCCCACCTAATCAGGACCTGAATTTCTAAAGGTCGAACTAGCAGAGTATGCACTGAACATAAGTAACTGAAACGCCATCATACAAATACCCAAAGGGAAAACCCATTTTTAACTCCACATTTTCAGGGTTCAGGGTCCTCCAAAATCAACCCACTTACCTATTTGGCCTGATTTTAAGATGTTAATTTGACGAGAATAATTATTTAGCTACAACTCAGTTATCAGCTGTAAAATTTCGTTCAAAGAGCTAATTAAGCCATTAAACTAATACTGCAGTTTGGCACTGGTTTCCTTAAAAATGAAGTATTTCAATATTTTTATTTTAGAAAGCAATTAGTTAGCCACAGCAATGTTTTCAACTTCTAAAACCTGCCCAACTTGTTCAGCAACTGAGCTCCTCACCAAACAGATCAGATGCAGTCTGAGTTACCACCATTACTTTTCTGTTGGCTCTCAGTCTGCAAACCTACTTACAATGTTTATCACAACTGAAGAAGGTGAAAATCTGGAAAAAAGCTTAATAGGATATTTCAGTCCATTGGGAGAAATGCAGCTCTTTGGTACGTTTGATTTTATTTTTCTATTTTGGACCACTTGCAGTTTACAGTTCAATACTAAAATAGCAGAAATCCTGAAACAATCATGTAGTTAATAATACTACCATGTCACTAGGTGTTGAATAATCAGATTTTTTTCTTATTCTTAGAATTCTAGGATTATACTGTAAAGAAATGTGAAAGAGCTGACAATATACATCTTCCAAATATCAGAGCTGTTACCTTATTTTTCAAGAAAGCTGGACAGGATATTTGCTCTCTCATATAGACACTTAAAATCAAGTGTTCTTTAAAAATACAGTGGAACCTCAATAATTTGCTTATGCATAATCTGAATAACTAAAACTAATGGTCTATCCCCATTTCTCAACGTAGCAGTAGCAGAGGGTTTTAGTGAAGCCTTGTTTGTAAGATTTTTAATTACTGTTATGCAACATGTTACAGAAGATTGACTTGCACACTACAGAATCATTCGTTATTGCGACGACACCACCACTTGTCTAATTAAACGAACAGTTCTCTTTTGTGCCACAGCATCCTTAGAATATTTCACGCTTGCTTACTTTTGCAGTTATGCAACAAAATTCAGAGCGATTTGCAGCAGCGTCCCATCCATCACTACACATTAGTTATTCTGCAACCACATTCTGAGGTTCCATTTCTTCATTTTTACTTACTACAGATGCCATCCAGAAAAAAGGACTGTACTGTGGCGATTATCTTCACGACCACTGCTTGGTTTCATTTACCAACACATTTGTCATAACCAAAAGTGACCTACCTGTCACTGCTGGTACTACTGCTGCTGCTGATTGAATCGCTACTTGAAGATCTACTCCTAGAACCGCTGCCGCTAGGGGACCTTGTGGGTCTAGATGCTTGGCTAGCCAATCTCTGAGGAGACTGGGTCCTAGATTGGGACGAATGTGGTGACCGACTCCTGCTGTGCTGGTAATTCCGTTCTGGCCTTCTGCCTCGTACCTCCCGTGTAATATCATCCCTGTAGATATCCCTGTGTACCACACTGGGCAATGTAAACTGCTCCCGGGCCCTAGGTTCGTAACGGGGGTCATGAGCGTCAAAACGGTTTGGACTTCGACTCCGAGAAGTATAATAGAGCCCGTGTTGTAAAGTCCGCTCTCGAGGATCTCTATAGTAATCCTGATCGTAATGTCTTGTCCGATCAAATCCTCCCGTCCCCCGTTCATGGTGTCCATAGGCACTATGTTCATAAGCACGCTCCCTGTTATCTGAAGCCCTGCATTTAGGAGGGGGGAAAAACATTTAATCAATCAGAAAATGGCAAGCACAACTAAAAGCAAATCATGCAAACATTCACTTCAGCACTGACTTTATTTTTTAAACTGTTTTCCACTAAACAGAAATAACTTATTAAGCAAACATTGACCAGCTTAAACGTTTACTTTAATCCAAAATTATATTTATATACGATAAAGCTGAGCAATCATTTTGTTTTAATTATTGGGCTTTCATGACCAGTGCAATGCATAGCAAAATACACTGATTTGTCCCATTCTAGTGCAGAAACTTTGTTCAACTTGTTTAAGTTCAATGAACAAGAAAATCCTCAGGCTTTTAAGTAACAGCATTAATTTTTTAATGCAGCCTTGATCTAAGTTTTTAAGAAATTTGTTTGTGAATATGTACGTTTATTTTCCATTTTAGAATTCTCCTTCTCCAGAAATAATACATCACAAATTTGGCTATAGCCATGAAAGCCTCAATGCAAAGCATGACCCAGAAGAAAGAAGCTGCTTTCAAAAGGGGTTATCATCACCCATAGAGAAGCCTAGAAAATTAACTTTTCTTTAAACTGTTCCCACCCTCTTTACAATGAGTTTCCATACCCGAATTCCTGGGTATATGGCTCCTCCTAAGAAAATATTTTAAACGCTAATATCAGAATCTTTAATTTGCAAATATCAGTAACTATCAAAGAGAACACAGTTCCCCAAAACCTACATGAAGAGGTATAAATTAACTTTTCTGTCCATGTTTAATTGCTGAGACTGTTTAATTTGTTATTGCAATCAGAGGATTTTATCCTCCCTATGCCACTGAAACATGCTGATTTAGAGCAGCTAAGGCTTATTCTGTTTCTCAATATTGAAAAACGTTTGCATGTAACTAAAGAAAAGTTTGGTGTTTTAAGAATGTTAGTGTGCTCTTTCAAATAAGGGTATAGCAAAATTGAAAGATGAAGTCAAGAGAACGCTGTAAATAGTTTAGTATTCTAATTTAGACAGATACCAGGATGGCATCTCTTGAAGATACGTCTAAAAAATGAAAGATCAAGAAAAAAAATGTTGAGTGTTTGAAAAAAATACTTGCATAATTAGAAAAATGCCAGTGTCGATAACATGTTCATTTCAAATTTTAATTATTGATTTTCTGAAGAATGTTTTAACATGTACCTCTGCATTCTTACAGATTTTGTTTTTCCTGGAGAGCCAATTAATTATCAACCACTTCACTTCCCTAGCCCCTAATAACTCAATTCACTCCACAGTTCTTCCCCATCTGCTGTTTTATTCTATTAAAAGTGGTGGAAATATTTTAAATGTTTTTTTTCCAAATTGAAGAGGATTGGACTGGAATCATCTTTGATGAATACCCCAAAAAACTGCCTCAGTAACTACAAATGAGCCCAGAGACATCCTGGGCCCCTAATCCTCAGCGATATCCACCCTCTAACTTTTACACTGTGGCTCAATTTAAGGTTTCATACCAGTAATCTGCCTAGTCTGTATTTTTCCTCTCAATTCTCTTTAAGGAAGCCAGCCAGTGTAGCAAAATGTAAAATAAAATTCCAATAACTTCTTTCCTACTTAAAATTCACTGCATAGCCGTCTACTCTGTTATCTGTTATTTGTAACAATGGCATTTAGAAAGATATTTCAAGGTCTAGCAAATAAGAGTGTTTCTTTTTTCCCCCCTTTTGAAGGAACAAGATCAACAATTTTATAAATGATTGCATTTAGCACCCTATCAAATGTTAATCAGTGAAAGCTGATTTAATGAAGTAACAGAAGAAGCATTATTTCTAGAAGGTTACTGCTATAGCTGACATAAAAGAACAAAAGTCCTTATCCATGAAAAGGACACAGAAGACAGACACAGGAGCTAGCAGAGCTGAAAATCTAATGGCTACAGTGCTTTTTTGATTTATCTATTAGTACTAAGTACTACTGGAGTTAGTGGAAAGAGAGGGTTTGACTTGGGTTAGGAGAGGGTCTAATATACACAGGGCAGGACATACCAACCTTTTCCAAGTGTGGAAACACGACCTATATTCCCAATTAAATCTAGGGAGAGAATTGTGAACATAACTTCCCCAATTTTGGCCCCTCTTATAGGGGTAATCCACCTTCTTAATGGGCAAGGGTGTCAAATGATATTTTAGATGAACCACAAGAAAAAAATCTTAGTGACAAGATAAAAAAAAAATTCCACTGGAAGGAAGTAGTCCCAGACTGAAACCATAACTCTGAAACCCCCAGACTTCGTTCTTGAGTGAGTAGGCACTTAAATACATCCATTATTTTAATTTCCAGCCCTATGTCTGAATCAAGCAGCTGGTAGAAGTAAACCCCGATGCATGACGGAATGCATCGCTGCTGGACAGCCGGCATCCTCTATCCACTTTTGTAACCATCCAGCCCAGTCAATTTTGATTGACGTATCCACAAACTGGTAATTGGTGCCATGTCCTTAAAACTAAAGTACCTTTAACTCTGGAGTAGCAAAGGGCTTTTAAAAAGCTAGATAGTAATCCACTCCCTTTGGCTATTGATGTCTTGACTGTATACCATCCAATAAATTCAAAGCAGTAGTTCTTATTCCAGCACATTTAAAATTACTATAATTTCCAAAATTTAGTAAAGTCCACCATCTCTTTTTTGCCAATACCATCAGGAAGAATAATCCAAATCACTTGGAAATGATGTAGATCCAAAATGGAAACATCAAAAGCTGCCTTCTCTCTTCTCCATCCAGTGCTTATTTCCATGGCTAACTGTTGTTTGTAGAATCCAAGACAGTGCATCACTACAGTCTACTAGACAATTTTTGGTGACAATCCAATTAATATACATAAACCGTATATAGTGAAAACTGAGAACTAGGCATCAAGCTTTCAAAGAATCCTAGGTTCTAGTATTCCGAGGTACTCCATACCAAACTTCAAACATGCTGCGGCAATATAGCTCCATCTGGTAGTATGGATACATCCAAATAAGGCCTTAGTATTATCCAAGAAATGGAATCATTACTTCTAAAAGAATAACTCCAATATCGAAGCTGGCCACAGGAAATCTTCCATCTTACGACCATCTTATTTCAAGTGTAGATATCCAACCAGCTGCAGAAAACATCCTCTACGGATCCACAAGATACCAGCCATTGGGATAGAAATCACTTCCGTTTCCAACCCAAAATAGGAAACATAGATAATTCCCAAAATTTTAAATCCATCTGGGGGCCCTATATTTGAGTTTGTGTTTCTCACCATATCAAATACAAAA
This sequence comes from Crocodylus siamensis, assembly GCF_052110815.1. Classification (NCBI taxonomy): domain Eukaryota; kingdom Metazoa; phylum Chordata; order Crocodylia; family Crocodylidae; genus Crocodylus; species Crocodylus siamensis. The sequence goes on along the minus strand of NC_143406.1, from coordinate 2,079,322 downwards.
TACCTGCCTAGAGAAACCTTGGAACTTACCCATCAAGTCTCCGCTCATAACGTCCTTCCCGTGCATGAAGTGATGGTGGGGGGCCATAAGTCGGTCCCCCACCACCTCCTCTGAACCCAGAAACCTCTCTACTACGAGATGCTATGGAAACTGTATCATCCAATCCCCGAGCTGCACTCGGAATGGTTCCTGGTTCATTATAATCCGTCCGTAGGTCTCTATCTCCCATTTTGTTGACGGAGTTGTGTGCCTTCTGCGCACTTTTGATGTCCACAAAATCCACAAACGCTGCCACTCCACCTTCTGACCCCCTTTTAGGGAGTATTTTGACACTTTCAACACGTCCATATCTGGAAAAAAAACAAAGCAAAGCAGATATATTAATGCTAACACAAACGTATTTAAAAGATGTGAAAAACACAATGACAGTCTCAAATACTGTAGACATCTGAACAGTGAGCAAATTTATTGCAGGACCCTGGGGACAGCTGTTTTTAACCTTCTACCCTGAATCAAAAAAATGCCATTTGGACTTTCAAGCCATATTTTTGTGTTTCTTTTCTTTCGTCAGAGAAGCATTCCTGGTTAAGCGACTATGAAACCCATCTTTTGTAACAACAGAACATACTCCCCAACAACTGCATCTTAAGAAATAAAAGGGTGTCTTTAGTTACAATGGAATTGCTTCTTTTTAAAAAAAGACTTTTGACAAGTTAGGCCTAATTAAATTAATAGAGCTGTGTCAAAACAAGTAAAAATAAAAATGTTGACACTTTGCTTAAGAAAAGACACCACGACATTGAGACAGCTTTTTCATCGCTATGATCTAAATTTAATTCATTCAGTGTTACAACAACGGTGTTCATTCTGATTTCGAATCTCAATCTTATTTATTTACAATAGTCTCTCGGTACACTTTTGAAGTGCGACCTACAAATGCACCTTTGGACTATGTTCTGGAGTTCAACGGTTCACTCCCCATTATGGAACAGGAATACACTGGTCACATTCATGAAAGCTTCAAGGAAGGTGACACCTCCCTGTTCAATATATGCTCTGAAGTTAAGTAACTGCAATGGCATAAACTAAGCATGGATGCAATTATAAATCAGTAAAAGTCCTTGCAAAAAATACAACACATATGCTCGTGTAAGAAAAGACCTGTATGAGCACGTTCTGTAGACAACTTTCATAACCCGATACAGAAAAGGAAGGTCTAAATTATATGGAGTTAAACAGATTTTTTCTAAACAGTTTAGGGGACTACATATGCCAAGCTCTGTATTCAAACTGTGAACTGCCAGTTCACTCAGTTATTTCTAAAAAGCAAAATGTAAACAAGCAGATTTCAGACAGAATACAAATATACAATAGAAAGTGCAAGACCTGGTTATAAATGTCTGTGAGGAGGAGAAAAATGTAGTTCGTTGATTCATGAGGCTAGAAAAAAATGGCATCTAAAGGCAAGAACAAGGTAAAAATCAGGCAAATTCCTCACTGCAATGCCTCAAAATTGCTCCCAGCGATGGCACAGAAAAAAGGGTCACATGAAATTAATTGTACTGCAGAGGGTAAAATTATTTCAGTACCGATGTCTGACTGCATTCTATACAAAACTTTCAATAAATTAAAAATTAGTTGTGCCAATAAAGATATTTTAAATAAAAATTGCAAAAGTTGCCCAACTAACAGCCGACTTTCCATTCCCAAGCTACCTAGTGTATTATATACACAGAAGTCCTTCTTGATTTAAATTATGTCTTCCTGGGCTTCATACGGAAAACACGCTATTCACTAAATAATACACGAAGATAGAAAGCATATTTAAAATAGATGAAAAGGGCTAGGACATATATGAGATTCTCATCCATATATATTGTTGTGTGTGTGTGTGTGCGCTCGCATGCATGCGTGTGTGTGTGTGGGGAGGTGTGGGGGTGTATACACATATATATAAAACTAGATAGATAGATCCTATGTTACTTATCTGTACAATGCATACAAAGCACAACAAAAAAACTGATTCTCCTTGGTTTCCTAACATTCAACACTAAATTAAAACAATGTATTAATAATTGTTATTGCTGATGATGATGCAGAGCAGCATGGAGGAAAAAGCAAGAGGATGAAAATAATGAGTGCGATATTAGCTGACACTTTGAAACAGAGATACCACCACTTGCCTTAAAAGTTCCCTCAGTGTTCTTAAAATCAATGTGACAACTGTACAGCGCATTATTGAACCTCTTGTGAAGCAACATCAAAATCACTAAAAAGACGTTACAAAAGAAATTCTCCATTTCCACATTTTCCACTCTGCTACATACTGTCCTTCATTTGCAGATTATTCAGATGACTGTGCTTAGCAGAGCTACGGCTGTACTTCTGGAACCTCCTCCTTTTAGAAGGGGATACTCCCCAAAATGTCCTGTCAGCTCAGAGGAGGAGGTACACGGGGGGACAGCAGTATATCAAGCCTTGCAATTTAAAGAAAATGGAGAAAAAGAAAGAGAAAAGGACATGATAGAGGAATAGTGCAGGATACAGAACAAAGATACAAATGCATGATGTGTAGGTCAGAAGAAGAAAAGGAGGGAGGAGGATGAAAGAAAAAAAGTGACCAAAGGCTTTTTATTTTTTTATTTGGGTAAAAATGAGACTGTTTTAAGCAAACATATGGGGGGGGGGACGGGGGGGGGGGGACAAGGCAGTAAGGTCCAATTCCTCCCAACCTCTTACATATTTTAAAGACTCATGCCTAGGAGACACAAAAAAAAGGAGAAAGATGAGATGGTAATGAATGTTACAGTTTTGTTTTCCTTTGATTTTGTCTTTATCAGTGCAGTAAGTGTTGTGCTTAGCTTATCAACTTGTTTTTACTTCCTCATTGTTTGCAAACCCAGTTTGACTGTATTTTTCCATGCTTTATCTGAAGTCTTCAGCAAGAAATTAGTCTAAATGTCATGCACTCCTCAGGAAAAATATAATCCTAGTGACCTTTATGTCTGCAATAATATACAGCCAAGTTAACAATGAAGCAGTGCCATCTGCCAGTTCCATGTGACACAGCCCCCCCCCCAAAATGCTGCTTCCACTTTTTTTATCCACATCGTCTTTTCTTTTCCTATTTTCACTAGCTATAGCACCTGCAGGTCTTCAACAAATGAATAAAAGTGGCTCCCCGATTTTTATCTTTCTTATCATTATTGCTGAAATTGAGATCCAAGAATCCAGTAAATTGTTTCACCTATGCCTCTATATGGGAGAAGAGGAAATGCAGAAGATCAACAGAAGTTGATATTCATACATGAAGGTAACTGTCAAAAGCACAACTTCAACCATCCTGTATTAAAAATGGTGTGCTCACACATTTCCTCTGCTTAATAAATGGTTTCCATTCTTGTTTAAAAAAGAACTCAGTGGGATGCTGTTGGATGCAGAATAATTTCATTTGTATTAATTTCAAGCGGAGAATACCCCTCTGTATCTCTGACTACAGATCTTCAAGGGGTTTAGCGCAGCGCTTCAAAATGGTCTGATATACAGCCATTCTCCGCTGAATGCCAGAAATATTTTCCTTAATGGGCAGGGGACCACATATCCTCATCCTACCAAAAAACAAACAAACAACTGAACTGTGTTTTTTCCCTCTGCAGGCTGTTTGAGGCGTGCAAATGGACGAACATCTAAATTATTTCCGTGTCCTGCTTCTACTGCAGCCATGGTCCTAAATCATTCAGCTTGGAGAGGGCTCGTTTTAATCTATCTACTATTTAGATATTGAAATCTAGACTCTGCTTTGGTTTGCTGCCCTGTATCCTTGACAAACGGTGAGGACCATGTGTGACAATCGACTTTACTGGAATGGAGAGGGAAAGCGGGGGTAGGGGGGAGAAAGGAAAATCTCTGCGAAGACAGCTGCTTTAACAGGAAGATTTGCATTTTCCTTGCCCCAACATGGTCTCTGTCCTTTGATTACACACATCCTTTAGTCCCCCACCGTGAAGATTAATCTGTCTACTGATCCGACCCAGCCCCACCCGTTGGCTGCTCTCGGAGTTGCTCCCGTCTTGGCAGTTGCTGCTGGGAGGGGAACTGCATTGCTCCATGCTATCTGATCCTAAGGGGAGATCTGCAGTGCTGCATCACAAGACAGGTTACTGCAGCAGAATAATACATTACAAGACACGGATACTTTCTCGAGGGCTGGGCAGAGGAGGAGCAGCACCAACGCAGTGTTGCACTATGGGGATCGCAAGTGCCAGCGAAACGGAGCAAGAGCAGAACAAACAGGCGCTTCGTGCGGTGTCACCTTTGTCCGCAATCCCCAGGGGTGGGAAGAGGGGACAAAAGGACGGCGAGACCTTCACGAGCGTGGAGAGAGCGGCTCCTCTGAAACCTTCATCTCATATCTTTATAGCGATGCGTCAGCCCTTTCCAAGAAGGCTGCATTTCACAACCGCTGGCAGGCAGACGAGACAACAAAGAGGAGCGTTAGCTGAGCTCGAGCTCCACGTACCCACAGGAAAACAAGGCTTTTTTTTATTATTTTTGAACAGCCTTTACCCAGGTCTGACGCCCGCCGCTTAATCGGGAACTCGCAATGCACAGACAGGGTGGTGGCAGTCTCGGGATAGGTGCAGGAAGCTGCAGCTCTAGGCACCGGGATTGCTCGCTTCCCGAGACTCGGCAGTGCCGTCACGGAGAATGCCGAGGCCATTTTTCTTTGGAGAGCACAACTCCACAAGTATCGCTGCACGAAGACAGGGGAAGACGCCATAGGGCACCCAGTCCGTCTCTCTGCCAGCGCAGGGCTGCAACTGAGAGCTGGAAACAGAAATCTCAGCCTCTTTTTTTAAGCGGCTAGATCCACGAGATTCAGGCGGACAAAGCTATGCTAATCCTGCTGTTCAGACGAGGAAGAGCAAATCCTCATTTGAACATTATCGGTTTGTACACTGCAGATCACACAGCCCTATAATCAAGCAGCTGAAATGTCTCTGGGCTCTTGGCATGGCTGCCGCGTGCGCGCCTTTCTCTCCCCGCTCGACTCTTCCTCCCGTGGCGGCGAACAATGAACACAGGTTGGGAAACGCTGCCCTCCGCCAATCCAGAGCGGCTTCTCCGCTCTTCCCTCGGGGCAGCGTGTCACGGAGACAAAGCCCTGCTGACTAGGGACGGAGGTGGCGGAGAAGCGCGGAGGCAGCAGTCTGCTGAAGTCATCCCTCCCTAAACAACTTCCTTTCGACAGCCCAGGAACAGGGAAATGCAAGACAGCCACAGGCTGCAGCCCCGGTTCGGTTACAGGGGGACCCTGCCACACCGGCGTTTTGCATTGCAATTGGCCATTTGCTTTCCCCGCAAATTAGACCTTTCACGCAACCGTTGGCTCTTTCACACCGCTTCAGCTATTCCCCAGTAAATAATCTTTAAACAAAGGGCAGCCTTTGAAGGGGCTGAGTGGTAAGAGACCCCTAGACAAATATTTAAATTAGGTCTTATTGTTTTATAAATCGGTAGCTCTCTAAAGACCTTTTTCTCATCTGCTCTTTTTCAGAAGCGGAAAGGGACCATCAGCTTTTACCGGGCAGTGACATGTCCCTCATTTCCATATACTTCTTAAATTATCTGCCCTCGTGCTCCGTGAGAGCTCCCAACAACTCTGAGGAAAGCACTGCGCCTCTTAAGGCCGTGACTATGTAACTGCAAAATCGTGGGCTGCAATTCCACCCCGATGCCTCAAACCCTCTTTACTCGTTCCCTTTAATGCCATTAGGGCATCGTGACACCCTACAGACCAACTCGTTCAGAGAGAGATGCGCTTTCCTAAGCTACAGCCTACTTTTTACTAGGACAGCTCATAGGTCTCTGAATGAGTCAGATCTATATATTGATGCCACACCGCCCTGGCTTCTTCCTAACTTCAGGCTGTTAGGACTAACACCTCTTGCCGTTTTTCGTAATGCTAAAATCCCATTTAGAGCTGACAATTTTTTCTTCTTTTGTTGCTGCAGCACTGGGTATCAACGGTGTTAACTTGACAAGAGATACAATTACAGCAGGACACTTCAACACCTGAGATGTCTTTGCGAGGCCCAAAGCCAAAAGCCGATACCTTTGGCAACCTAAGAAATGCAGCCTGCGCAATGCCTGGGCTGATTGGCCTTTTAAATTTATTATATAACTAACAAGCCAGGACCTGTGCCGTGCAATAAAGCACCCAGAGAATTGGAAGTTTTGTTCAGGAGTCTGAATTACAATTTTTTTTTTTTATGTTTATCTTTAAGCAACAAAATAATGGGACCTGAAATAACTGCCTATGCCCAGATGGCTAGGTCTGCCTTACATAATTTATAACTTTAAAGTAGTCCAAATATTTTATGTTAGATCCTGTGTTCTCTTTCATATTAACCAAAAAGTTAACAGTTACAGTCAGAGTAATGTAAGACACACTAGACTATAAAACAAGCTTATATAAAACTACTCCAATGGGGTTTTTTAGTACAGCTCCTTTAAGCTACAGTTTCTATTCATTTGAGTTCTGGGGGGTGCTTTGTTCAGCATGCATTAGTGCTATAAACTAAAGTATGCTCATATTTTGACCAGCAAAACATGTAACTATTGTTGATCAATATAAAGTTCTTAATCACATACCAGGAGAATAACCAAACCTCAAATAGAAGCACTGCCTCATAACCTCAACTACAGCTAAAAACAGGATCGCTGCTGACAACATGTTAGCAACCAAAGTAGCGCTTAAAAATTTTTAACTAGCAATGTAGGTAGGACATTCCCACCGTCTGAAGCACACAAAAGTTTTATCCTCATACACCTCTAAATAGCTTCCATCACCCACTGCTTGAGCCTCACAAAACCTGGAGGGACTGCATCTTCCTCTGTGTTGCACAGCACCTAGCACACTACACTCCTCTTGATTATGAGCACAACTATCCAATAATAAATACAAAATACGCCATATTAAATATTTCAAAAGCTGCACATGTACTTGCCCTATATATTTCAAACCATGTCATTTTACCTGATTTCATTTTCTGCATCTGAAGTTTAAAAAGGGATTACTACACCAAAAGTGGAACAAAACACAAAAGGCAGACACAGTGCTTAGGGTAGATGTGATCTCTTTTATTTGACCAACTTTAGTTTATTAGATTTTATTAGACTAAAGCTGGTCTAATAAAAGGGATCAATCATCTACCCAAAGAACCTTCCCTGCCTATGTCCTTAGATCAACACGGCTACAACCAACAACCCACAAAACATAAAAGGGTTTTTATACTTTCATTGTCACCTTGAGTCCAGAGTGGCACAAAATGCACTGTGTTGTGCATTACAGCTTCCTCAGACAAACACTCCCAATGGGATCACAGTTCAAAAACCCAACAAAATGTTCGGTGAGACACAAAATTTTGCAACAAGTAGGAAAGGACATGGGCACTTATGAAGAGCTATTTGTTACTGTAGTCCTGACGATCCAGAAAAAAAAAAGCTACTTGCTCACAGATTCATAAAAAGAAGGGAAAGAAAATCTAAAACAAACACGTGTGAGTCTCGAAGGTAGAAATTCTAACAAATATGGCTATCTATAAAGTAAATCGAGGATAAGGAGTAAATTATAAAAAGACTGGAAATGTGAAAGAAAAAAACAGCAGACTAAAAAGATTTAAAAAAACAATGGCTATAAATGGCTTTCAGAGAAAGGAGCAGCAAGGTAATATGTTAACAACAACCAAGCAGTCTTTTCCATCCCAGAGGTGGCTACATTCAGTGCTATGGAAGCAACTGCAACAGTAATAATAAAAAATAGATAAGCTATAAAGCACCAAGGGACTTTGAGATAAAAAATGGCATGAAAAAACACAAATTCAGTTGTCCATTAATATACTGTTACCCTTGGCTGAACTAAAAGGTTTCCCTTTAAGTTGCCTGAATTGCAAATGGTGAAACAAATACAGGACAGGTGTCAAGCAGAAGAAGCCATTCCCATTATCTTTTCTAACTTTTTGGACCAATGAAGTTTACTTCAGGCCCATGGGTCTCACTCGCTGATTCTTCTCTAGTTAAAAATGAGCTGAACGTCCCTTTAACATTGCAGAAAATTCTTTCCATATTATGAGTTTTTCTATACAAAGTATTGCACAGTTATTTTTCAAGCCTCTGTGTAACAATGTTTAAGTACTATTATGCAGTTCCTACTGGCCTGGAAAATATATTCCAACAGAAACCTCTGCGTTTTTGTACTGAGACCTCTGGTATTTCATGAAGGAGAAGGAAAAGGTTATGGTTTCTTTTACTGCTGCAAGACTCAGCTTTTCTTCAATTTCTAAATTAATCTCTAAATTGCTATTCTTACCATGAGCAATCTGAGCACTGTCAGATGTTATAAAAACAAAAATGCAGGATATGAAATACAAAGAGTGTGGAGTAATTTTTACAGTTAATGCCTGCATAAAACTTTAGTTGGCACTTTTATTAGCAAAACAGGATGTTTTAAAAATGTCTTTGTACCACACACATGCTGCCCCACTATTTTCAGAGACCCTCAAAACAAAGCCTGATTTTTCCCCCCCTCATATTAAACTCTTCAGCCAAAAACATTTCCATGGAATTTCTACAAGGAAAAATCCCAACAAGTTAATTATAAAACTATATTTCCAAATACGTACAAAAAGAAATGTTAGCGTTTCAACACTGCCTTTATCATCAGAGACCCAAATCTGAATTCCCTGCATCTTTGGAAAAGTATATTTCATACAAATGTCAAATAAATATTCAAGTAAATGTCATCTTCTGAATCCCATGGCTAAGCTATATAACACTGCTTCTCAGACTAATTTTGGAGTGGGTTATAATTTGTTAAATTAAAATTTACAATATAAAATGTAAAATTAAATGTAAACTTGAAAATGTGTTTCAAATAACTATGCAGAACTGAACTGATCAGCTTAAGACAGTGCTGTAAAATAAGCAGTGATGTTAAAGAGCCAGCAACAAGCAAGGCGAATTTATCCTTCTGTTCTAAACACTGGACGTTTGCCAAAAGCAAATGCAATCTGAAGCAAATTTCTGACGCATCTTGTCAAGGAAAACTTGAACATGTAAAACTAGTTTGTGGGTACAGATGCAGACAGCACCACTGTATAGTCATAGGAAAGTTGGGCTGGAAGGGACCTCATGAGGCCATCTAGTCTAGCCCCTGTTCAAGGCAGGATCATCCCTGATGAAAGCAAGCATTTGTTCAACCTGCTCTTGAAAATTTCTAGAGATGGAGACTGATAACATCTCTAGCTAGCTTTTTCTGATGCTTGACCACTCTCAAAGAGTTCCTCCTAATCTCCAACCCAGATTTCCTCTGCTGCAGATAGAGGCCATTGCTCCTAGTCCCATCCCCTATGGCCACAGACAAAAGTGAATCTCCATCCTCTCCATAATCATCCTGCAGGTATTTGAAGACTGTTATCAAACCCCTCCCCCGGGTCTTCTCTTCTCCAGACTGAATAACCCTAGTTCTGTCACTGTTGTCAAAAGACATCTTCCCAGGCCTCTAATTAATGTCTGTCACCCTCCGATGGACTCTTTTTAATCGAAGTATGGGGCTCAAAACTGGACACAGTAACTCCAGGTAAGGCCTCACCACTGCTGAACTGAGTGGAAGAATAAACTTCCTTTAATTTGCAAGTGATGCTTCTGTTAATACGACCCAGGATGCTGTTGGGTTTTTTCCTGCAACAAGAGCACATCATTGGCTCATTTAGCTTATGGTCCACAGCAACCCCTGGTGCCTTCCCTACTGTGGCCTAGCCAGTTATTCCCCAGCCTTCATATATTCCATCCCAAGTGTCACACTGCACTTGACCTTCCCAGGTTTGATCTGGTTGATTGTGGACCACTGTTCCAGTCTATCCAGGTCATGCTAGAACCTAGTCCTGCCCTCCAGCGCATCTGCACCTCCCCTCAACTCTGTGTCATGTATAAATATGCTAAGTGTGCACTCAGTCCTAATACTGGACCCAGGAGACCCCTGGGGAAACCCCACTTGATTCATTGTGTTGGCTTGCCTCATTTCCCGCGGCTACAAAATACACTGAAGACAGCTAAAAATACACTCAATTCTTTTCTAATATTATCCATCCCTGTGAGCAATCCTTGCTGCCACAGCAACAGTAGGTAACCAAAGTAACCACATGTGGGAGTGGTGAGGAACTACATGGTCACCAAAGGAAAGGTCCCTCTCACTTTGGCTCATGCAATGTAAGGCTTTGATAAAACCCTGCTCTCATTTTGTCAGCACACCACACAAGAAGTAAAGTTACTCATATTATGAGAACTTTATTGGTCAGGTTACGGTGTGTGATCAGACTGCATGACGGCAATGATTCTGAAAAGGGCCTTCATTGCCATGTTCCTATTAGTTTCCAACTATCAAGACTCCCACCTAGCAATCTTCTTCCAACCCCTACTCCAAAATGTTCTTGAAGTGATCTTTATTGACTCCTCAACCTCTAGCAAAAACAAGTTTTTCCTCTGTTTTCCTCCCAGCAACAATGATGCTTCAGGGAGTCTTCAAACTTCAGCAACAATTATTATTATGAAAATAAATTAAGATGATTTGTGGGACAAGCTGAATCCTTCATGCAGCTTTCCCACTTCTTTCAACTTCCGTAAGTAGCCTTTGCACACTTCCCAAAGTGCAGCATGGGTGCAAATGGTTGAGCAGACCCAGAGGAAGGATTTAGTAGAAGTCACTTCAGGTGGGCATAATAGAAGTGTCTTGGGCAGTTTCTCAGTTTACACTACTATGGAACGTGTCATTCTGGTAATCCACCTTCCAGCCCTTTACCTGGCCATTTCCCTATGCTAGCCTCTTGCAGGCAATAGCCCAACTAAAAGAAACTGTGCTAGTGACAGAGGACACCCATTTTTATCACATCACTGTAAACAGCGGTGTCCTGCCTACACCATAACATGTCCCATCAGAGGTGTGTTAGCGGAGCATTTAAAAAGAGCCAGCATAGATAAAGTCATTGATATCCTCGGCATCCACGTGGGACGTGCTAAATACCTTTTTGGCAGTTAGAACATCTGTGCTGAACTCTGTTTTCACTTTTAGCTTTTCAAATCACTTTTAAGGCATCAATCCAGGACTTGTACTAGGAGTAGTGCTAAGTCGGCATTTGATGGGTTTTGGTTGTACTTGTGTTGCAAAGTCACCTTCTTGGTGGAATGGAAAGCTTTTAGAGATGTGATTATACATAAAAGGAGACAACTGATTACATCCATGGTTAGAATAGTAAAAGCTTTGATGCTGTTTGATCATAACAGGGTGGGGAGGGTGCCAAAAGATTTTTTTTCCAAGCCAAGAAATGCTGCTTTGCGTCACAAAAAAAAAACTTGCTTTGGTGGACAACAGAAGGTGTGGAGGACACACTAAACTCTGTCATGCCTCTCTGCTAACTGCACTAAAATAAACCTCATGTGAAGCAAGACAATGAGAAAAGTTAACAGGCATCTAGGAGTAGGTTTCAGGTATTTAATTTTTGGATTCCTCTTCTCAAACAAAGACTATGTTGAATGCCTGCATTAAGAAATCTGCAGTTTCTTTTCAGAGGAGGCACTGTAAATAAGTTATCAGAGCAAAGCAACCAACTCTCAGCTCTACTCCATTATGGGCTTGTCTATATTACTGCAGCAGCAGATCCTAGCACTTAGTCAAGGGACTGGGATGGGAGTCCCCAGGCATGCTCCAAACCAGAAACACATGAAGGAGGCTGCCCGAGGGCTCACCCCTCTGTACTACTCTAGCCCTTGTTCTCTGGCAGTCCTGAAAGCAACTGCTGGGCATAAACCAAGAGCAGACGCTGTTCAACCTCCAGGTTTCCAGAACGTCTGCAGCCCTGATGGAATGCTTGGGTCCACCGGTACCACGACATGCTGCTACAGCAGCATAAGCCAACCCTCCATTTAAGTCACTTAAGGTCTCCATGCTGTAAAGGGAATAATGCTGCTTCTGTAGTTTTGTAATATGCTCAGGTTTTCAGTTAAAAGGCATTAAAAGAGTAGCCTTTTGGGCAAATGCAACAGCTGCAGTTCATGAACCCAAGTCCCTTACCCACAAAAAGAAACCTGTGCGCACACAGTTTGAGTATTAAAATTTATTTTACTGTTTTATAAATATGCTTTTCCTATATCAACAGCTTTCCCCCCCCCCCACACACACACACACAGTCTCAGCCATAGGGACTGTCTTGTGACAACCCACATGACCTCTAGGATCAAAACACCCAGGTCAAGAAAGGCTAAAACTGAATGGCAAGATAAGCATCTCCAATTCCCTGAATGGAAGGAGTGCTACCCTGAAAAGCTGGTTTGGTCTTTCTGGTCAGTGTTTTGCAATTAGATGCACTAACCTTTTTTAATTACATAAAGATTATAAGTTAGTTCACATGCTGGGACTACATCAAAACAGGAAACAGAAGATGAATTCTGATGCAATGAATTTAAGTGGAGATGCTAGTGCAGATGTACAGTAATAACTTCTCATAAGAATCCATGTGTTATGTACTGTAAACTTATGCAGTAAAGTTTTGACTGCATAGAATACACAGGTACACATCATCGCTACCTGTAACATCACAGGAGCTCAGCAAATGATAAATGCCCCAACACATCATTTTCTGCACACACAGAAAATAGCGTGCCCATCTTTGTGTGTATACAAATCTCCATGACAGCAGGACTTCACATGCAGGACAAGGTTCATAAAGTGTTAACACAAAACATACTTGAAAACACTGCAATATGGAAGTCTGTGAAGGTGCCTTGAAGCAAGTTGATTAATGCATGCATTTTAAAAGATTTTATCTGAACAAATAGGAGTCTTGGCAGATTTTCACTTGCCCTCAACACTTCACAAAAATATCTAATTTCAGAGTGTTTTGGGTCATTAAGTATATAACTACAATTTCACTGTTTCAGTCTTTTCAGAATAATTCACATTTGTAACAAAACACTGTGATTCCACAAAAGTCAAACTGCACTGCAAAAGTTTTGACTGCATTGTACAGACAAGCACAGATGGATAAAGCACAATAAACATAAAGCTGTAGATTTCTCTCCATTTTTTTTTAAATGATTAGGTATGCTGGCTCTGCTGTAACCATCACAATTACACTGCATCAACCTGAATTAGCCTGAAATTTTAATTAAATAGCTATTCTTTACTTTCTAGCCTAAACATTTGTGTAGCTCATTTCATTGCCATGGTGACTCGAAAGAGTCACCACAGTGCTGTGCAGTGGCTTCATTGCAGTTTTTCAAATGGAGCCATATTAGTTTGGGGAAGCATAAATTGATTTAGTACATGAAAAACCATCTAAATGAAAGAAGCTAGGTAGAATTGTTTTTATTTTTTCTTTGTATGAGGGTTTTTTTTGTTTTTTGTTTTTTAATTAAAGGCTACTTTCCATCATTCATAACAGTAGGGGAAGTACCTTTATGTGACAAATCGAGTTTTATTCACTGCCCTATATGACTGTTTCCTTGCTGAAATTAGCAGCTTCTTTGAACAGGTCAGTATAGGAATGGCTGTCAACGACTGCACGGGCACCAGGACAGTGTGGCAGTATGTCCTGTACCATTTCAGAGCATTTTCAGTGGTACTAGCAGCCATGAACACCAGGATTTGCAGACTTATTCCAGTCACCGGTTCTGAAAGTTCATCTGCGGACATTTCACTAATCTGAACTCAGACCGTTTCCCCAGTCCTCAGGAACAGTTCATAACCAACATGTACTCCTTCAAAGTACTACTTCCAAGCTAGGGTCGCTAGCCAGCTCTGATGCTGCTCCTACCAGCCCGTCATCCAAATACAGACAGGCCCAGCAGAGGATGTTGAGCTGCAGCTAACCAACTAGCAGGATATTATTGAAAATAACCCATCTGTCACTCCAAAGGACCAATTAAGCTCCTTCTATGTCTATTCAGATAGGATTTTTAAAAGCCCTTTGGTGGGCAAGTTCCAGTGATTTACAGCCATGCACATTGCTGGGGCAATACAGTCTGATCAACACTGCAGCTTTAGCGAGTTGTGGAAAGTCACTTAAATAAAAACTAGGTTCTTATGAAAATGTGTTTGTCTGTATTCTTCTCATTAAAAAAATGTTCACGTGGGCATAGAGTCATCTTTTCAGACAGACTGATTTGGGGAAAAAAATGGGGCTGAAAGATCAAAATGGTATCCAGTCCATCCCCCTGCTCAGTGCAGTGCGAGCATCTAAAATTTAGTGCAATTCCAGGCTTTATTACACACACAATTTTCTGCCAACATTATTAGAAACTGTGTACAGCAGATATTTACATTTGCAAAAGAACAGATAAATAAAAAACTGAATTAAAATCTGATTTAACTAAGACATTATTACCATCAGCTTGCGTGCGATAAGAAACTATCTGATGAAAAGGACTTCTCCAGAGCCAATATCTGATATACAGAACACTAATTTTAAAATCATTGATACAGTTTAAAGTAGTTGAAAGAGATTCCACTTTTGAAAGTGCATCTGATTTGACATCTATCATCCAAGTAATGAAAACCTGGTAGGAATCCAAGTCAGGTTCTTAATCGTGTGGCATACCACCATCCTCTGCAAAATTGAGGTAAAGAAGCCTCTAAAACAGAGTTTAGTAGTCTCAGTCTACAGGGACAAGTTCATGGGGATGGTTTTATGGATGATTTTATAGGATGATACTGGGGATCAACTATTATTACTGCCAAATAGCTCCATAAGCAATTAATCAACCTGTTTTGAAATGGGTTGGGCAGTTCCAACTCTTTGATCAGACTGGTGTTTTTGAGTAAGATATATTTAGCCCATCTCACAAAAAAGAAAGGAAAAAACGTAGGTTATAACGTGTACAAAAATATAATTATTTTAAGCAGTGGCAAAATGAAGGCAAATCAAGTGAATGAAAACATGTCTCTTCTGCTCTTGAAAGAAGTCTAGATCTTTCCACAGAAGCTACTAAAATAGGTGGCTTTCTCCTAGTTTATGGAAGAGCGAGGTACATGCAACTCTTTGCAAATGCAAAAAAAAAAAAATCCAATTCAAATGGACTGTAGGTTGCAGGATTCCCCCAGTTCTGCACCAATCTGGAAAACCTAGCCCCAAGACAGTGCAGGAGTATGAGAAAGGAAAAAATTGGGTGCCTATAACCAAGTAGAAAGGCATAGTCCCAGGAGTTTTGGGAATGTATACTTCACTTCATTTCAGATACTGCTTTCATCCTTGTAATTTCATTCTGTTAACAGATTAATTTTCACTTGTCTTGCACTTTGGGTATGCTGTAAGTTTATTCTTTAATGTTGTGCCATCCGTTTTGAACCGCCACTAGGTCTTGCTTAGTCCCATGAATGTCTCTTTAATACTTTATTCCTTTATTGAGATGAGAATTCCATGTGACAAGATTTTCCATACCACAGGTTGCAGTTGCACAATAAGTGTCACAAGTTTCAAAACGATTATTACACTGTTTATATAAAAAGTAGTAATTACACCTTAAAATATCAGTGCAAAGCTGCATCAGTGAAGTTTGACTGAGGCTCACCAAAATCAACATTAACGAGGATCATCCACAGAGAGAAGACTGAGAACGTTTCAAGAGAACAGGAAGGTGGAATGTATACAGCTCCGCCATTTTGTAGCATGATGTAAAACCGCAGCGGTGTTAACAGTAAAAGTTAGCAAGCTTTTTGTTAACCCAGTTTACAAACAAGAACTTTTGCCTAAATCCCAAGAACCCACAATCTATAACTATTCTGTGCAAGTAAGCCACCGAGTGGTTGCACAATGTCTGCTTTCCCATCTTCAAGATGGCACGTTTCCCTAGAATTATTTATTGGCCTTCTGAAAAGGCAGCTAAACTCAAATCATATTACAGCGATTAATCCCATTTTCTAGTTTACTCTTTTTCATTTAAAAAAATATTTTCCTATACTGTTTCTTCAGTTCTGGTCTGAGAACACTGAAAAAAAAAATCTCACAAGTAATCTCTCCCCAGTAATGAGCACACTGAGGATTCACCAGACTGTTTGGAAAAAAATGGATTATTTTGACTTTAGAAGTGGATTAATTAAAAATGAGTCCTAAATTGTTTTGGAAAAAGTGATGGTGCCAAGAGTTACGTGGTTGCATAATTATCCAAGTCCCTGATGGATGCAGCTTCTCTGACACATCAGTCTTTGGGAGCGTACTGCAACACTTGAGATGACTCAGATACAGATAGCCCTCTTCAAAGTGGATGAAAAACGCTCTCATACAGCCCAAAGTCACTAGAGTAACTGCTACATGCTCTGGTCCTCGAGCACAAAGTTACACGCATCACAACACAACGTTACAAGCTGGAATTTCAAATTAAAAAGCGTACAGGTGCGTGATTACATATCTGGCCTTTTCCCCCTGTTATGCTGATACAGCTTAACCAGAAGGATTACTTGTAATGTAGTGCTAATAATTCAATATTTCTTGGGGTTATGTTTCTGCTTTTGCTGTTACGATTTCCAGTACTGCAGAAAGCCACTGAACACATACCAACTCTCCCAATGTATGTATAACTAGAGATTACTCCACCTTTTATCACCGAGAGAAATAAGTGTCTTTTACTTGCACATAATTATTTTAACTAGTCTGATCTACCTCCCCTCCCCACCACAACCCTTGCCTTCAGTTTTTAAGTCCATGTGAATGTTACTGCTCCCCCTAGGTGCTCATGTCAAACTGCATTGTTTCAACACGTGTTCCTTCCTATTTATTACCACAAATCTAGCTAACGCAACATCAAATCCTAGTGAAGACTATGCGGTTCATGGTTTCCACACATGAAAATCAGGCAGAACTAAACACTAGGGGGAGCCTACGATTTACCTTGACCTGCAAACTTGCAATTTTAATGCAAATTGCCTTGTCCTAACCAGCGGTTTACCTTGTGTGAACTAACACAAGAACCTACATTTTTCTTAAAAAAAAACAAAAACAAAAAACCTAAGAGCCTAGCCTGGCCACATCTTCAGACAGCAAGGCTATATGCGAAATAACTTTACACCAATTTACACCCAGTGGGAAAAACACAACAATATTTCACCATCTTAACTTGAAAAATTGTCTTAATATCTATACATTGCCCAAGAAATTTTAACTTGCGTTAAAGCATCTCCATAAACAAGTCATGACAAAAACCACAAAAGAACCCAAACGCTGTAAGATTCCTACAACCCAACCAAGTATATCAGCATTTAGGAGTTTTGTCCTGTTTTGTCAAAAACATATCACTAAAACATGCGCCTTTCTTTTTAAATGACCAAGAAACACACATCAGTAATAACACAAAGTGTCTTGTAACCCTGTTTCCAAGAAACTTAAAGCACAGCAAAAATACTAAAATGAGAGTTAGAAACCATCATTGAAGTGATAACAAATCATGAAGTCATAAATGTGTGTAAAGAGGGCCTGTGAAAAGCATGACTTAGGCAGCTCACTGGATTATAATAGTAACCGTGGTTGCTCTACAAAAATTCTCTTACAACAGCCAAGGATATAAAAATGCTTTATGGGAGTTTAGTCCAGATTTGGTGTTCTTTGCAGCTTTTCATTACTTTGAAATAATAATTCATAGACACTTCTGTGGCCAAAGAGTTTGGAGTCCACATGTTGAAACCTCAACTGGATACTAAGCTCTAGAGCAGCCTGAGGATTCACGGACCCCAAGTAGTTGGGAAGCATTCCTCAAAATGAGCCCGTCTTGGGGAAGAAGCGGGTGGTTCCAGACAAAACTGCTCTATAGCATTCGCAACAGTCGGAAGAGAAGTTTAGAAATCTGTGAATAGATGCACAATGAAGAACAGTTTAGAAAGTGAAAGGTCATGTGTGAAACGGCACTGGAGCCAGTATGTTTCACAGTATTACATTCATACGAAGTTCCTGTTGATGAGGGAGGGGGAATGAGACACCTACTCACACAAGGGCTACTACTTCTTAAGGCCCTGGACTGAAACTCCGGGAAAAAGTTGGATTCAGCTCCTGCCTACCAGACTCCTGTGACTCACTAGGATATTCATGTCATCATCTGGCTGCACCAGCTCACCACCTGAAAAATAGGGATCATGCTTCCTTTCTCCAATCTGGGCCTGTTTTCTATATTCACAATGTGGGTTCTCTGGAGCCAAGATTGTCTTGCTACGTAAACATACAGGGCTCATCATAACTATGCCTTGATATTGCCCCAGGATTTCAGGCATTAATGAAGTGAGGCATGGTTGTTGCACCCTTGGTCTTATTCCCTCCATACCAAGAAAGTCCCTGCTTAGAAAGTATAAACAAATGTATGACCATGCTTCATCAGTTTAAAAAATATATTATCCAAATATGAACATCATTAGAATTCACTATATAGCCTCATTTTTGTGCACTCCTTGGGTATTAATTCTGGATAAAAATGTTTCATTTTATTCTGAATGCAGAGTTCATTCAGTGGGAGGATTCCCAAGTTGCATTCGAATTTATAAACCCCAAACGACTCCTAATTATAAGCAACAAAGTTACTTTTGCAGACCTGGGAACATGCTTTTCCCAAGACTTCTACTAGAAAAATGTATTAAATCAAAGTATCATTAAGGGCTCTCTAAATGCAACTGCAGAAAATGTTATTTTCTTATTTAACCACTCTGAGCCAGTGTGCATGGGGACCAGATCTGCTTGCTTTCTACCAAAGCAAAATTCACACTTCTCCTAGCAGACTAGACCCCATACTGTGACTGGAGAGCTGGATTCTCCTCTGCCCCACGCACCATCCACTCAAATACCCACCAGCCTCTGACTGCATAACCAGCTTTGTTATTGGCTACAGTGCAGGAACCAGAAAGCACACAGCTTAATTTTAGGCTCCCAGAGTGAATTTCCACTGCTGGCCATCAGACAAAACATTCTGTTGTAAAATGAGCAAACACAATGTGGAAGTAACTGAAAAAAGTATGGCACCTCCACAGTGCCACTTTTACAAGCTGACGCCTAAGAAGGCAGCCATATTTTAAAAGGTATGAGATGTTACCATAATGGCTTCTACTGTGCTTTGTTCTAAAAATAAATTGGAGGAACACAAAGCCAAACATGTAGAGGAGTTATCTTGTTTGGCATTTTCAATTTTAATTTTTTAAAATTAGACCATCTTTATTCTTAAAACTCAGTCTTTTCTGTAAGAACCTCTTACCACTACAGAAGAGTAATACCCCTTCCCCCCAAAGATACCATAAGAAGATAAATCCAGCCTTTTTTTTCTTCATAAGAAATCACATGATTTCTTATAAACAAAAAAAAGTCTGGATTTTTTTTTTTTTTTTAAATCTAAAGTGACAATTGTTAAAAGCCCAAGGAGGATCTGGATAAATGAATGGGGGTTGGGAAGGGATGGAAAGCTAGCACTTGTTCTTGGGATAAATGTTGCTATATTTAGTCTCCTTGTTCTTTCTCCAAGCTGCTGAGCGTCTGTTTCAATAATGGTGAATGTTCCCCCCCAATCATTGAAGATTACAATAATTAAAATGAACCCAAATTATTGCAATCAGGAAACACCTTCAATTGCAACTAAATACTGTTTTAATGAACATTAAGTTCTAACATCAAAGATCGTAACATGATAGATGAAGTAATACTATTTTAAGAATGAGTTTCCAATTCATTGTCCTAGTCGGATTAAAATGTTTCAGGATCTAATGCAGTTTTTAAAATAAGTCTGAGATGCAACAGAAAGCCTTTTTTTTTTTTTTTTTAAACAAAAAAAGTTTTTTACATCAATAGTTTGTATGTTTTTAAATCCTTAATCTACATGACAAGCAGATACTATACCGTCTCAACACACACAAGGACACCCACTTTTAAATCTGGGTGCAATTAATCATTCACCCACCTCTTGAGAGAGGCACAAAAACATGTACAGAAAAAAAGGCTTTCAAACCTGGGAAGTCTGCGGACACAATACATCCTGCACACGCAAGTCAGGCACACTTGATACCAACTCCGATATTCTCCTCCAATTAAAAAAAAAAAAGCCAACAGTATTTTTACCAAGTAATCTCACTTCAATTTACAGAAAACAAAACTGCATCTTAATTGAGTCACACAGACATGCCATAAGAAACAATTACTACAAAGCACTTTTGTCTTTCATCTGGGTAAACATCCCTTCCTACAACGTGAAGGAAGAGACTGCACCAAAGTGAGAAATTTCCCACAGTAACAAGTTAATAAAAATGAAAACATCTCCCACTCGGAGTACACTTATTGCGCCTTTAAGGCCTAACAGATTGCCTTTTTTCCCCACAACTCAAAGTTTAAAGTTTTAATTTAGCACATGAGATGGCATCATAGCAAAGATTTTAACTGCACGTACACTAACATGGAAGCTGCAATATATTTCAGGTCTCAACCAAAAAAATACCATGTAGATTCAGGTTACCAACTGATACAACCAAAAGGTAGCAGGCATTCATGCTTTAATGCTAGATTTTGAAAAATCTGCTTTTCTACTTGTATAATGCTGCTGGGTCACCCTCTTTGCATATCCTTTACCCAATTCTCAGATTGGGGGATGGGTGGGAACTTGATGTAGCCAAGATCAGCTAAATCTGAAAAGAGTTTTGCTCCAAACTAAAGAATTGTTCTTTCCAAGAAACCAACCTTATACATTACATATCCAAGCTCAGGCAGTTGCCTTTCATATGTATATGCCCAACACAGCTAAGCTCCTGCCACAATCAAACAGGACTGCAATACAATTATTGTGTAACTTGTCCCTTCCCCCACTCAACTACCCAACATACAAAGAAAGCTTTGCTCTATTGTCCACATACAGTACCTGCAATGATCCTTCCCTAAGTGAAACTTGATTCAACAGATACTTACTTAGCCATTTTAAACAACAAATATCTAGCAATTTAGACAGCTGGAAAAGCAGGAAAAATGCTGTTTTTACCTTTGTGTGCAATGTATTAGTACCTGGAGTCACAGCCAAACATTCAGATTTCTATACCCCTGATCACTACTACTAGTTTCTTGCATATGTACATTTAGGGGGGGGGGGAAAAAAAAAAGCTTTTTTTTTTTTAAGGAACCAGCAAAAGAAAAAACCTGACATTTTTTAAGCAGCAAGTGATGCAACCCCTTTCACATTCCCCTCAAAGCCAGCAATCAAGATCCAGAGTGGTAAAACAAAACAAAAAAAGGCAATGAACTGTTCAGATTCTACCATTTTCCTACATCATCTCTAAGCAACACTACCATGGCAACTTTTTTCCTGCTTTAAAAATGTCTTGGGGGAAAAACGGGTGGCCATTAAAATAAATAAATAAATAGGTAGGTAAGTAAATAAATAAATAAATTCACTTTCATTTCATACTTCCTAGTTAAGTTCAATCATGTTTCAAACTAACAGGTTACTCTAGGGCATACATTCAAAAAAGAAAGGTGTGTGCATGTGTCTTTTATAATAATCTTTGATCGCATATCTAAGATTACAGTTCACACAGAACCTTGTTACTTTGAGGAAGAGTAACCTTCTGTATCTACAGTTCGCTCCAAAAATAAATAAATAAATAAAATAAAATAAACGTGTGATTAATATTAATCTATGTAATTAACGATCAAGTTCTCTCAGCCAGAAGGATGTATTCCCCTAGTTTACATAATGGTAACAGACCTGCATGGCTAAATTTCACTGCTACTCTGAGTAATTACCCTGCTTGTAACTAGTTTAACCTTTTTAAGATGCATTTACATAACACAGACAATTTGAATTTGACTGCAAGTCCACAATTCCCAGATATGTCTCGACCAATGGGTTTCGGGAAAAAAAAAAAAAAAATTGGATCTAAAGTGGCTGTGCCTTTCTGCGTACGCTCACTACTCCCGGTTTCTTGACGTGCTTTCTTTCCACATTTCGGAGCACGCCTTTAACTCCCCATAGTTGGGATTTGGGAGCCTGGAGAACTCTTGCTACGCAGCTCCTGCTGCTGCTGCCTGCCTTTGCCAAGCCTTCTCCTTTCCCCACCTCCCTCTGTGCAGGCAGATCTGCTCTGCTTTCCCACAAACTGGGTCCTAGCCGCCATTTTAGAAAGTCATTCACACAAGCCAGACCGCTGCACCCATCCACCACTTGAAACAGAAATCTCTCCTTGAATGCTTCCTCCTCCTTCCCTCCCCCAGCCTCGGGAGTATAAGAGGGCCCCACAAAAAAGCAGGCAAATGTCTCTTGGATCCAGAGCTGCCCAGGGACAAGCCTGGCTGCATGTCACCCACCCGCATATGCTGCAATGCACGCGTCTGCACATTTGTGCATGTGAATTTCCCAGCCCCTGAAGCCCATTGCAATGACAAGGCGCAGACACCCAGTAGGCGACTGAGGACGCTATGCTTGCCTGCACTTTTGCATTTTGCCTGCATCTACTCCAGGCGAAGGCATTCAAATGTACTCCTTCTCTTGCAAATGAGCAAAGGGTAGGACCAGACCGTTTCTTTAGTCCCCCCGGCTCAACCTCAACAACCCCATGTGTGAGCCTGGGTTCAAGTCACGTACCCTTGCCTTACCCACCACGGATGTGAAATAACGAGAGGCCCTTTACCAGCGGGGCTTCACCTCACTCCACCTAGCTTCTCCTGATTCCCTTGCCTTACTCACGACTGATGCGAAATAATGAGGCCCTTTACAGTGGGGCTTCACCCCACTCTGCCTAGCTTAAACGGGTGCAAATGAGCTTCCTATGCGCAACCCCCTGATCATAAGCAGGCAGGCTCTTTTCCAAGATGAAGATTGAATCTCTTTAGAGCAAGCAACCACCAAAATAATCAATGATCCTCCATTTATAAAGCCACAAGGCAGCTCTACTGCTCCTTCTTCCATTTCCTAGTCCAAGGTCCTCATGTCTTAGTAACTGAGTCTAATTTTTTTTTCCCATAATGACTCATTATTAAGGACGCTCCGTCATTTTCGTGCACGGCAGAAAGATTCAAAAGGAAGCCGAGCACAAGAGGCAATCCCGGCAGTTTAAAAATGCTCCCTTCAAACTTTTATTTCGTGCTTCCTGACACGTTCCCAATGTTTGTCAGTCTCAGTTCCCAAAAAATAAAAAAATGTTCAAAAAAAAAAAAAAAAAAAGAGCAGCATTGAATTTCTCACCCAGTTTCATCTCCTCAGATAATTTAAAAAGGAAAAAAAATTTTTTTTTTAAAAAATCAGGAAGACAGCAGGGGAACTAAAACCATGCAGAAGACAGGTGCGGAGGAGGGCAGGTGTTTTGTTTTGTTTTTTTTTTTACAGACAAAAAATTAAAAAAACAAGGATCTCTCTCCCCCAGCGCGGAGTCCAGCAGGATAGGTCCCAAATGGCGCGTTTCTTAAGGCGGGGGATGCCAAACCAAGCGGTTTCCTTCCAGCCTGGTTTTTTCTGCCCCTCTCTCTGCTCCACAGCCAGCCCCACCACAACCTCCTTCCTTGCGAGACGCGCCGAGATAAACACATAGCTCGGCACAAGGACGAGAGACACGAGAGAGAGACGGGATGATCCGCAGCGAGGACGGCCGGGCCCGCGGGCAGAGGTGCGCTCCGGTCTGCGGGACGGCGACGGGGCCCCCCCGCCCTCACTCACCGCTTGAAGTGCTCGATGATCTTCTCCTCGCGCACATTCTCCGGTAAGTTGCCCACCCAGAGGTGCCTGGTTTCCCGGACCATGCTGCGTGCCCCGGACAGTGCCCTAGCGCCAGGAGCTGCCTCCCCCCGCGGTGGCGACGGGCACCATGCCTTGGGCCCTGCTCCGGGCTGCGGCTCCCCTCCCCTCCCCCCTCGCCTCTCCTCTGCTCTGCTCCGGCCGGCGGCTCCCCGGCAGCGGCAACGCGGCGCCCCTCGTCCGCCTCCTTCGCCCGCCCGCCCGCTCTGAGGCTGCTGCTGCCCTCGCCGCGCTCGCGGACCGGCCCGCGCATGCGCACGCGCACACGCACACCCGGGGGAGGAGACGAGAGCGAGGCCTGCTCCCGGCTCATGCGCACACGGGGGGAACGAGGCCCTCTCCCAACGCTGCCTGGGCTCCCCGCACATGCGCACACGGGGGCAGAGGGGACTACATGCGTGCGGCGAGCGCGGCTTGTTTTTCCACACGGCTCGCTTCCTCCGGCCGCTGCGCATGCGCACGCCCATCCGTCTCCCCCGCCCCCTCCCATGTTGCTTTCTGCCATTGGGGAGCACGTTGGGGGTGCAGGGGAGAGAGCCCCTGGCACACCTGGGGTGCCTGCCGTGGAGGGCTCGTCGTTGTCCTCTGTCCATACGAGGCCAGACGCCTTTAAATAAAAGGAAAACAAATACGTGCCCATGTCTACAGCTAATAATCTGAGCAGATCTAATCAAAGATCCCATTTATCCAAAGCACCTTGTCTGCCTACGTCTAAGATAGGGCGGCCATCATAGAGGGTCTTCCCATTGTCCTCTGTCTGTACGAACCCCAGCACCTTTGTGTCTTCTGGTTTTCTCTTGAAGAAAGAGCACGTTTTTCTCTTTGAGAGAAAAAGAGAGGACATAAAAGGCACCCGCTTTCGTGTCAATAGAGGCCAACTAGACTGTCCTCTATGACGCCCGCTCTACCTTAGACATAGGCAGACAAGGTGCTTTGGATAAATGGGATCTCTTTGATTAGACCAGCTCAAATTATTAGGTCACAGACGTAAGCAGACATGGTGCTTTGGATAAATGGGATATCTATTCATTAGACCAACTCAAACAGTTGGAAAAATTCTCCTTAGCAAGCTTTCGGGTTTAAAAACCGTTTGCCAGGCTGAAGAAACGTCACCATGGCACGCCATCTGCGGAGGCCAAATGCAGGATGGTTTTTCAACCCAAAAGCTTGCTAAGAAAATGTTTTACAATTATTTAAGTGGGTCTAATGAAAAAATACCGGATTCACCCAAAGAACGTTGTCTGCCCCTATCCTTCAACCGACATGGCTACAACCTCCATACCTGTAGTCTTAGGCATGACATCTGACTCAACAACATGGACGGTCATGCACGTTAGAACGCAAAACACTGGCACGCTCTCCCTAGGCCGGAAGAAGGGTGTCTGTGCCTGAAGCTTGCAAAGCAGTGCCGGGTTTAGGTTTAAACTACTAAAGCTACAGTTTGGGGCCTCTAAATAAGAAAAACAAATGGACATTTTCATTGTAATAGAACAAAAATATACATATATATGGCTCCACAGTTGTTATTCATATTAAGTTCATAAATTTGTGCATAAATAACAATTCATCTCAAAAGATCATGGAAATCCATTTTCGTGGATTATTTTTATCATATGGGGCCTCTTAAACTGGGCATATTTTAGGGCCTCAGCATGTCATAATCCACTATGGCTGCAAAGAATAATTTTCCCAACGCCCACCTTGCTGGGGTCATCTGATCCCAGCAGCCTTCCCTGCCCAAGGGCAAGGGGGCTGGCCCCAATGAGCTGTAAGCTCCTAACAACTATTTAGTTGGTCTAACAAAAGATACCACATTTACCCAAAGAACCTTATCTTCATGTTAGACAGACACTTGGCCGGGATGGTTTAGTCAGGGAAGATCCTGTCTAGGAGTCCTATGAACTCCGCCCTGGGGGATCCAGTGCGAGGGGAAATTTGGACCGCAGTGCATTTGCACTGGGGTCTGTCACTGAGGGATTTGGGATTCACAGCACTGCAACTGCCCTGTGCCCAGTGCTAGATTCCCTAGGCACAGGGCAATTCTCAGCCACACCACTGAAATAAGTTAGGGTTATGGGATGCTTCTGCATTCCAGTGATACAAGCCACAGAAATACAATGAGCAGCTTATATAAAGTACATCTACACTAGATTCTCATGGCAGGCTTCATCCTCGTATTTATTTAGGAACAAAGGAATCCCCAGACTGGATCAGAGCCAAGGTCTGTACAGTCTGGTATCCTCTGTCACTGACCAGCAAAAGATGCTAAAAGAAACATTTAACAACCCCATTGTAGTCTATCTGCCTTCCTCACAAAGTGTGATCCTTATTTTTATTTTAATTGACTCAAAGCCTGAAACATAAGGTTTCAACAAAACATTTAAAACATACATAGGATCTTTCAGCTTCAAAGCCACCTGACCTGTAACAGTCTTGTGCAATATTAATCGCTGTTCATTCCACTGCTGTTGGGTTTGTTTTTCTTAAATCAAAAGTTATATTCGTGGGCCTGGTTTTAAGATTCCTACAGCCTTAGGCCCCATTCTGGATCCTTACAGATAAACCCTGTGCACCTGTACAAGCTTAAGGCTCCACCTCTGGACATGCTAATGGAGAATCAAAGCCCACCCTAACACTGATACAATCTTTCTAACCAAGAAATACACACACACACTGATACAATCTTTCTAACCAAGAAATACACACACACACACGGCACAATTAAAGCCTCAAATTTACTTGCATAAATTCCACGTGAAAGTGAGTAAGCATTCATCTTTTAAAATTAGTTAAGTGCCCACATTACATTGTATTTTACATTTCTATAGCTCTTTTTATCCCTAAGGATTCCAAAGTGCATCACATGCTATATGCAAACACCAGCACTACATGCAACCTCCTCTGGGGTTGGAGGTGGACGCGGACAACCAATCCCAACACCGTGCAGGGCAGGGAGGGAGGGAGGAAGGAAGAAGGTCACCAGAGCAAAGTCAGACTCTCTTACAAACTGGCTTTTACAAATCTTTACAGTCACCATCTGCAACACGCTTGGAAAAAACTGATTCTCACACCTATTTGCTTAAGTTACAGATTTAAGACTCAGCCCACCGTGCCTACACATCTCAGACTTAAAGAAAAGTGAGAAAGAACAAAAAAAGTCTCAATCTAAAGAGTCAGGCAGGGTAAGTAACACGTACCTGATGTCCCGGTACGCAGAAGGACAAATTATTGAAGTGACCCTGCCAGAATATGAATCTCTGGTTCCACAGAGTCTAACTGCTTAACACTTGGTGCTTACCAGGCCACCCCCTCCAGCATCATATCCCAGCCCCTTCTTGGAAAGCAGCCTTCTCACAGCTGTGAAGAAAATTGGGTGCAATTTAGCACTGGGAGTGAGAAGGGTTATCCATTTTACAAAAAGCAAGCAGCACATTTAACAGCAGCACGACCCAGCCATCTTCCGCGTTGAGACATTCCTCTTCCCACACAGAACCAAATATTTCTCAGGAGTTTGGAAGAAAAAAAAGGCTCAAATTATTATTATTTTACATTTGTACCCCACCAAGTGAATGGTTTGAGGTTAGGGTAAAACTGGACACATACCCACAGCTAATATTTTCTGGTTCGGGAGCCATACAAGCCAGGCTGGGGCTTTCATCACAAAGAGAAGACAGTTCTTTCAATATTTTCCTTGGCTGAAGCTTTCTGTTTGCCGACAAGGCTTTTCTATTGATTAAAACCATATTCTTATGAGCTGGGATGAGCTGAGCTCAACGGCACTGTTCGCATTCAACCCACAGTAATTCATCTCCGCCAAGTGCACACAATGTGCTCAATCATGTCCTCAGCCACAGCACAGAGACCATGCCCCGGTGCTTTTATAAGCCTTGTCCTAATTTAAATCCACAAAGCTGCGTATTTCACACCCTCAGTCCTACAGCACTCTGTTGGTTAAGCAAGGCCTCTACGTTGCACCAACCTGGGTCTCAGAAAACCTAGGTTTTACTCCAGCCTCCGCCATTTACCTGCTGGATGGCAGCCACTCCCTACGCCTTGGTTCTCCCACCTCTGGAACTGATATTCACCTCCTTTTGTGAAGCGCTTGGAAATCTGCTGTTAAAAAACACTATATAAACAGCAAGGTCTGGCTTACAAGCATGCAATCGAGTCATTCACAAGCATTCAGAAGACATTACCATATCACTCTCCTGACAAACCAACACAGTGAGCATCTCCAGCCATGGAACTAGGCTTGAATTTGACCTAATGCTTCTAAAACAGAAAATCCATACGGGTACGAATTATAAACAAGAACATACTGTTAATAGTATCTTACACCTTTATAAAGACTCTGCAAGGATCTGTTAAAGGTAAAAACTCCACATTTTACGTAAGGCTGCCTTTTTCAAGGGCTTATTTCTTATGCAGAGTTGTCCCAAGTTGCGATTGTCACTTCCCAATTTAGCAGGCTGTTTTCAGATCAAACGTTTCCAAATCTTACTCCTCCACTACCTGCCTTTCACACTAGGACTTGCAAGAGATGACAGACACACACCAAATCCTATCTTTTTTTAATAGGTTTTGCTTAGGGCCAGTTTTCGTTCTCTCCCGCACCCCTAAGCCCCCATATTCCTGCATACTGCAGGAAAGAAGGATGTTCTCAAGCTGGAAGTACATACACACAAAACCTAGCTCACTAGCAGAATTCAGGTCAGTAAGGAAAAGTGAAGTATCCCAGACGGTGCTACCCAAAAACTCCAATTACACTGCTAGCAGTGCATCATTCCAATCACATATCCATGGTTACGCCACAGCCGGTCCTGCATTTTAACCTGGTTAGGGGAAAACTTTTCCCCATTTACAGTAGGAGCGCAGTGGTATGACCACATTATAGCAAAAGCACTGTAACTAGATCCTCCATCTCCGTTAAGCAATTTAATGCATTCCTGATCATACAGGAGACTGGAAGAGGCTAAGAGTCAGAAATGGGTGTTGGGTCTTTGTTTCATAGAATTACTAAATGGCCCATCACATTCATCACCAGCACAACTCTACTGGCTTCAAAAGCAGGACCAGACTTGAATCTAACTAATTAAACCGAAGTCTGTCATATTCTCATGACAACTTTCACGGTTTACATTTAGCACAGTAATTGATGCCGACAAGACTGACCTGGTATCAGTTGTTCCAAACTTCCTGGAATGGCACACATAAGTGAAAAGTCATGTACACTGGAAGGGACAATTTGAACTACTTCCACAGACAGATGGGTTTCAAATTACACCCAACCTCTTAAGATATGATGATCTAGGAATCCTTGAAGACCAGACAACTCAAGGAGATATTTGCTCAATGCACAGCAGCAGTCACTAGGGAATAAGAGATCAGGCCACATATCAACAAGGAGACATACTGCATAAACCAGTATTTTTATTTGCAACTTGAACATGTGTGATCAGCTTCCACCAAGAAGAAAGAAGCAGCAACAGAGGAAAGCAAAGAGAACAAGAAGGTGCTTCCATACCACAAGCTATGAAAAAGTTTGCAATACCGCTTGGAAAGCGAGAGAATAAAACAAATGGTCTTAGAGGTCTAAGTAACAAACCTAACAGGAGACCAACCGGGCATCTATTTACCTTTGCCCAAAATCCAAGAAAGTCATTAGCAGGCAACATTTTTATGTAGCTATGAAGCTTATCCTTGTTATGCTACACATCAGCCAAACTGTGGAACACACAGCCACAAGTGATACGCATTGCTTGCTAAACTAATATTTCAGAAAAAGAGACTTTGAAGAAGAGGAGCAACTGTTATTACACTTGCTAACATCATACATTTCTCATAGCATTATTTCAGGTTTATCAGTCCCTGAACCCGCTCAGGGTACAGTACATACACAGTTAAATGTGTCAGGAGGGTATGCATTATACCACTCTCTGAAGCAAGATACTCTCTGCCATATGATCAATGTATAATAGTGTGATAATGACTGTATTTTAGCAGAAGTCACTGGATTCTGTGCTTTTTCCTTTCATTTGTTTGTTGTCTTCTTGTTTTTAACACACAGGCACACTCTGTTGTGCTGACCAAGTACTCTCAAAAAGATTGCTGCAGAAATTATCAGAAGCCTTTACAAGTTTGGATTTAGCTCCACACCCAAAGCTTAGAGGTGCTAGATGCAGATTCCTTCCCTAACCAAACTCATGATTATTATTTTTATCACCAGTATCCAAGATGGGAACTACCAGCAGGTATTATCAATAGACAGTAATTTTTAAAGAAGTGCTACTGTTAATTAGCCTCTGGACAGGCTTCATATAAACCCATCTGTTTTCAGAACAGAGTACTGAATGGCAGTGAATGTTTCTGGTTTTTTGCAAGAAAGCACGGTGTTCCTTTGACACTACAGAGAGCACTACATCAACTCGGACAGTGCCAAAAGACTGCTCTTGAATGTTATTTATTAAAATGAATACCCTCAGACAATGCTCAAAGAAATAATGTTTCCTGAAACACTTACCATTGAATTATAGTCAGGAATGATATGGAATAAGTTGGGAAAATTTAATTACATTAAGAAACTGGGGGGCTGTGGAATCAACACCCGCACAGTCAAATGGGTCTCCAACTGGCTGGAGGGCCGCACGCAGAGAGCGGTGGTGGATGGGTCATTTTCGACCTGGAGGGACGTGGGCAGTGGGGTCCCGCAGGGCTCGGTCCTCGGGCCCGCACTGTTCAACATCTTCATCAGTGACTTGGACGAGGGGATAAAAAGCACCCTATACAAATTTGCTGATGGCACTAAGATGTGGGGGGACATGGGGAGGAATAGGCTGCAGTCAGACCTAGACAGGTTACAGGGGTGGGTGGATGGGAACAGGATGGGCTTCAACACCGACAAGTGCAAGGTGCTGCACCTGGGGAGGAACAACCGACACCATACCTACAGGCTGGGGAATGCACTTCTCATCAGTGCAGAGACAGAAAAGGATCCTGGAGTCATCATTGATGCCAAGATGAACATGGGCCGGCAGTGTGGGGATGCAGTCAGGAAGGCCAACCGCACCTTGTCCTGCATCCACAGATGCATCTCGAGCAGGTCCATGGAGGTGATCCTCCCCCTCTATGCAGCACTGGTCGCTGCACTTCAGGAGGGATGTGGGCAACATGGAGTGGGTCCCGAGGAGGCCACTTGCATGGTCAGGGGGCAGCAGGGCAGGCCCTACGAGGACGGGCTACGTGACCTGAACCTGTTCAGCCTCCACAAGAGAAGGCTGAGGGGGGATCTAGTGGCCTGTTACAAACTAGTCAGAGGGGACCAGCGGGGACCACTGGGGGAGTCCCTGTTCCCCCAAGCACTGCCAGGAGTGACCAGGAATAACAGTCACAAGCTGGCAGAGGGGAGATTTAGACTAGATATCAGGAGGCGCTACCTCACTGTCAGGGCGGCTAGGATCTGGAACCAACTTCCAAGAGACGTGATGCTGGCTCCTACCCTGGGGGGTGTTTAAGAGGAGGCTGGATGAACACCTGGCCAGGGTCGTTTGACCCCAGTACTCTTTCCTGC
This sequence comes from Crocodylus siamensis, assembly GCF_052110815.1. NCBI lineage: Eukaryota > Metazoa > Chordata > Crocodylia > Crocodylidae > Crocodylus > Crocodylus siamensis. The sequence continues at coordinate 2,047,974 of NC_143406.1, read as the reverse complement.
CATGGCAGGGGGTCGGACTAGATGATCTGCTCAGGTCCCTTCCAACCCTACAAACTATGAAACTATGACATTCCCTTGGGATACCCCAATGGGACCTTTGCTAGAGGTGGCAGAGTTACATAGAGACTGGAATACTATACCTGCTCCTGATTGCAAGGGTAACTCCTCTTGACCGGGACCACGTCTCAGTGACTAGGCAGATAGAGAACTTCAGTGCGCAGGAGCATGAAAGGCATCCTCTTTTCCAAATGCTAAAGGTGCTTTGAAAATAAAAAGATCAGTCAAAACAAGACCCCCTAGGGTGAACATTATTTGGGACCTGTAGAAACCTAACAGCTGCAGAACCCGTATGTTGTATTTTATAGTTTTCCTATGATTTATATAAATAAGCAAGCTGTCATACAAGACCCAGTTTGGGGCTTGTACCCCTTTTTACCACTCTTAGAGTAGTAAAAGTCAGCAGCTTTCCTCCTCTCTTCTCCTGCAGGAAAGGGGAGAGGGATGGAAGGAAATTTATGCCCTCCCCCAGCTGATTTTTGGCATGAAACATTCAGGTCCCATTTAGCCTGCAAAAAACTTCACAAGAACGGAAGAACCTTTTGAATGACATCACCACAGGAACTGGGATGGCAAAGGTTCAGCAATCAAAAGAGGAACTCTTACCCTTTTGTCCCAAACACTTAGTAAAATAATTACAAAAAAAGGTGGATCTTGCAGTTAGAAAGGAGAACTGATGGTCTAATCAGATCTTTCATTGAGGTATACCTGCTTTTTTACCAAGGGGAAAAACAATGAAAAGCACCATTTTCCATTTTGATTACCGATAGGAAGGACAAAACAGGGGAGAGTGTGTGAGTTCAGTCTCCGGACTTTCAGGCAGCACTCAGTGCCGCACACCTCCGTCCCCCTCCCCTCTACTGTCCAGGCAATAGTTAGCAAAACCCCTCTGCCCAGATGCCTTTGTTTTGGGCAGTGACTCCTCCATAGGAGTGGAGTGGAGGCTGCTATTGTTTCATAAAGAAGCTTAACTATTTCTAAAAGGAAGAACAGCACTCACCCCACTACCCCTGAGGTCTCCATGGCAACCAACCCAACTCACTGCAGGATTTACACCTTGTTTAGTTTGGGGGTTTCCAACCACTGATGATGACCTGTTCCTGGAGCAGACACCAAGTACAGACAGATAAAAGACTGCTCTTTGTACCCGTAGAGCTTCACGCAGGGGTCATCTCCACTGGTACACACTGCAGTTTGCATTAGAGCCTTGCACTACTGCAGCTACATCATTGGCTGAGCACTAATCAGGACACACCTACAGCATGACTATTCATTAAGACCTAACCAGTTCTAAACAAACACATCTGGGAGTCCAATAGGCAATTCATCATTGAAAAAAAGGAAGCTTTTGTTAAAAAAATTAACAAATCATCATCCCAAAAGAAGCTCAAATGGCTCATAAGATACACCCTCTAGCACAATTTTTCCAACTATTTAGTTGGTTAAGATAGCACGTTTACCTAAGGAGCCTTGTCTGCCTGTGCTTTAACGCCGTGATTTTCAGATTTTGTTCCACAAACCCTGAGGTTCTGCAATTGCTCATCAAAGGTTGGGCAAAGAGACCGGGGGTAGCAGCAGAGCAACTACGGGGGCAGTTCACTGTCACTGCCAGGCCAGGCCACCCGGCTCACACCAGACTTTATTGTGATGGGGTAGGGGTCCCACAGCAGCCATACAAGAGAGCTCTGTGACCGCAGAAAGCTTGAAAACCACTGCTCTAGCAAAACCTGGCAAGTCAAAAAATTGATCCCTGGTGCCAAGCAATATCAAAATAAACACCCAGGAACAACAAAAATAAAAAAGCTTTAAAATCTTGTCAGATATTTTCTACACCACACTAAGAAGGAGGGCAAAGGGGCTAACAACTTACAAAGAACTGTTGACAGCCCAAAGCAGAAGGAACATGCAGTGCCAACCCTCGGGCCCGTTGAAAGCTGTACGGCTCTGTTGGCTGCAGCATCTACAACACTGCTGAAGGCCAAATAGGATAAAGTGAAAAAACATCACGTGGCATCCTGAGATGTTTGCCTTCCCTGGGTGGGTGAAGTTCTGGCCCTGTGAAACTGGTTGGAGTTTTGCCATTGACTTCAGCCAGGGCTCCAGGATATCTGCTGGGCATTTCTCTCATGCCCAGAGATCACACTCATGCTGGCAGAAGTGCATTACCTAGACACAGCCCCCACCTAGACACAGCTGCAGGGTTGTGCTTACCTTGGTGTATACAGGTACTCCCGGGATACACTCCCTAGGGTGTATATCCACAGAGCTCCAATCTCCAAAAAAACCCCTCGCTCCAACTGCCATAATTTATACAGGTATAACTTAAGTGTAAGCCAGAACTTAAGACAGCTAGAACCATTTTAAGCAGCGTATTCACTTGACCCCCCTCGTTACACTCTAAAAAAACAAACCTATCTTCTAGTCAATTTGGAACAGATTTCTCATATTTTGATCATATAACATGGGGCTGGAGAAAATAGCAAGTCATCTGTCACTATCTAACAAATCATTTCAGCAATGTGATTACATTGTTTCCCAACCCAAACATATTTCTTAATAGGTTTTTTTTTTTTTTTAAATAAACTAGTTCAAAAGTCTTTTCCTATATTTTCATGTCAAAAGCCCATACACTGCTTGCAAAAATCTCTGGGGGCAGAGTCGTATTTTCTTAATGCAGCATCTAACACAACAGAGCCCAAGCTGCTTGGATATTAAGTGTTCCTATGCAAAAAAAAAAGCAAATATCTTTATTATTTCATCATATGCTGGCATTGCTTAGGCTGCTGTAATACTAAGGGGAATATCACCAAATTAAATTAGGTTCTGCCTGATACTGGTAGAAAAGAAGCAAGACCAGAATCAGATGCTTTTTATTATTCCTTATGGAGTGTTTTTAAAACAAGAGAATAATGACATTTCTTTCCCAATCCCATTTGAGAAAACATTCGAATTTGGCCACAGCTCTGATGAACCATAAAGCAAAGCAGTAATCACTCAGGATCAAATTAAGCAGAAGAGTTGATGTGGGCTCTGGTACCTGTCAACATGATTTCATACAGCAGCATCCCGATATCATGATCCCTATTCAACAGGGTACTAAAGCAGGGGCGCTCTCCTCCTATTGAATTCACCTGCTTCACATTCAGCTGGTGCTCAGATCTGCTGTTACCTTTGGGTCTGCATCAGTCTGTTGAGGCCCCTACAGCTGCACTCCCCAAAGGCTCCAAATTTCTTTAATGTGGCACACTCAGCACTGTGCTGATAACTGTGTTTGCAAATTAACTGCTGCACAGGCAAAAATAAGAGAACAAAACACTGGATAATCTTTTTTAAGGGGAGATTTTTTTTTCTTTAAATTACGTGAGTTATTGCGCAGTTGCTTCAAGCACAACACTACTGGGTGAGAAGGGATACAAAAATCAAGTCGGAAAACAAGTAGGGGAATAAAAGCCATATGGAAGGTCTGTCTCTTCTTGCACGTTTTTTAAGAAGTTAGTTTGTATACAAGCTTCCCCTTTGAAGTCAGGAATGCTGTATGTAGGCTCCAACTGTTAAAAAAGAAAATTAACTTCTTAGTTCAATATTGAAATTCAGTTCGTGGAGAGTGTGAACCTGCATACTATTGCTATTGCCTGTTAGTTTCCACACCTGGTAATAACACATGTTAAAAGAAACCTGCATTTCACAATCATAGCAACCCTGGAAAAGCTTTGTACAAATTAATTGCTCACTGACGTACTGCTCAGCTTCAGTCTTGAAGATGCATTAGTGGAGCCCTGCTGGTTTTAATGGGACTGCACTGGTGCAAGGACAAACAGATCAGAGCCTTTATTTCACAGGTGATCACAAAATACAGCCAGCAGCCAATCTTAGGTGCGCCACAAAGCTAAGCGTATACATCCAGACCTGTGCTGTACCACAAACTCTCACGCTGTAATACTCTTTAAAAATATGCTATGGGCAAAAATGATTCATCCCAGGATAGCTCATCCTCATTCCTTTTTAAGATTCATGAGCTTGACTAAGCCAGCGCTTCTCGCACAGACCCCAGACAATTTTAGCGTGTCTGTACTTTCTGATAACTGGCAGGAAGAAGGGTGGGGGGGGGGAAAAAGAAAAAGCATTTTGTAGTCTGGATTACAGCAGTCACCTAAATATGATGGGTTCTTCCAGCCCCTGCAAAATGTACACCTATACAGTTAGGCAATCATTTGTTACAGACGCATTGGCAAGAGGAGACTTATTCAGACAATGATCGCCTAAATATACTGGAGGTCACTTTGTACTTCCAGCAGGCACAACTGCCACCCAGCTGAGAGGTGGCCCATACTCAGACAACCCCATGGAAAGCGCGCTGGCACCCCCTTAACCCGCTCTTGCATCAGGGGAGGGAAAGAAACCCTGGAGTTGTATCCCCAAAACAGACGGCTTGCACTGGGTGAGCCCTGCCACGGGGAAGGTCATTCTGCAGTTGCACAGGAAAACATGGACACTGACAACAGGCTTCAGTGCAAAACAAAAATCACAGCAACTGCAAACAAACCAGCGTAGCGCAGTCAGGGGATGCTTTTGGAATGCAAATGGATGCTTATCTCCAGGCAGCCAATTACACATCTCTGCTTTATCAAAGAACAAGAAGGTAGGGTCATGGCATGGAACAAACAGAAATAACTCCGCAGCTCCCAGGATACAGAAACACAGAAGAGCCCTACATGCCCCCTGACAGCAGGAAGCAGATTTACCATCCGTATCCCAACAGGCAACATGAAAGTCTCCCCTTCTTCATCTCCCGAGTGCCACATCCACCACTCAGACAAGGCCTGGATTTGGGCCTCATTTCCCTGCTCCACCAGAGCAGAGCAATGCTTACTCACTTCCCGTGCAAGGGCCCTGAATTTGGGCATGCTCGCCGAGTGCTTCACACACCTTCCAGGAAGGTGCCATGGGACTGGAGAGCATCACCCTGTGCTTAGAATAAAACCAGGCTGTTGTCACAGCTCAAAGCAAGCTGGGCCACGTTACCTGTGATTCAACCCCAGCACCCAGATTAAGGAAGTCGCAAACCACATACTACAAAGGCGAGACAGCCTTTCTTTAAGACAGGAACAAAAGAAGCAAATAAACTATTTGCTATTTACAAAATGCGTTAAAAAAACTAAAGCTATTTAAAAAAAAAAAAAGCATCCTAAGGAAGAGGGAAAGCCTGCCCCTCTCCCGCTACCCCCCCAGGAGCAGCCAAGTCGAGCGCACGGCTGCAAATCCAGCTTCCTCGATGCCCATGCTGCTTGGAGTTGAGGAGAAGCTTGCGAAGGGCAAGCAGCACCCCCAGCTGATGGGGAAAGCGCCCCAGCGGAGGGGAATGACGGGGGCTCGGAGCGGCTGAAACGAGAGCGCGGGGAGCATGCGTGGCAACGCCTGCTCCTCTCTGCGGCAAAGCTTCCGCAGTGCCCGGCTCCCTCCCTCCCTCCCGGGCCGCAGCTGCAGAGGCAGCTCGCGGGGGTTCAGGCGTTAGCAACTCCTGGCAGCGGCGGCAGCGGCCGAGGACAGACAGCGGGGGCAGGCCAGCGTGCTGCTCCCCGCCCCGGCGGGGCAGAGCCCGGAGCTGCACGCGGAGTCAGAGCAGCCGATTCCTCCTGCCGGACCTGCCGCTGCACCTGCTCCACCTCCTCGGCCCCGTGTCCTCGCCTCGCACGACCGCGGGCTCGCTTGACCCGGACTATTTTTTTTCCTTGCGTTGGCAGCTTTGCTTTTTTTGTCTTTTTTTTTTTTTTTTGGTTCTTTTGTGCTGTTGGGGTTTTTTCTTGTTGTTGGTTGCTTTGCTTTTTTTAATTAATTAAAAAAAATCCTCCCCCCCCCACATCCCCAGGAAAAAACCTGCGTCCTTGTGCGGCGGGTTGGGCACAAGCTGGCCGGGTGCGGGAGGCACTGTCGGAGGAAGGCCGCCGAGGAGCACACAGGCACTGTACAGACGGCGGGCGCGGGTCAAACTGCACCGGGAGCGAGACACGCAATGGGGGGGCGCCGGGGGGGATGAGCAGTCCTGCAAGGAGGCAGAGATGGGGGTGAGCAACACGGAGGGGTCCAAGTAGACGCAGGTGCTGTGGACAGGTGTTATAGGTGCAGAGTAGATAGACACCCTACAGAGAGGTGATTGCTATATGGGGGGGGGTAGATATCTATGTCAATCATGTCTATAAGCGATCGGATATCGGCAGTCAATAGCTATCAGCTATAGATCAATCCTCTGTGGACAGCATAGCTATAGCCATCTATCCCCTATGATGGAGACAAGCAATAGATCTAGGTGTCTATCACCCATCTGTGGCCATCCTCCATAGACAGATCTATAGATAGGTATATGATCTGTCTATCGCTCATCTATAGCTGACCTATAGCTACCTATCACTTGTCTATAGATCTAGACGATGGATACAGATGGGTGATTGACACCTACGTCTGTCTCGTGTGTAGGTGTCTGTCACCCATCTGTATCCATTACCTCCCTAGCTATCCACAGCAATCTCCTATAGGCAGCTCTATAGACCGGACAGGTAGCTATAAGTAGGCTATAAATGACAGATAGATATAGGTGTCTATCACCTCTCTGTATCCATAGCAATCCCCTATAGACAAGCGATAGGTAGCTATAGGTAAGATACAGATGATTGCTATGGATGAGAGATATAGGTGTCTGTTACCTATCTGTATCCATAGCAATCATGCGACAGACAGACTGTATAGGCAGGGGGTAGATCCCTATACACAGGCAATAGGGGATGGAAGATATAGATAGGGGATGGATCATATAGGTGCTAGACAGAAGTGGTAGGGGATGAACAATATAGCTGGGTTACAGATGGGGAGTAGATGCTATAGGTGATATGAACAGGGGATAGACATACGTGGTGAGGGAGGGATGCTATAGATGGGGGGAAGGGGATAGACAGACACACACACGCACACCCCGACGGGCAACACCCCCCCCCCTCACTGTCCTCCCGCCGGCCGCCATTTTGTCGCGTGCGGCAGGCGGCCATTTTGTGCGGGCGGCCAGGGTGCGGTTCCGCGCGCGGCCGCGAGGGGCTGGAGGCGCTGTGCGCTCGTTTCCTCCCGCCTCCCGCCCGCCCTCGCGCAGGCGCACAAGGGGCAAAGCAAGCCGTGAGGTGACTGGTGCCGAGTAGGGGGGCTGCCTGCCCGGTGCTGGTTCCTCACGCATCATCCGCACTTTTGCATTCGTTACATAATAAATAAAGTATCTGAATTGCACCTGCCCCATTAAAATGAGAGCAGGAACAAAAATCTCCAATGTTTTTGCTTGTACCAGGTTCTCGTCGCTCCTCGTACGAGGCGTTTGGAAAAGGCCTGGGGCTTCGATGTCGCACCGGGCGGCTATTTTCGGGGAGGGGAGGGGGGGTTGTGTGCATGTGTGTGGGTTTTTGTTATAATCTAGCATATAATTTGCAGCTGGTAATACACTTGCGTGACAGCCCGTGTGCATTGAACCCTGCCTACTGCAAACGGTGCTTTAAAAATAAACGGCATGGCTGCGTACTGAGGGGACGTCCTCGTTCCCAGCCGGACCGCGTTTCCAGACCTCCGCAATAAACACGTTTCCAACCTTAAGGGGATTTTGCTGGTAAAAGAAAAAAAATCAAAGCAGGATTTGGGGCTTTTTTTGGCATTGCCATTTGATACAAACCCACCAGCCAGGGAAATTCAGCAGGGGTGCAGTAGGGTTGTATAACTACCCCATGCTATTTGTGGGTTTTTTTGTTGCTCTCCACCAAGCCAGGCAGTGTTACTTCCCGTGTCTTCCCTCCCCCGATTTGTACTAAAGTGTGAACACACCTAAATGCATCCTAATGGCAGTGCGCTGAGAAGCAGTTAGCAATGGGAAAACCGTGGGGGTGTGTAGACGAAAGAACATTTCCCATTTACGTTGGTGCAACTGTGTTCGTGTTTGCACGACACAGGATTTCCCACTGCTTTGAAGTCCATTTAGCACCTTAAACTAACATTACTCGGAGATGCTTTAATTTGTGGTGCTTTCCTGTTATGCCGTTCAAACTGTGGATTACTGTGTGACTACATTCAAGCTGATGACAGCTCAGAGAAAGTGGATCACGTGGAAAATGTTCAGACTAGATGCCTGTAGTTGTGCTCCAAGTTTGAGGCCCTTGCCACTGGAAAACCTCGCTGACGGAGATGCTGTTGAGATCATTTCAGCTTTCGAGATGAAGCTCTGTGGGAGCGAGACGAAGACTCGCATGCCAGAAGGAGTAAAACTGGCACAGGGAGATGTCCCCATGAGGGTAACTGCACCTGTGGGAAAACGTACCCTTTGCACGCAAGATGGTATTTCTGCCTCTGTTCACCATCAGGTTTCCTCTGGCTTTAATTCCCACCATACATCATTAAAACTCCAATTGTGGGAATTTGTGCAGAGAGCAGCTAAGCTCAGCGGAGTCTCCTGGTGTTGCCAGCAACACGCCTTGTCGATGCCATATGACCGCCTTCGTCCCAGTCCTGCAAGCCCAGTAGCGGCCAGTTTGCGGTGGCTGCACACTGGCTGCGTTTTTCCTCCGGAGACCTGAATTACCAGTACTCTGGCATAAAGCCACCGGCGGATTTAGCTCCGTGCGGCATAATTGTTTTAAGCGGATTTCCATTACAACGGCACCTTCACGTAAATTATTAAAAGGGAAAGAATGTGAAGAATCTAATTTGCTTTTCAGAGTTTATTCTTTGTTTGCCTTTCACATTTCTCCCAGCTGATAGAAGCAGAGTAGGCAGTTTCTAGACAATTTCCCTTTCTGCTTTGTTAGCAGAATGCCAAAATGTTTGGGTTGCAGAAACAGCACAATCATTATTGTTAAAAAAGAATACTTCCCCCCCCCATGAGATTGTTTAAAACACAGCATTTTGTTTGAATCCTAACGATGGGCCCCTGCTTCAGCAGCTCTTTACGTGTCTCGCCTTCTGTCCCTCAAGCAATAGGAAAGCGACAGTCGTTATTTTGAAAGGCCACATCCTACAACTGGCACACCACCAGGAACAAGCGGGACGGTTTGTCAGGGCACGGTGTTGTTGATTCAGGTCTGTCTGCACAGGCACAGGTTTCCACGGTCAGCGCAGACCCTGATCCTGTCCCTGGGAAAGCCAGGGGACTTTTTTTTCATTGATTATTACAGTCTCAGTACTAGGGTGGAATTAAACATTACTGTTTCTTTCTCTCCAAGCGGAGGAAGATAAATATGGTTTATAGATAGGCCTCAGTCCTGATGCTGGCGTGCCTTCCTTTTGTGACAATTCTAGCCATGGACTAAACAGCCTCGCAGACAAGAAGAGAGAAGGATTTTAACAGCTTCCCTTAGGAAACCATTCGCAGCGCCCCGAGGAACAGGAGAGGATGGGCAGGAAGGTTTCTTGGTGCTATAGTGGGGCCAAATGTGACTGCAGGATCAGCCTCCCTCTTCTGCAACACCAGTTATTTCTTCAAGCACCGTGAAATTCCCATCGCTCTTCTCCACATGAGCGCGTGCAGCTGGGGCTCAGCTGGAAACGCTCAGAGACGTGCAATTTGCAGCTTGGTTTCAACAATGACCATTTGCAAGGCTCAGTTCCCGTGCTGCGCTCTCAGGGCAGTCTCACTCCCCATCACAGGTCTCAGCTCCACACTGCTCCCCCCGTATGTATGTATGTGCATGTATGTGTATGATGCATGTGCATCAAGGAAGGGGGAGTGTGTCGTTGGCTTCTGCAGCTTGCCTCCTGGACAGTCCGTGCCTGGCTTCTGCGTCTTGGTGACTGTCCTATTTCCTATCTGCCTATGGTGTTACCACCCCATCCTTCCTGGCTGTAAATTGGAATCCAGCTCACGCTTCCTAATCCTGGTAGTTCGGTTCCAGACTACGGGAGAGGGAGCATGCTCCAAAACCCAATCCATTTCCTTTCCTGTGCACTCAACAGCCACTGGCTGCACATCCTAGATGGTAGGGAGGCAAGGTAAAACGTTGGGGATTTGGTGCACCCAATTCCTCAGCAGAACTGCCGAATCAGGCGGCGTCCTGGAAAAGCGCTGTGTTCCCAACTTGCAGACTCACAGCATCCAGGAGGCCCGGTGGAGAGGAACGTGGTAGGGCTGTATACAGCTGTGGTTTCAGGCTCTCTGCAGACTCAGGCATCAAAACAGTGACTCACGATTGGCCCATGTTCCCAAGGTTATTCCCATGGGGATGTCATCAGGCTTTTCTTCGGCCGTGCGGATTGGCTCTGTCTGTTGACTGGCCGCTGGCTCCAACCTCCTTGCAGCGCAGTCACCGTCCTGGCAAAACAGCACTGTCCCTTTCCCATCCTACCCCTTCTCCATCTCTTGTCCATGGGGCTTGATGTAGGACCTGGCCTAATAGGGCTCCATTTTCATTCGGTGCCTAAGCTGTCCTCCTTCCTTCCCACATCAGCTTGGTCACACTGGGTGGAAACAGCTTTACTCTTAACCCCTGCAGTGTTAAGATCAACTGCTCTACCCTAGCCTGCCCCAAAGATACACCCTCAGGATTCCCAGGAGCACCCTGATATCTGTTTGCCAGTTGGTTTCCACTTGACTGCTTCACATGGGAGTCCTTGTTAGCGTTGCAGCACATGCCCCAAATATGCCTCGTGCTTCCTTCTGGGTCTAGTGACAACAAGCTGCTGGCTGGCCATATTCCCTAGGCACCACGTTGACACAAATAATCATCCAGGGCTTTTCTGAATCGGGGCGTAACTGGAGCAGCCAGATTTTCAGACACACTCAGCAGCTTCTATTGATCCTAATGCAAAGCCTGCTGGAGTCAATAGAAAGACTCCTATTGATTTACAAGAACAATGGGGACTGCTGTGTTGTAAGCATCATTGCAAATCCAGACGATTCCTATAGGCGCTGACCTAGGAGGCACAGAGAGCCCTGCTTTTGGAAGACAGGAGCAGATTTTCAAAGTTATAATAAAATACCGTCCGGCTCTTTAAGCAAGCACCCTCTGAACACAACCAAACAACGTGGAGGAGGAGCTGTTGCAGGGAAGCAAATACATCTAGGGCTCGCAGCGATCACGTCCCGATCCACTGTGCTGACAGGCTTTCGCCTTCAAAGGTGCATCGCCCGTGCTTCGCACCGCCGGCTTTCATAGCGGCCTGAATGTCAAAGCATCCTTCAGCAGGATTAGAGCAAAACAATCAAGAAGATGAAAGAAAGTGCCGCAGAGCCAAGGTCCCTTTGGATGATTGGTGGTAATGCTCAATGCCGCTCAGGACCACTGGCAAGGCTTGCGCCCCTGGGGTTGTTTGTAGATCAAACGCAAATGGTTCGGTAGTCACCGTGACAGACAAGCGCAGGGTTGTCCGTTCTCTGGTAAAATATTTGCTAAACAATGTGCTCCGGTCTAGCACTCCGTTCTAATTATTGTGCCACACTGGATGTATTTCCCTAACTAGTCCCCGGGGATTTCTTGCAGGCATGATGCAACGTGGAGCTGCTGTAAGTGCTCCGCCTGGAGGGGTTTGCACATATGCAGGTTTGTTGTCATTTCGAATCTGTCGTCCCCATGCGCGATTCCAAGACGCATCAAAGGGCTCCTTCCCTTCGGACCCCGCGGCTTCAGGTTAACATTTCCATTCAGCGCTAGGCAGGGGCTGAGGTTTCCACCGGGAAGGCCTTTCCTCCTGACGTTTTCTGAATCTCCTATGGGGAGCGGGGCAGTGGGTCCTGCAGTCTTTCCAGTTCAAAAAACAACATGACGCACAAAACCCCTATAGGGCAAAATGCTCACCCTGATGAAAACCAAGGGGATTTGGCCATTGACTTCATTGGGGCCAGGGTGGCACAGACTCATAGAAAATGAGGGTTGGAAGAGAGTCACATCTAGTCCAACCTCATGCTCAGGAGGTCACATCTAGTCCACCCCCCTGCTCAAAGCAGGACCAGCCCCAACTACATCATCTCAGCTGGGGCGTTGTCTAGCAAGGTCTTAAAAACCTTACAGGATGGAGATGCCACCACCTCTCTGGGCAGCCTGTCCCTGTGCTTTACTACCCTCCTAGTGAGAAAGTTTCCCTAATATCCAATCTCAACTTTCCCTGCTGCAACCTAAGCCCATTGCTCCTTGTCCTGTCACCTGCCACTGCTGAGAACAGCCCAGCTTCATCATGTCACCCATAGGCTTCTCTTCCAGCTAAGAAAATTGGGACCCTGATTCTTTGTCACACCACACCTTGTACAGTTATTTACACCGCTGAACAACAACAGCAGAGCAAGTGCAAACTACTGCTGTATTTATCTGATAAAGCTTTCAGCCCATTCTTCCAGTAATATAAATGGCTTTGTCTGCAGGAAGTTGGCAGAAGTAAAGCCAGTCATTCAGTTGACCTCTGTGGTTTGGGAGGAGGTCACACTTTATACTGAAGCTACATTTATAACTAGTTTGTAGCTGGTGAATAGCTCATTAATAGCTCTTAGATGTACATCACAGATGGTTATAGATACATCCATAAGTGATGGATAATTGCATATCTTTATAAATCTAGTTACAAGCAATTTACTAACCTGTTGGACCAGAGTACAGAACGGATTTACTAGGCACCCCTCTAGTAACATATTAGTTGTACACAATGCAGTGCTGATAAATATATACTTCATATGAAGCATGATCTAGAAATGGCCAGCTAAAGGAACTGTTTTAATCCCTAAAGAATTAAAAGTGGTTTCAGGGGCTACCACTGCCTTTATGTCCTGCAATATTTACATTTTTATAATAATTTTTCAATTAAAAAAAAATACATCTCAATATTATTCTGTGAAAAATCCAGGGAGGCAAAGGAGGGGAACTTTTTGCACAAGGGGAAAAAGCCAAGGTAGATTTGCACCCTAAAAACTAACCAAATCACAGATGTACAGCATAAGCTTTGCACAGGGAGATGTGAATGCACGAAGGAAACTTGCTGGAGAAGAGAAACCATTCCCCCACCCCTAGTATTTTTTCCTGTTACTGTCATTTTGTTTCTCAGAACAACACAAGGCAAAAAGGTTCAGACAGAGGAAAGATAATATCTTTGATAATAAGCGGAAATCAGGCTGTCAGTTGTCTGTCTCCTATATAATTTGCTTCGGGGTACGTAACATATAATAGAAAGGTGAGGCTGCTGGAGGAATCACACATCCAGAGTTTATCAGTATGTACGTTTGACCTGAGCAACTCATGCTTTTGCTGACCCCTGGCGGCTGTGAAATTTAGACAGGATGGATCAAAACAGGCAAATCTCATACCAAAACGCACTTCCTAGTATCACCATTTAAATTGCACCTTTCACCTGAGAAGCTCACAGGGAGAGAGCTGTGTCAGATTCATCTAATTGCAGTGTCAGGAGCGCAGCCTGCGCTTTGGTTCCTCTCTCTCCTCATTACCCTAGTATTTACATACATCAGTGCCAGGTCTAACATGCGTCATGTGTGGGACTCAACCCTCTCAAAATTCAGGGGTGCAGGGGGGGGTGTGCGTGCATGCATGCACAGCACAGCCTTTTCTTTTGGCAGCTTCTTTAAATCCAGAAGCTGCTCCCCACCTGCCACCGCCCTGAGCCAGAATGATTGAATAAGGAATTTGAATGCAAATACTTACGGTTGTGTTTTCCCTTTAACCAGATTTTGAAAATACTGTTGTGTAAGCGCCTCAGGGCAGGGACTGCCTTCCGTTCTGTTTGCACAGCACCTTGCGCGAGTGCATTTGTGGCAATCCAAACCAAAATACGTTGGGATGTGTTTTACTTCAAATCACAAATAATATGCTTAACTTGTCAAAAAAACCAAAACTGTACGTGAAAACTGTAACACAGTTAAATCACAAAAAAAGGCAATGTTCATCACGTATACAAACGCCCTCAGCATCTGCAGAGCGTGCAACACAAAGGAGGCCACGGTCCCTGTGTACATACAGCACCTGCCGTTCAGAGAGGTTTCTCAGCACTAACCCAATACAATTATAATGATCCTTTCAAGCTGCTTACCTTTGACATGGCAGCTCTCATGATCACACCTGCCTGCATCCTACATGCTAATCTACACCTGTATTTTAGTTAGATGCATCTAGGTGCTTATTACTGGAGATAGGATCTATAAAACACAATTTCAAACTACAAACGCAATAAGAAAGAGATGGTTTGATATCAACATCTCTGTACCGGTTGAAAGCAAAATAATTGGATCAGAATTAAACTTGTATCCAAACAAACACTTCAGCTAAGTCTATTTTTGGGTTAATTATAATGTCATAGAAAACACAGGCCCTTTTGAGGTCTAGTCCAATGGTGTCCAATGGTGAATCACCCAAATCATGCCTGACAGATAGCAAGTTAAAAGCCTCCAGTCATGAAGGCTTCACAGCCTCCCTGGATAGTCTATTCCAGGGCTTAACTGTTCTTACGCTTAGAAAGTTTCTCCCAAGATCCAGCCTCACCTACTGCCATGCAACAGAAGGTGCTTTAATTGTTGGTAGGTTGCGTGAAATACAGATGTCAGTGAAGAGAGGGCAGCATTCAGCATCATTATTAAAACAATTAGGGAGACCGTGCCCTTAGCCTCAGTGTGGGACAGCATACCTACATATTCCAGTACTGCTTGAGAGCAATGCTGTCTTTACATATTACTTGCATTATCATAGTGTTTAAAAGCCCTCATCCTAAACTAGGCACCTATCATGCTAGGTGCTGTACAAACACAAGGCAATGCCTGCCACAACAGAGCGCAGTCTCTGGGGAAGGCTGCATTACGCTTTGTTAGAGAAATCCACATCTCTAAACTCCTAAGACATGACAAAGAAAAATCTAAGGGAAATACTTTTCGAGCTGCCTACTGGGACTGATCCTCATCTGGTCTAAACTGACATTGCTCCAAATCTGCCTCAAGCACTAATACACAGTTAGACGTGGCCAGCCGAACTCAGGTTGGTGAGTACTTGCTCTTGGAAAATTCTTCTGAACCCTACGGGACTATACTCATGAAATAAATACTTACCTGTGTGAGTAAAGGATGTTGCCCAGTGTCTGGAATGGCTGTTAGAAGATTAAACAGGACCTGCTCATTAAATAAAAAATCAGGGTTTATGCAACAAAGCTACAAAATTGAAGCAATATGGTGTGTTAAGAGGGCCTCTAAAGCCAAATTTCAGCAAAGTCCAGGAAAACCTGTCTCAATGGCTTGATATTTCAAAGGAGAAATATCACAAGAAACATCTCTGTGTTCAAGAAATAATATCCAAGCATTTCTCAGCTGACTTTGAGCAGCTGAAGAAACCAGATTTGTTTTTCCTGGCAGGACAGCTCAATGTTTCAGCAAGCAGCATTCCTCCAGCAGCGCAAACCTTAAAGATAACTTTTTCATGACGATCATCACCTTGGCAGGATCCTGGCCAGCATCTCCTGTAACACACGTGGGCCTTTCCCCCAGCGCTTCTAAGGCCAAGGCCGCTGGGTGCCTTCTGGCTGGGTCAGTAGCAACGGGGGGATTATGAAGTGAGAACAGGCAGCCGCTGGCATGTCCACCGCTGGGCCGTCTGACCCCAGTCCTAGCAGGTTTAAGCACATCAACACAAGTGCCGAGCAGTCCTTGCAGCTCACGTAGCGTAGGGCTATTGCCATTACATGGGTCAGGTCATTTTTTGCGGGCATAGCTGTGTCAGTGCAAGGCCTTCTGGGCTTCTGCCAGTTTGGCTAATAGAGATCAGGGGGTGGGATGGATGCTGGCAGACCCCCCCTCCCTTGCACTGACACATGCCACATCGCCACATCTGGGGAGGGGTTCCATCCCACTGACTGACCCAGCTGGGGCAGCAGCACCTCCACCATGCGGACGAGCCCTTCCACTTCCTCAGATCTTTGCAAGGCTGGTTCAGTGGCTGATTTTACCATTAATGAAAAATCTCAGTGGCTCTTGAGGTCTGGGCAATGCATACTCTTTACAGACCCTACCGTGGGTCCCTTTAAAGGGCTTGTGAAACGAAGGTGGGGCTCAGATGGAGCTGCCTGCCAGCATGAAAACGTCTGGAAACCTACTTAGAGCACTGCACCTACCGGACACTCATCAGTCTGCTCTGTTTGGTCCTGGCAGCGTAGACACATGCTGTTCAGGTGTCCTTGGCTTGAGTAGGCCCCAACGTTGGCCCTTTCCTTGGCTTCTCACCCCCCGGCCCCAAAAACCTGTGCAGACCATGCAAGCTCCCCACCTTCCCAGTCACTTGAGCACAGGCTTTCCCAGAGCTCTGTGTGCAGCTCCCCTCTGGAGGGGTGGGGGGATAATGGATGCAAACAGGACCCTCCACCCCTCTCAATTTGCTAAGTTGTCTTCAAGCTTTCACTCAGCCTGTATTTCAGCATGTGCACGAAATAGGCAGATATAGTCAAAGCAATGAAACACCGCAGCTTCCTTCCTTATCGCTGGCCAGTGTTCTTGGGGTGTAGGTCAGAGCCCTCAAAGAAGATGCATCTAGGTCCTCTTCTGAGCCCTGGCTCACTTGCTCTTGCCTCCTTGGTCAAAGCCAACCTCAGAGAAGGCTGGCTTTGACAGAGACAACCTCAGACATGCTGGGGAGAGGCTCCTTCCATCATCTCCAGGCCCCTTTCTCAGGTGAACGGTGATCCCAGAATGGTCCAGTGATCTCCTCCCCTTGAGTTGCTCTGGGTAGCAGTCGTGTCTCCTCTCTCCAGCTGCTAGCCTGCTGCCCCCAGAGCCAAGGGGCTTGGTCTCAGCCTGTGGGAAGGGGTGCGCTGCCCTGTTTTTGCCCAGGATAGATGCAGGAGCAAAGACCCTTCCTATTCTCACCACTTAGCATCAGACGGGGGCATTTAAAGGGCATGGCATGGCCCTTCCCTTCACTTACAAACAGATCATTGTTTCACAACCTACTTAACCTAAACACAAAAGCAGAAGCCTAAAAGACCCACACAGGTGAAACCTTTGTGATGTCCATGTCCATGCTTTAGACACCCAAATCCATTTCTTTCCTGAATGCTCAGCTGGGCGCAGTCCAGTAGCTCCTGCCCCCTGCGCTTTTCATGCAGCTCAGATCTGCACCACAGGCCACGCTTATGGCTTCTCCTTTCACTGCCTCTGTAACCCATAGACTAGGGGCGGGGGTTGCTGCTAGTGCTAACCCGGCTCCATTCCCTCGCCAGGGAAGAACCCTTCTTTCTGCCTGTAGCCTGGAGGCTGTTACCCTGCAGAAGCACACTCCAGCGAGCAGTGAGCAGGGCATCCGCCAGTTCAGCTAAGGTTGCTCAGCAGGTGGTGGTATCTATCCCTCAATCAGGAGTGGGATCCTACTGTGTCAGACACCAAGCACACACGCTCTAAAACATGCTTCCTGCTCCAAACAACTTGCATAGAGCCACAGAGCTGCCAGTGGGAGGGAAATGCACTCAGGTAACCCAAGTGAAATGAAAGTGCATCTGCATTTTAGGTGGATCCACACCACCCATGCAAGGTTGCAAACTCTCTCCTAATTGCTTAACTCCATTTCCCTGTCTTTTCTTTGCTTCTGCATTCCTGCCTTTCCCTAGCCTTGAACCAGGCCTGCCCAGGGGAATTTCACTGTTGTACTTTCACATTTTGCACCTTTATATTTTGCCTTTACTTTGCACAAGGAAACAGCAGCCTCTAGCGGGAAACTGCCGGCAGCTCAGCCCAGCCACCTGCACCTACCTGCAGCTGCAAATAGCCTCTCAAAGTAGCCTGAAGTTGTGGCTCTAGAAATAGCACTGCATGTGCTAGCATCCCTGAAACTTAGGGAGGAAAAGGCATGGGAGAAATTCTCTCTGTCAAGGAGCTGCTGCACAGTCCTGGTAACAGGCGGCTTAGTTCTGTCAGTGATGGGGAAAGACACTGGATGGAGTCAGGGGTCACAAGAGCTCAGCACAGCTCTTCACAGGCACAAGTGGCAGCAGTTCTGGACAGAGAAGGAACCCTGCAGGGTGAATAACCTCAAGACATGCACATCTGCAGCGCTGCGGCACTGCTGCGCAGTTTGCAATTCTTTCGTCAGTGCACAGGCATGGGCAAACTGGGCGGCCACCCAGGCCCCAGACAGAAAGAGGGCCCCAAAATGGTAATTTTAAAAGTATTATTATCATTATCTCTGGCAAAGGGGAGGCCCAATAATAAAAGTTGACTGGGGGCTGCCAGGAGTCTACATATGGTGCTGCATCAGCACAGGGTACTTTGTGCACAGCTGCATGAAGACCATTTGGGCTCACAAGGTGAACTTAGATTCAGCCCAAAGTGACTGTCCCAAGATCACATGGGAAGCCAGAGACAGATCAGGGCACTAAAAACAAGTTAAAAACTGACACCCACCCCCATGGGCCATCTATCTAAAGCCAAACTAACTGGGGAAGCAACAATCACCTCAGATCATGAAAGAATAGTTTAAAAAATTTGGAGAATGAGGGAAAAAAGGATGGGGGGCGGGGCAGGGCAGGTTTTCCTTTAAGAGCCATTCAAGAGCCTTTGTATCTTGGATAAAAAGCTGTATAATGGGCCCATTCTCTGCACTTCCCATCTGATGAGTGTGCATCACAACAGTACCCACAAGTGTCTTCTTTCTTTCTTTGATTTAATCCCAGGATGGAAACATGAGCAGCAAATACTAAGAGGGCACTGGAAAATATTTTTAACTGATGTGAGAACAATCCACTTCTCCAACATGTGTCATCACAGGTCAAATAAAACCTCAAACAACTCCTCTTTTTTTTTCTTTTTTTAGGGACTGAGAAAGAATGAAGGAGTGGCCAAAAATGAAAACCCACTGGAAGGGAGCAAAAATAGCAGAGCAAACCCAGAAACCCTAGTTTGTGCTGTGAATTATGTTCTTTTTATATTTGTAATTAGAGGGCAGAACAGATGGCAGAGATGTGGTTTAAAGGAATATGTCCATTTTGAAACCTGCTGTTGTACAGGCTGCCGGGTGGCTCCTGGCTATGACAGTATTTCTTCTGCCGAGATCTGGAAGCAGGAAACCCTCACCAGATGATCTGTTGCTAGAAGAAGCCCCTGGCTGACAGTGTGATGCTTAAAGCAGTTCGTTTCTCTGGAGGCCACCAAAATCACAGACACACACTCATTAGATGGCACAAAAGGTGTATTTGCAAATAGGGTCAGAGCAGAGTCAAAAACTCAGATTACTCTGAACCCACCAAGGAATTTTGCAGGCTGTATTTATCTTTTTCCTCCTGGGCACGTGTGCAGAAACAGGAACTCTTACAGCTCACTTCTGTTTCATACAAGCATACATGTGGTTACATCACTACATACATCGCATGTATAGTATAATTAACTACTTAAGTATGCAGGGCGGAGAGGTAAATATGCATCAGCTAATTAAGCATGCTCAGAGACTACTATAGGTCACCAAGAGTTTCACACCCCCCCCCTTTCAAGGACACAGTCAGTTGAATTCCAGCTTCTGTAATCTGTATGAGAAAGGCTAGGGAGAAGCTGGGGGAGAGTCTGCGATTTAGTATAAGAAAAGCTGTGGCAAGGCTGGGCAAGGAAAAAAGTCCTTGGCAGTGTTTCTTTCTTATCAGGTGCAAGATGCAAGCTGTGCATTTCTAACAATACTCCATTTCTAACAAGTGCTTGCTCAGGAATGAGAAGACAGACATGTTTTTAGCAAGGTCCAACAAGGAATTGGCTATTTCTATGGGAACAAAGAACAAATCTTGCAGGAGGGGGAATGTTCAACCTCATGCTTTGGGGCTTAGGTCGATCTGGATGAGACCAGGATGAGAGCTAATGTAAAGGCAGTTTATTGCACAGATGCAGCTGCAGGGTTCTTGCACCTTCCTCTGAAGCACCCAGGGCTGTCCACTGCCAGAGGCAGGAAAGGACGAGCCGGTGGGTCTGATCTAGCCTGGCAGCATGGCGTGTAACAGCTCTGGCTGCCAACATTATACATCATTAAGACATCAGACCTTGCAAACGGATCGACCTGCAGCTCCTGCAGCTGCATGGCACAGGCACAGGAAGGGGCCACACTCTCACTAAGCCAGGGGGAGAATAAAGCACTTCTCACTACTGCAAGGTTGCTTGCTGCGCTTGCAGCTTCTCTGCTGGTGCATCCTCAAAACAATCGTGGCAGACGGGCACATGGACAGTTCAGAAGCAAGCGCACTGGTTCCTGAACCTACTTTCTTTTAACTTCTGTGTGCTTTTCATGTGTAGGCATTGGCACCTTCATCCGGGAGAGGTGGGAAAGACAGAAAAGGAACCTGGAGGCCAGCTGGAAAGGAAGACATCGCAACCTGCAACAAGTGGCAACGCAGGCACCGTGTTAAGGCTCCCGCTGCTTCCCTTCCACAATGAAAGGGACCCAGTTAGGTCCAAGGGTAACGCAAACCGGGGAAGGGCAGGGGCCTATCAGGGAGAGTGCTGGGGTTCCCATAAGGGAAAGCCAGCACGTTCTGCATCTAAGCCAAGCTGGACTTATGAGGCTGGACTCCACACCGGCTGAGGTTGCATTTCGAAGGGTAAATGGCAAAAATCCATATAATCCCCTGCGAGAGAGTTGCTCCATCTTTCTACCCTGCTGTGATGGTAGCTGTGTGGTTCATAGACTGAAGGCCAGAAGGGACCTTGGAAGATCATCAGGCCCAGCCCCCTGCACCAAGCAGGAAAGATGCTGGGATCAAGTGACCCTAGCAAGGTGACCGTCCAGCCTCCTCTTGAAGATCTCCAGGGTAGGCAACTGCACCACTGTTTGGTGCTCAGTGCCAAAGAGGCCAGGCCAGACCCCGTCTGCATCTCAGTCCAACGCAGCAGTGATGCTGTGCGGGAGGTGAAATGGGCTAGACAACCGCGCTCTCCCAGGCTGTCATGACCCAAAGGGCAGGGCAGAGAAACCTCCTTTCCTCACTGACTCGGGTCCTTTGAGCTGAGCCCTGACCTGTGGGAAGCTCAGGATCAAACCCTTTTACTCGTACCTCACATAACCCTCTGCCTATTATCATTAGCCTCTCGTCATCTTGCTTCTCTCCCTGCCCCGGGCTGAATGGAGGGTCCTCGAAGCTCTGTTACTGCTGGGCGGGTGTTGCTGAGAAAGGACAGGTTGAGGCAGCTCTGCACTATTTTGTGACAAAAGAGCAGGGAGTCAAGCCCATATCCTGGGTAAGTCAGGCCAGCATCTTTCCTTTTGAGCCAGACTAGACCTTGCTTTCTTGGCTAGAAATAATCTTTGCTTGCTAAAACTGTGGAGCTTCATAAATGTAAATCCACTGCTAGAAGCAGGTTACACTTGTCCTTCGAAGTAGACTAGAGCATCTGCCAGATACCCTGGCACCGGTGCCATCCACTTCCCAATGAGAGCTGCCCATGCCAAGGACAGAAGGAAGCACACAGACACTGGCACATGGCAGGTTTTTATTTTTTTTTACTTGGGTTTCAAGAAGAAAATGTTTTACACTGGATCATGTCATCTGGGAGCAGGATTGTCTTCTTAAATCAATACATTTACATAAACTCATCAGGCGCCTTGCCTTTTTCCTGAAATAACCAAGAAAGGCTGGCAGGGAAGTTACAATCTGTCTAGAAAAAGGAGGGACTGCTGTTTTTATTTTTTTCCCTGTCTTGCATTGTAATGCTGTTTTTCTTACAGCCATCTTACAGTGACAAACCCCACTAAAACGCTATGGTGCCCTGCGCACCGCTGAGATGAGCTTAGACCTTTCTTAGGGAGCTGACAACCACCCACATCTTAAATCTGTTACCAAATCATGCTCGGTTCCTGTAGGATTCAGAGAAGCAGCAGCTCTGGGTGAAGCAGAACCTATTTGACATGCTGCTGTCAATATGGTCTCCGTTTTTCTCTTGGGCCTGCCTGTGTGACCCAGTGGTCTTTTATTTCAGGCCTGGTGGTTATTGCCAGAAAAGGTGTGCATCTAGAGGGAGGACCTGGCTTGCATTGTCTCTCTCGTTGCAGAATCCTAGCAGAGAGAAAACCCCGCAGTTTTGGTTGAGCTGCCCTAAGGAAAAGTCAAACCTCATGCAGTTCATTTGACCACGCCACGGTAAAACATGCCCCGTCTCTGGTGGGCTTGTATCACACGTGGTTATCGTGCTAAAGGGAAACCACATGCCTTTTCCAGCGATGAAGATGCGGCTTCATGGTTGGAGTGTCAAGCTCTTTGGGGACCCCTCCTGCTCCTGCACCGTGGCTGACAGCGGGGGGACTGAGTGCTACCACAATGCACATACTGAACAATAATCTACCAGGAGCGCCAAGCTGGAAACGAGCCCTCTAAATGCAGTGTGCTGGGGTATGCTGGACCTGTGCCATCGCTTAGCATGCTGCCACCAGAGACACACCTTCTCCCCTTTGCTGCAGCGTTTCAGCAGTCACCCTGACCACGCAGAAGGGTCCTCTAGGGCTGTGGCTTTCAACCCTTTTTCATTTGCCAGCCCCTTTGGAAATTTCACATGGAGGTGTGGACCCCTTTGAATTGTAAGGGTGGGGATTCACATCCTTTGGATTGATCACAGTTAGCTTTCGTGGACCCTTAGATATAGCTTGTGGACCCCATGAAGTCTGTGGACCACAAGTTGAAAACCACAGCTTGGGAGCAAATTTTTGCAGCATTTTGTGCTGGTCCAAGAGCGTGATGTGTGAACGGCCTGCTTCAGTGCTAACACGCTGAGTGGACCACGACCATGACCGCAACCTCCCACTCTTCCAGCACAAAGATAAGCAAGTGCTCGTGCTATGAGCATTTGCCTGACATGAAAGGCACGGGCTCCTTGTGCCGTCTTCTTTGCAGATGAAGCTTTGAGTACACAAGGAATACCAGCTTCCACAGGGAATAAGCATGTGCACGGGCTTTCAGGGGCCTGAACTTTTGCCTGCCTTAAATGAGCGGTTCTTCAGGGCTTCCCCTGGCCTGGAGGGATGCAACCTCGGGCGTCATCTTGCATCTGGAGTGTTTCATTTCCCGTGCAGGTGCATGCAGGCTGAAGTATCAGTGCAAGTTACTCAAAGAGGTCAGCAAAGCCTGAAGCCCACGGCCCACCTTCCTGGGGAGCATGGTGTGAACAGGGGGAAACCAACTGGTGCGGACACGAGCCGAGGCTGCTTGATTCCCTTCCTGTGGTTCCTGGCAGGCACAGTGGCCTCAGCATGGAGGCAGCACAAATCAGTGCCCAAAGGGTGGGGACAGGCTGGGCCACAAGCAGTGAGGCCAAGATGCTTCCTCTCCCTCGGATGCCTTCTCCAGTAGCGCTGGCACTTTACCCAGCGCCCGGCCGCAGGCGGAGGGGGCGGCCAGCTTCCCATCTGCTGCTGGAACCCCGCCTCTCTGCAGATGCTTGTAAAAAACAATTGCTGACAAGCTGCCTTTGCCGTGGGCTGGATCACACAGCCAAATAATCCTCAAAGCTCCCACTGCCTTACCCCCTCAGCCCGTTTCAAACAACTCCATGCTTGTGCCATATGGGTTGCGGCCAGCTCTTCAACCACCCCCAGCACCGACCTGTGACAACTCCCCCCATCATCCTACAAAGTGCTTCACACAAAGTGAAGGGCGGGTGGGTCAGGACATTATCCCCATTTTACAGCCATGGACATTGAGGAATAAAGGGCAATTTCATCTAGTAGGCAAGTGGCGAAGCCCAGTCTCCTGAGTCCCAGGCCAGTGCTCTGTCCGCTATCCCAACACTGCCTCCTATATACTACCAAGTTTAGTGGAGGCTTGTTTGTCGAGTGACGCTTCTGCCTCACCCGCTACAGTTTGAAACTGCTTCTTCCACTGAAATCAAAACACAATACCAGCTTCCCCAGTCCCTTCCGCACCAGACCTCAGATTCATAGACTGGGGAGACGGGTGCATTGGGGGGACCCCATGTTTTAATACATGAGTAGCACATCAGCTGGTCTCCTGTGGCTTGAAGCCCCTGGAAAAGGCTTAATTTTGCAGAGATGCGCAAGACACCCAGCAGCACTTGGAGTTTGCCATCAGAGTCACGCAAAACCCGGTTTCCCGCAGTCCCATGTTCAGGCCTCCTCCACTGGAGCAAGCAGCTCCATCACAGTCGCTGAGGGACGATGGAAGATGGGATCTTAATTACGGGCTTGCTTCTATGGCCCTTACTCCCTCGAGTCCGGCCAGAAGGATCAGGCCTCAAGCTGCAGTCTCATTTTCGGGATGCAATGCTCTTCCTTTGCAACGTCCGTGATACCGCGCTGAGTCGGGACTCAGGCGGAGGCTTCAGGAAGCCAGAAGACGACGAGCATTACCTGCTGTCGGGGAAGGGGAAGATGCAGTCGTGGATATGAAGCCAGCCCCACTCGAGTCCATCCCCTCCATCCTGCTGCCATCCTCTTCGGAGCGGCGTTGCCTACAGCGCAAGGCTGGCTTTCACCCAGTGTTAGTATCACGGTCTCGTTGCTTGTGTTCCTGCTAACACCCAGAGTGGAGAGCTCCCCTGCAAACGCCGCTGGGAAGATCCTCCACGATGGTAAGGCAGCAAGGGAGTTAGTTTAGCAGGCCGGGAGTTTGACTGCAGTCTCTGGCATCTCCTCAGATGTCCCCATAGCAGGTACTGAGAGCTGTTTGATGTGGGACCTGGCGCCAGTGCAGGGAAGAAGGAGCCATAGGGATGGAGGGAGGCAGCCCTCCACCACCTCTCATGTCCAGACCAGAAGCAGGGAATTAGCACAGTCCTACCGTGACAACAGAGACCATCAGGACAGGGCAGGGCATGAGTGAACAGAGAAGGGAAGAACACAGACACGCTTTAACATACTACGATGGCTCGCCTCTGCCGTGTGACGGCCTCCGCAGTTCTCCAGAGACGCCCGCCCCGGCCCCTTAGCAGGACGACTCGTTCTTCTGGCTGAGGTGACAGGCCTTGCAGAGAATGTGGCTGTCCAGCGGGTAGCAGCCACTCTCGGTCGGCTCTGGGGACAGGGCAATCTTGCAGTTCTGCGGGTTATATCAAGCACGCGTGTTATTTGGGCCATGCTGTTTTCAATCTCGGCTCCCACCCTCCAAACCCACTCTGCCACTCCAGACCCAGCCCCTTGCTGCGTTAGCTCGTGTGGCCATGAGTTACACCCGCCTGTTGCATCTGGGCCACAGCACCCAGGCAGGAAGGTCAGTGCACTTCTGCATGGGCAGGATCTGACCACAAAACTCCTCCTGTATGGGATGGGCTTATGCACGCCCGGACACTCAAACCGGCTCACAAAACCAGCCATTTCCAAGAGCAAGATCCACCCATGCAGCGAGGCACCAAGTACTTTAACAGCCCCTGGGAAGAGGGAGAGGCTTTTGGGGGTATGGTCTTCCAAGCCAAGAGGTTGAAACAGTGAGGGTAGGAAGTGGGCCACGGTGAGCCAGTCTGCTGACTTATCTCCATTGACTTCAGCGGAGTCTGAGGCAGGCTCTGGATTGATTTACACTGCTAAAGGCAAAAGAGTCTGTTCACGAGACCCCAACCTTCCCCTAGTCACTATAACACGGAGGATCCTTATGGGGCCAGCTGTGTGCAGTAGCACCATCTGGACTATGACGGCATTGCCCGTTCCAGCTGAAGATCCAGTGGTTTTTCCCAGGGGTGCAAAGATCACAAAATCTCAGGGGCCAGAGAAAGAAAAGGAGGAGGCAGCCTTCTCCAGGCCAAAGCAGGGTGGCTCTACCATCACCTGCCAAAGCCCAGAATTGTAGAGCAGTGGGGCTGGAAGGGATCCAGGGGTCACGTCTAGTCCAACCCCTGCCTGAGGCAGGATCAACCCTGTCCAAACCACCCCAGACAAATCCACCATCTAACTTCCTCGCAAAACTACTGCTAACCTTGATGCCACACAAGGCATCACACCTGAACCTGGCACAGGTGAGGCAGGGGGACCGCGGCAGCCAACATCCCATTAACATGCGGTCGAGAGATCCCAAGAGGCCGTGTCCCTGCTACAGAGGAAGGCAAAAAAACCCAAACAACCCACAGTCCCTAGGCAGACAAGGTTCGTGGGGTAAATCTGATATTTTATTAGACCAACTCAAATGTTGGAAAAATTCTTCTTTGCAAGCTTTCGGGTATAAATACCCCTCGTCAGGCTGAGGAACCCAGAGCACCTTGTCTGCCTATGTCCTTAGACCAACACGGCTACCACCTACACCCCCCACAGTCTATATCCATCTGACTATGGGGTAAAAATCCTTCCTGATGCGCTGCCCGGTCTTAATTAACCCCCGGGAGACAGCTCCCACCCAGGGGTAGCCGATCTCACTGTTAGGACATTCTCCCTGGTCATGGGACTTGCACATAAAGCCCGTCTCTGGGGGCAGACAGAGGTATCAGTTCTGTGGACATCTTATGATGCCTACATCAGCGCTTACAATGAAACTGTTGCATCCTCTCGATTTGATCGTTCCACTTGGGGGAACGATCAAAGTTAAGAGTGACTGAGCTAATTGGTGTCGCTGCGAGACGCAACAGATCCGCGCAGCCCAGGGTGCTCGCAAGCAGCCGGGCCGAACCCTTCGCCCTCCCTCCAAACGCCGGTGAGGTCCCAGCACAACCCACCTCGCAGCGGTAGCAGGCCTCGTGGAAGTTTCGCCCCAGGCACTCGATCTTGTAGACATCTCTGCCCTCATTCGGGATGATGGGCTCCTCACAGGCGCTGCACACGGAGGCATATTTCCTGACAGGACAAACAACCAGTCAACAAACAACCCCATCCATTAGCAGCTGTAATTTGAAAGGTAAAAAAGCTGTCCTGGGGATGGGCAGTGTAACTGGGCAAGCTGACCCGTAATGTGGAGACAGTCCCAATTCTGCTCTGCTTTATGCTGGGTTTACATCAGCAAGACCCCACTGAATCCTCACTTCCACCAGTGTGTGAGCAGACCCCAGCCACGCATCCATGTGACTAGAAATTAAATGTGAGTGAATGCCCAGACCCCAGAAGAAGAGAAACAAAGGCCTGGACATGCAGCATGTTTGCGGGGGTATAATTTATGGGGGGGTTATAAAATTGCAGCAGGACCCAGAGCGGAGAGCTGCTCGCAGTCAGGGCTAGCAGAGTGCCTCACCACCAAGCGACAGGGGAGGAGGTAATGGCCTGCTTGCCTTGAGCCAACTCCTACCCCGGGTGGAACGGGACAGATGACAGCTATGCTGGGGTTACTTAAACCACTGCAGTTTTCCACCTGATCTTTCCAGGGTAAGTGTCCACTGGATACAAGTCATTACACTGATCTAGAGGTTTACATCCTCTGCCCACTCTTCTTTTACACTGTTGTCAGCGTGTTGCATGTCCAGACCAAAGGAAGAACGAGTCTTGCTCACCAGATGCAAGTGGAAGGGCTCCATCCCGCCAACCACTCCTCCCAGGAGGAGTCCACTCACACAGCTCACCGCAGAGCTTTAATGAGAGCGCTGGACAGCCTGGGTTTGCTGGCCCGAGTCCTTGCTCTAGCAATGAAGGGCCTGCTCTTTCTACCCCTGAAATTAGCAGGGGCACGCCTGGATGCCAAGTTTGCAGGGGTCACAGACTCAATTCCTCCCTGCTGCACAGCTGGGCACCCAGAGACCCCTTTGCAAAGCCATTCTGCAACACCACAGGCGGGAGCAAGTTGGTGTCATTCACACCCTGGTTTCCCAGGGGTGAATGACTCCCCGCTTTGCATCTTGTGGAGAACCGAGCCCCGAGAGAGGAGGAGCAGGAAGAGGAGGCAGGCGCTGTTACAGGAGCTGGCATCCGCTGGGAACACCGGGTACCTGTAGAAGTCATCGACGCAGTGCACCTGGTCCTGATCGTCCACCGCAAAGCTCTCGTCCCCGATGCTCCGGCCACACACGACGCAAGTGAAGCACGCCGGGTGGTACCCGTTCCCCAGGGCTCGGACGATGTGCTTGAGGATCACGGCCTGGCACTTGGCACATTTCTCCAGGGTGTCCTGGGGCAAGGAGAAGGGCAGAGACCACTCAGAGGTGCCTCCTAAGCCCATCGCTGTCCTGACTTCAGAGCCTACTGCTTTGGTGCAAGTAATACCCATAGATGCATCGCAGTTATGGGACACAGCGTCCACCTGTCCTACAGCAACAATCCTTTGCTCTTGGCAGTGCTTTGTCTCTGGGCTCTTCCCAGCCTGTTCCAAAGCATCCATGACCGACATAAGCATCACCCCATTTCACAGGGTGGGAAAGGCAAGGCACGGATCTGGTATGGTTCAGCCAGCCAACCAGGGTCTCTCATGGTCGGGCCCTCAGCTCCTGATTTTCAGAGAGCAACATGAGACGGGCAATGCTCAGCTCCTCCCCGCACCACCCTCAAGGGGCCTCGGACAGAGCAACCAGATGTGGAGGCAGAGGCATTGTCTGGAAATCTGGGCCTAAGCAATTTGCCACCGGTCACCCGGTTGGAGTCAGGGAAGGAACGTAGCAGGCTGGAGCACCTTGTCCCCTGTGCTCACCACCTGGCCTGGTTGTGCTAGGGGCTGAGCACCCCTGCAGTCACTGGGGGCCCATGCAGGATCAGGCTGTTGTTCTGTCTGGGCTTGCATCAAAGCCAGCGTGTCTGGTCGTTACAAAGACGAGTCTCCCTGTGGGGTCGGCCTGCACTCAGCCCCCCAGGATTCACCTCTTGCCAAGCTGCGGCAGTCCCCAGTTCCCCTCCTGTTCCAGAGCCAGAGCCTACACCTGGGGACACAACGGCTTGGTCCTTCCCACGGCCCCGCGCCCAGACCGCTTACCTGGTAGCAGGAGTCGCACACCGGGCGGCCGTCTCTCTGGTAGTAGCGCTGGCCCGCCAGCCGGCAGTGGCAGACACGGCAGGTGAAGCAGTCTGCGTGGTACTGCTTCCTCATGGCCTCGATGGCCGGCGCCCGGGCAGGTATGGCTTTGTGGCAAAAGGCACAGACGTCTGCAAGGAAGGAGGATGCCGTGGCACCGGGACTGGTGGCTCCTCCTGGGCAAAGCCGCCAGCCCCTGAGGTCCCTGTGTCAGCACCAGGGGAGAAAGCCGAGGCTTGGGGCCCCCGTACATCCCACAGTGGGTGGGAGTGTCACCAATGCATCTTCCATTGTCTTCAGTCCCCTCCAGCAAGCAACTTGCATCTTCCCCTTCCCTTATGAGGCTTCCCTTCCCCCTCCACGAGGCTTGTGATACCCCTCAGCAGCCCCAATGCCCTGGCCAACCCCAGCCCATCCTGTGCCAGTCATCGGGCTGCTGCCATGCATGAAGATGTGTCCTGTATCAGGGCAGTCCTGTATTCCCGGGCCCCATAGGAAAGGGCAGTCCAAGCTCTGGAAAACGCTGTGCCAGTGGGGAGGCACTCAGGACCCTATCACCTGCTGACACTGAGCCCCAGCCCCGTGCCTCAGTTTACCCACCTGGGGACAACACTGCCCATTTCATCTGCACGACGCACTGGGAGCTGGAGATGCAAAGTGCCATCCCAGCACCCAGCACAGTGACACGGGCTCGCTGCAATCAGCCTTTCCGCACCCATCCTGCCTCTGGATTGTTACCTCTGGAGACGTCTCTGTCCAGGTGCCCATTCACACCCTCCTTTGGTCCCTGCTGCTCCCGGGCTTGCGCTGGGCCGCTCGGCTGGCTGCGGTGCTGCCTCAGCTCTGCTGGGAACACGGCCGAGGCCTGCTGAGCAGAAAGAGGCCTGGTGAGCGGGGGCCCCGGGTGTCTCACCGGTCCAGGCTGAGCACGCGGGATGGCGAGAGCTTCACTGTGCTAAAATCAGGAGCATCCTTGGGACAGGTGGCATTTGAATCACATCAGCTCCGCACAGTGCTGCAGAGACAAGGCAGCCAGTCCCTGGGCCGCGGGGGAGAGCTTGCAAATCCACTCGTTCCTGGAGCAGCCATCACACCAGGGGGTGTATGCACACAGTCCCTGTCGTAGGACCCTGTGAGCTAACACACAACAGCTGGGAGAAAAGCAGGATCATTGGCCCCATCACACAGACGGGCAAACTGAAGCACCAAGGGACGAGCGACTTGCTCAAAGTCACACATGGATTCCAGGAACGAGTCTGTGTCAGAGCAGGGAACCAACGCGAAGCATGTCTCAAGGACTAGGGTGCTGCTCTACAGGCTTCAGGGTTAAAAGCACCTAGGAAAATTGGGCCGTGAAACCCCCCAGGGGGCCTGAGCAACCAACCCGTACCTGCAGAGGCCTGGGGGAGGCCACGTTCAGCTTCTGCAGGTCGGGGACGAGGGTCTCTGCCGGCCGGGCGGGCAGCGCGTCTGCTAGGAGAAGGCACGGCGAAGGAGGAGGAGGTGGGGGGAGGTTCGGGGCAGAGCCTGTGGGGACATCAGCCGGGCGAGGAAAGGAGGAAAAGCCTGAAACACACAAGGAACGGCTCTGGACTCGGAGGCGTCTGGGGCCTGCCGTCCGGGGCAAGCGCTTCCAATCTGGTGGCTCCACGTGGGCGCCTTGAGGTCCAGGCTGAGAAAACCTTCCTCCGCGGAGAGGTGCAAGCTGTGGACGTAGGGAGCCACCCCACGCTGCGAGTCCTCCGGGGAGGGACTGCTGAGCAGGTTCCTGCCTGCGCTTTGCAGCAGCAGTGTCACCTGAGCCTGGGGTTTGCTTTGTGGACACGTGTCCAACTGGGGACACACGCGTGTGCAGAGGCAGGCAGGATACGCACGTTCCCATCGCACCTGCAAAGAAAGCTGCCTGCACGATAACCCCATCGAGAAGCTGGCTTTGGTATCCCTGGGCACAGAGTGGGGACCTGAAGCCCAGACAGGCTAAGTGACATGCTCCAGGCCACGCAGGGAGTCTGTGACAGAGCCAGGACCTGGACCCAGGGGAGACAGGAAGGGAACAAAGCCAAAGCGGCTGGTCCCATGTTGGGCCTCATGGCAGTCTGGCCCTACCTCTGTTCTCGCTGAACCATGGTTTGGACTTTGACAGTGCACCCCCCAGTCGTGCTGGCCGAGGCAGTGGGTTTGGGGGGTCAAATGCCCTGAAGGCAGCAGCCACACGTCTCCGGTGGCTGTTCAGGGGGCGGCTCTGCAGGGGACAGAGAAATCGACCTGCACATCTACTTGCTAGCAAGTGGCCAAATCCATCTGCTCAGCTCTGTGTTTGCTCTGCAGCCCACACCCCACCCAGCCTGCTCCAGGAAGGATACGACCAGCCCAGAAGGCAAACTGTCTTCGCCGTGGAGGCAGTGGGAGCATGGTGGCAGGGCCAACAGACCCAACAACCAAGTGACGACAGGCAGCAGCTGGCACATGGAGAAGGCTGGGATGCCTCCACGTCACGCCAGCAGCTGGGGAGCTGGAAGATGAGGACTAAGGGATCCTTCGGCCGTGCTTGAGATCCCCTCCAGCGAAGCAGGGCTCCTCTTCCCACTGGAAGCACCTGGCCCGCTACCGGCCTGGCGCCAGGGGAAAGCAGGGGGTGGACCCAGCTTGCAGCTGGCTACTTCTTTAGGGCCGGAGCCTGGCCTGGACGGGGAGGGATTGTGGCTACCGGTGGTGATGTGCTGAGACGCTGCACTGAGGGCACCAGTGGACCGGAGGGACCAGCAATGCAAGTGTGGTGCCCACAGCCTGCCTCAGAGGCAGGGGAGCACCCCAGGCCCCATGCTGCAAGAGGAGCAGCACAGGGAGGAGCAGAAAGCCAGACCCAGCCTAAATAAGCAGCCGGGAGCTGTGCCCTGAGGAAAGAGCAGGGAGAGCTGCTCGGGTCCAGGGTCTCCAGCCTTCAAACATCCTCTGCAAACAATTTGTGGCTCCACCACTGCACCCTCCTCCCCAGGGCGGCAACCTGTGACACCCCCTATTGTCAGCCCGGGTGCAAAAAGGATGCGAGCCTCCTGCGCTGCATATTGTCCCTTGCATACGCCTTACCTCCATTGGACCAGCCACCCTGGCCAGGAGACGGCCCGGTGGGTCCCAGGGTCCTCCCATTCTGCTTGCCAGCGGGGCAGCTGGTGGGCAACTTCTTTGGAGGCGACGCTTGGAGCGGCTGAGTCCCCACAGGTTTTGCAGCCTCCCTGAGAGGCTCCGAGCTGGGCTGACAAGCCTCCGGCCTAATGCCTCCCTTGACGGCTGCGTCCCGCTTTGGCGGGGCCAGGGTGATGTATACGGACGAGGCAATCCTCTTCTCCACCTTCCCGGACAGCATCTTCCACGAGGGGCTCTGGAAGGGACAGGGGCAATGAGAAGGAAGCCAGGAGCTGTGCTCTCTTCCTCCCGACCGGGCTCCTGCCACCCCTGTCCCCCTGGCCGTGACCCTGCAACGCCTCTCCCGGTCAAGATCCTCCCAGTCTGAGGCTTTCCCGTTTCCCACACCCTGGGCGTGTAGGCAGCAGCGGAGGTGAGCTGGCTTTTGGGGCTGTGCCCAGCTGCTCCCGATGAGGTAGAGCTATTTCCCCTTTGGCTCCTATGCACTCAGCGCTATCGGCCCGCACACGCCCTGGCGTTCAAAGTCTGGAAAGGAAGGAGAAAGAAACCAGCCCATCGCACCCGACCGGAGCCCAGGAATCAGCTCGGAGCTCTGTGGAGCCAGGTGGGCTGCGAGAACAGCGCTGCCGACACGCAGCTGTTCCCGACGGCGCAAGGGCCCCGTCCTCATCCCCTCCTCTCCACGCCTGGTTTGTTACTAGGAGGAAGGAACCGGATCAGGAGCAAAAGCCCTGGGAAGCTGCAGAGCTGGTTTCTACACGGCGCTGCTGCCACTTTGCTCGCTCTGTGCCTCTGTTTGCCCATCCGTAGGGCAGAGAGGATGAGCCTGCCCCGTTGCAGAGGGGCTGTCACCTTGGAGCTGCGAAAGGGGAGCCAGTAGAGGCACAGAGCAGATAAGGATGGTGCACGGCTATTGCTACAGCACCAAAGCTCAAAGCTTTCACATGCCTCGTAGGCTGCACGTGCACCAGGGCCTCCTGCCAGCCTGTGGGAACGGGACAGCTCGGGGCTCTCGCACAGCACTCCAGCGCTCCCGACGGCTCAGCCATGGCTTCCGACCTGGCTGCCCTCCATCACAGACGTGAGATGGGATTACCATCAACTGAGACTAGGACCACATGCAGAGGGTCCAAATCAGACAGCTCCCTGTGAACCGTGCAGTCCACAAAGCAAGGACTTGACTCCCAGCCCCTTCTGCATCGACCCCAGCGGCTCCACTCAGACCCTCAGTGCAGCACTGATCCCTACCAGAGACTCTCTCACGAAGCACATGCCCCAGGGCAGAGGTACGGCAAAGTGGGCAGCCTGGCCCTGGCGTTTCTTGCCACTTAAGTGCTTTATTCTTTCCACATGGATGTCTGTCAAGAATCAACCAGGCTGTGTATCCAGCATGGTGCAGCCATGGATCCCCAAGCCCTTTACACAAGAAGCCAGGAGCATCATCTGAGGGGGAAACTGAGGCACGGGAAGGGTCAGTGGCAGGAATAGTGCCCGCACCACTGAGCCACGCTGTCTTCCCCAAAAAGCACACTGGTTCCTTGCCGCCCTCGGAAGGATGTTACCGGCTCCCACCAGTGCGGGGGGGTGCTAAAAAGGAGGCAGCTGGCATGGACAGGTGGCCCCTCCCTGGCTGTCAGGGCATCACAGTACCAGTCTCACCACCCCGGTGGGTACCAGGACAACAGATGTCTCTTCAGTGAGGCTGGTCCCATCTGACTATAGCAGACCATGGGCCTGAGCTCCCTGCAAGGGCAATGAGGGAAACTCAGTACGACACCAGGGATTTAACCACTGCCGTTCATAAAAGCCGCTTGGCTAAATTCCACCTCTCTCCCCCTGGCCGCTTTCTATGCTGGAAAGGACCCCTGGGCACTAACGACCTCTTCCACCTCGTCTGGGAAAACTGAAATCAGCCAAACAGCGTGTGCGTGGGGAGAGCGGGAAGTAGAGCCGCAGCAGGCCGGGAAGGCCTGTGCTTGGGCAGATCCATGTCTCGGTCAAATGAATTCAGCGCCCGGATATGGAAACAGCGCATGGAAAGGAAGGGGGGAGATGCAATCAGATCACAGCAATCCTAGAGAAGTCGGGCTGGAGGGATCTCCAGGGGTCCCTCTGGGCCAGCCCCGTCCTGCCCCCAGCGAGGGGGCAAAAAGCTGCCTCTGTCCATGGGCCACATGGTACAGGTGGGCAGTGCTTATGGACATGTCTCTCGGTAGCTCCAAGCGATCAGGAAAAAGAAGACGTTTGGCCAATTTGTGTCGTTTGCACAGAGGAAAAGCCACGGGAAATCTGAGCCGAGGCACGTCAATCCCAACCGACCCCGGGTGCAGACAGACACGGCAATTATGTGGGCGTAGAAGGCAACAGGATTTACCCCCCGTGAGCGTATGACCCCTGATGTGCTCCACTGCGTCCGCCCCAGCCCGCAGCCAGCGGAAGCGAGCCTGGAGCGGGATCCTCTACAACGAAGCAGCTGCCGAGTTATCCTGCCTGACTCAGAGCGGAGCAGACGCCCGGAGCAGTTGCAACACATCAGCCTGATGGCCGGCGAGTCCGGCCCCCTTTTCTAAATAACCAGAATGGTTTCATCTCTCCACTCCCTTCATTTTGTTATTTCCTTCCATTTTACTACCAAGGCAGATAACACCCCAATTTGAAACAAAACATTTCATCCAGCCCGAAGACCACGCTGTCTTCCCATGCTCTGCGGCTGCCGGGGAGCCAGTCTTGGCTGCAGCCAAGTGGCTGCTGACGGTGCACGTTCCGCGCAGAGGCTGGTTACGACATGGGAAGTCCTTGGCACCCTTTCCAGTAATTTTCCAAAGCCCAAGGGAGGCCCCAAAAGCTGACTGCTGTAACCAGGGATGCAGTGGGGTCCTTTGCTTCTCCAGAGCACTGTCCCCCCCACACTGTCAAACACGATCTATGGCAGGGCACAAAGCATTGCTCTGCATCAGGTCAACCCCCCAGGACCAGACCTCCACTCTCTTCCCAGCTCTGAACTCCCCTTGGGCAAGATCCCGCTATACTCCGTGCCTCAGTTTCCCCAGACGCAAAATGCAAGAACGAGACAGACCCAACTCACCGAGAGGGGCCGGTCAGACCAAACTCATCAGTGTTTTGTGCGGATGGAGCTGAGAGACGTTCAGTGAAAGGTCCTGGAGGAAAGGCAGGGTTAGCTGATGCTTGGGCCCTATCGCCTTTTGCATGGTATTATTTATGTGCAAAAGCCAAGGAGTTTCAGCAACGCGCCCACAGGTCAGGGGAACTCCTGGGCAGCTGGCTAAGCGGCTTGTCCCTGATGTAGTGGCAAAAAGCAGCCAAAATTTCAAAACGCAGCACAACTCTCCACCAGAGCCACCGAGCTGCAAGTTCTGCAGGAATCAGAAACAGTTTAAGCTACTTACCGGGTTCCCCCCTCCTAAACTGGCCTGCAAGCCGCGGTCTCCCAAAGTGGACGACGTCTCAGCGCGTGCTGATGGGAGCGACGTCTGTAGCAGCTGTGATCGCTTCGAGAAGAACCTGGTGGTGGAAAAGCACGTCTGGTTACAATCAGCGCCGAGCAGCATCGTGACCTGAGACTGATGTCCCTAACATCCTCCTTGCGAGCGATGGGCCCAGACTCACGGAGAGGGTTGTCTTCTAGGATCTTAGTTTGAAATTAGGAAAGTTACAGAAAAGGTAAGAAAAAAACCAAAACAAAAGAACAAAACAAAAAACCATTAACATAGTCTGATGACATCATCGGCCATAAACCATTAGCAGCTGGGGAAAAAAATCAGAATTAAAGGAACAGTTTGGTACTTTCGGCCCCAAACTTCAGCTCTGTAGGAAGAGTTGTAACAACCTAGAACTTTTTGTATTTCGTAAAACAAGGGGACTGGATGGAGCTCAAATGTGACCCACTAATGGGGCTTTACTGCACAACTTTTTATGGAAAAAAAGGCAAAATAAAAATTAAAAAATCCCTGAAAACACTGGGATTCTGGAGAGCTGCCCAACATCTCCAATCCTGGGAGCACTCACACATTCAGCTGAGAGCTGACGGTCCTACGTGTTTAACTTAGACTTGCTTTCTCCAACATGTGACTTGGCGGTTTCAGCTAAAAAGGTGTGAACAAGACAGAGAAAGTTTGAAAGGCTCCAGTTAAAATCTCCCTCTCCTCTCAATTGCTCAACTTCCACTTTCTTGGCTGTTGGACTCTCATCATTTCACCTGCCTTTCGGCATCGTAAATACTTCCAGGACCAACGGGAGGAGAATTTCTATGGGCAAAAAGCGTCTGGGGGGAAGTGGGGGCAGGCAGACAGGCTTGAAATACTTTCTGACCTTTATTTCTACGTGATAAGGAAGCAGAGAACGGGCCAAAGCCCACAGATATTCTTCCCCTGTGTGGGTCATATGTGGGTGTAAACCTTCCCCATCAGAGCCAGGGCCCTGGAGAGCAGAGGACTTTTTCCCAACAACTCAGTCGGTCTAATAAACGATATCGCATCGACCCAAAGTATCTTGTCTGCCGATGTCCTTAGACCGGCGCAGCTACAGCCAGCAACCCTGCAGCTCCCAGGAGAGAGCAAGGAAGCGCCGCAGCGAGAGATGGGAAAATGCCCAGCCTGCAAAGCAAAGCAAAATGCGGAGAAGTCAACCAGAGGCCCGGACGGTGGAAAGTCAGCGGGCATCTTCTCATCCTTCAGCCTGAGCTAAAAAGGTGGGAAGCTCAGAGCAGAAAAGTGTGTGAGTGTGAGTGTGAGTGTGAGCGGGCTGGAAGGGGGCACTGCTTCTACTTCTACCTGTCTGATATTGCAAAGCCATTTCTGTTGCAAGCTGAGGAGTGTTTTTCTCAGCCAGGCTCCTGTAAAGCAGACCCTCCCCGTCTCCCGGCAGACACACAAGCACACACGCTCCAGCAAGCCAAGGGAGCCCCCAAGCAGGGGGTGACTTTCCAAACCATCAGTGCTACAGAGCTGCAGCGTGCAAACCCGTGTCGCTCGAAGACCCGGCGGGAGCCCTCGCTCCTTGCCGAGATCCTGCGATAGGCTGAACCGAGCCCTTTGTCCCTCCGTGTTTATGTTTTAATATTGTTGCTTGGATTTAATTTCCTGGATCGCCACTCCAGGGGGGAAGGGAGATCCCGCTATACCTGTGAGCCCTGGGCAGCCCACTACGATGGGGACCCGGTGGTGCTAGCCTGACTCCAGCCAGTAGCGTAATGAGAAGTGGCGGGGGGGTCTCAGGATTGGGGGCACGGAGGAAATGAAGTCCTGAGTCTGAGCAATATTACACACCTGACTAACCCAGCAGCTGCTTAGGAGCCTCTCCGCTCAAGGTCAACATAGATGAACAAAATGAAACTAGCACCCACAACCAGGGTAGATGCGCTTCGGCACCTCTCAGTGGAGACGCTCCAATCCTTCACAAGCAGCAGTTAATTAGGCCCTGACAAAGCTAGGAAGTAGCCGTCATCTTTTGCAAGTGGGGAAACCGAGGCACGGAAGCAGCCATTTGCCAGAGGTCACCGTGGCAGCCATCAGCAGGGCTGGGGTCAAACCCAGGAAGCTTAATTCGAAGCCCTTCTGGCTCCAAGCACCAAGACACCACAATGCACCGGGTAAAGGTGCATGGTCTGTGCATGGTCTGTGCGGCTGCTAACATGCTTTGGGGCTGGCAGGGAAAGCACCAGACCCACAGAGGAGAGGAGACTCTGGCTACCAGCACACGCTGCCCTGTAACAGGAGAGAGGACCCAGAGGTGCTCTGCCTCTGCAAAGCGCCCGCCGCCCCTTACGGCATGGCAAGCCCAGCTGGTAAAGGTCACCCCCCGTCACACGTGGGGACACGGACGCACAACACAAGAACGCCGCTGGCTCGCATCTGT
This sequence comes from Crocodylus siamensis, assembly GCF_052110815.1. Lineage (NCBI taxonomy): Eukaryota > Metazoa > Chordata > Crocodylia > Crocodylidae > Crocodylus > Crocodylus siamensis. The sequence goes on along the minus strand of NC_143406.1, from coordinate 2,010,099 downwards.
GCAGGGATTCGGTGTGGACAAACCCAGCAAACCCACACAGGCCTTTGCAAAATTCTTCTTCCAGCATCGAGAACGTGGTAGAAACCTCCCCGCTGCAGCTAAAGTAGGAAAAGGGAAGGAGTGAGGCCTGGGCAGCCTTCCAGCCACTGTCCCCCCTCCCCCGCCGGCTAGGGATTGGGGTACATGCAAGCCGCTTGCTCTCCGACTCCACGGCGTGGGGAGTCCTGGTTAGACCTGCAGCCTAGCTCTGGCTCCGGCTCCTTCCATGCGATCGGAGGCTGGCAGCGGTCCTGGTCACCGGGTCAGGGGTTCGTGGTTCCCACGTGCAGAGCCAGCTCCTGCCCCTTGGCTTCCTGCCACCTCCCCTGCTCTCCCGGCTCCCTGGCACCATCCGGCCTCTCCTGCACCGTGCCCACGTCCCGGTGCTGCACGTGGGATCTCAGCGGCCACCTCCACAGCCTCATCCCAGAGCTGCTGAGCCCGAGCGAGGTGCAAGCATTCACCCCCCCACCGGCAAGACAGAGCTCCCACCTCGATCCAGGGGAGCCGGCACCTAAGCACGCGGACAGTCTGGGCCGGGGCTCCACGTCTGATCCGTGCTACGGGCTCTTTGTGCTGCTTGACAGGGAACTTGAGAGCAGAAGAAATCCTGCCCCCAGCTAAGCGGGCTTTCGTGTAACGAAAACCAGACCCCGAGCCCGTGGGGAGCAGGACGCGTGTGGTAAGTGGGAAGGTAAGCCCAGCACGCACATTCTGCGCATACTTGGTGCGTGACATAATGATTCGGAGACTTTTTTTTAAAGCCGAATTCTCCCTCTTCCTTGGCTCGGCGCGCATCTGTTAAACGCCATGGAGCAAACAGGCAGCCCGGCCCCCGGCTCCCCGCACCAAACGTCTCCCGGCCCTGCCACCCAAGGTGTGGGAAGGGAGGTCAGGCATGGCCGGCTGCCATTCACCAGCTGCAGGCATGTCTCCTGGGGGGAAATCGTGAAGTCGAGTTTCTTACAAAGGATACGCACACGTTTCCTTCAACACAGGGGAAGCGCCCGAGAGCCCGACCTCTCCATGTGGCGGCTGGAGACTTGCTCCCGGAGCAGGGCACGTCCCAGCTTTCCCTCGGAGCCAGCTGCTGAGTGGGCGAAACGGCTCAGAGAGGCCTGGGGACGTGTCTCGTCTTGCGGCTTCCTTCCCTCCCCTGCCAGCCTCCTCCGGCTGACGCATGTGAGCACCACCGAGGAGCCGGGGCCGCCGAGCCCCGCAGCTTTGGGCAAGTCCCGTGGCCAAGACGGGGGCTGGATTTGAGACCTCTCCAGAGGGCTGCGTGGTTACTTGAAGGGTGGGGGGTGCCCTGCACCCAGCGACATCAGCCCTGCGAGGCGTACCCCAGCTCGACGGCTCGGTTTGGAAGTTGGGCTCCGGCCTTCCTTGCTCAGCTCAGCCACTTCCACGGACACCTTTGGGCACGCGGCGCACAACCGAATTGAGAACAGCGAGCAGGTTCACCCGGCGCTTAGACCGGCCCCCGGCACGAACCTCAGGGTCTGCGAAGACAGCGTCAGCATCTCCCGAGCTCTGGCACCGCTGTGTCTTCGATCCTCGAAGAGTGCCATGAGGTGCGAGGGCGCGAGCAGATCAACTAAGCAGAGGGTCAGGCTTGTCCCTGCCTGGGCAATCTCCCACCTCCCCGACCCAGCACCCGTGCAGGGAAGTGAGCACTGTAATATATAAATAAGTGTTTGAATTTGGGGGGTCGCAAAGGTGGAGACCCGGTGCTCCGGACCCTGGGACTCCCGCAGGCCAGGGCAGAAGGTAGGAAGGGAGGCAAGGCTCAGGCAGCTCCCGCGGGTGTAATCCTGCCTGGCGCAGGGCCACCCCGGGAAGCGACGGGAGCTGCGGCTCCTCAGGGCATCCCGGGCCCAAGCCCGCTGTGAGCTGCTCCCCGTAATCGCCTCGTGGCTGCAGGGGGTGCAGCCTGGCCCCGTTGGGGGAGAGCCGCGTCCTCCAGCCCGGCTGAGGGCAGAAGCCCAGCAAGGCTGGGGCAGACCACGACCCCGGGCACGGATTCCCAGCCAGGGGAAGGACGCGCTGTTTGCTCAGACCCAGACGGCCGTGTGCGGACAAGCCTGGCTTCACAATGGGAAAACAAACAGGGCCCTTCACATCCCTGAGCTCCACATTCATCTGTCAGCTCCTCTGTCTGCCCAGCCCAGCCACCTGGCCCCTCTCCTTCCCCTGGGGCAGGGCGGGGGAGGCCCATGCTTTGAGCTCAGCAGTGAAGGGCTGGGAAAGGGTTAGCGGGGGACCTCTAATAACAGTCATCGAGCCCCCAGGCTTTTCCCTCCAAGCACATAAGGCCCAAGCAATGTACGGCTTCACCCCCATGTTGCCCCCTCTTTTGTCCCCGCCACAGAGAGGCTAAGGGACTTGCCCAAGGCCGTGCCTCCCTCTGCTACCTCCAGCCACAAGCGCAGGCTGGCTCGCCTCCGAGATTTGGGCTAGAGGTGGAATCAGGACTCCAGCCCTTCCCCAGCTGGGGTCCGGCATGGGAGGCAGGGCCTGTCTGGGGCCCGCTGGCGCCACGGGGACCCGGCGTTAGCTCCAGGGCTAAGGTCAGTCTCTGGGTACTGGAGAGCAGGAGGGGGGAGGGAGGGGAGGCATGGGAAACCATTGCCACATGTGCTGCTGCGGGAGCTCTCGCACCGCGCAGGATCCTGGGCTAGATCAGCCTTGAGCCTGACTGCTTTTCATTCACTTGTTTTAGGTCCTTTAATCACACCCAGGCCCATGCCACCCTTTAACCTCCGTAACAAGGGCCAGGCCCATGCTACCCTCCGCCCGGCTGCTGGGGTCCAGCCGCTGGACCGCGCACCAGACACGGCTGCTCTCAAAGAGTGACTAACGCCTCCAGAAAAGAGGCTTTCCCCTGCACTTCCTGGCAAGGTCACACAGGATATAGCTCCGAATCATCAGGATGACGAAATCCACCTGGTGAGCAAGCCTGGCTGCTTAACCCTTGCTGATCCGGGACCCATCCTTGAGAGGGACAGAGCTGCTTGGGCACAGAGCTTGCTGGAATGGCAGACCTGGGGATTTCTGAGCAAGGAACTTGGCTGCTGCCGGTCCTTTCTCCAGTGCCCAGGGAAACGGGACTTTGCAGGCCTGCCAGGCGGGCTGGATATGCTCAGTGCAAGGGGCTGGACGAGAGCAGGGCTGTCCAACTGGATGCCACTGCCTGTGATGGGAGCGCCAGGCTTGCATTGGATGCGTGTGCCACATCAAACTGGTGGCTGCAGCTGGTGGCCACATGCAGCCTGTGCAGGGTTAACTCGTGGCCGCTGGGTTTGCGGCTCCCTGCACTGCCCTCCTGGCGCTGCTGCCGGGGTCTCCAGGCTGCCCCTTCCGCCCCGCTCGCGGGCAGGAGAGCAGGACGGAGTACATGGTGCTAAGGGAGCAGTCTCATGCTCTGGACCACACAAAATCTAGAGGTCCTTTCCAGCCCCTCTTTTCCATGAACCTAAGCGAGACAAACGATCCTCCCGCTGGGATAAAACCCTGCATGGATTCAAGCCCGAGGCAAGCCTGGTGCTCCCGCCACGGGCAGTGGCACCTGCGTCCTAGAACAACGCTGTTCTGCACCCGGTCGTTTCCGGCACCCGGGGGCTCTCCCCAGACTTTTCTGCCTTGATTTGCAAGGGTAAAGACTTTGCCCGAACACGCTCAGCCACTCCGGCGATGCTGGGATAGTTATGTGCCGCTCTGGTGAGATGGGTGTCCTAATCCCCACAGGCATCTCCACAAAATACCTGTGCAATGAATGGCTCTGCCTCCCAGGGGAGGAGATGCGGCGTGGCCCATTGCAGGGGCCACTGTCTGCTCCCGATCCTGAATTTTCAGGCCAGCTGTGGGGCTGCACCAAGTCTGGCTAGCCAGCATCAGGCCCTGGCAGCCCTGCCAGGAGCTGGAGACTGCCTGCCGGGACCCCGTTCCCCCCACCTCCCAGAGTCCGACCTCCCCTACAGCCCCCACACAACGCCCGCGCCTGCTGACAGCCCCCGCACACCCGGGGGAGCAGCTGAAACTCCCGCAGGCAGGCAGGGCCAGGCCCGCGGGCACTGCAGAGACCGGGCTCAATTCCCTGCCCTGCCACGGATGTCCCGCGCCCCCCGGGGCACGTCACTCAGGCTCTCCAGGCCTCAGCTTGCCAGCGGAAACGAGAGCAGCACCCCATCTTGCAGGGGGCATTAAAGACAGTGGAAACCCTCCAGTGCTGTGGTCACGGGGGCCAGCGACCCTCCCTCCCGGACGAGGCGCAGCGGCCGGCGGCCACACGCGGGCCGCCCTGCTCCAGCCAGCTCTGCCAGCCGACCCGCGGGCGTGGGGGAGGCTTTCAGCTGCCCCTGCGGAGCCTGCCGCGGGTATTAGCCCCGTCTGACAGGCGGGGGGCCGCGCCGCGCTCCCGACGAAACGAGCCGAGGCGCACGGGGAGGAATCGCGGCTTCTCCCCCGTGGCAAACCCACTGAAAACAGCCGCCGCCCAAGCGCTGGCCCCGGCGGCCCCGCGCAGACCGTGCGCTTGCTGCGCCCCCTCCGCGCGCAGCCGCAGAGCTCGCCCGCCCACCCGGGGGGGGCCGGGTCGCTCCCATCACCGGCCCCCCCGGGCCAGCACGCCCGGCGGCCGGAGCCCGGCCCTGGAGCGGCAGGGTGGCCGGGAAGGGAGCCGGCACGCACTTTCCCGACTGTGAAATGGGGCGAGGAGCGCCCCGGGGCCGCGCCGCGCCGCTTACCTGGGCCGGGGAGGCAGAGCCGCCGCTGCATCCGCCCCTTCCTCCGCCTCCTCCTCCTCCGCCGCTGCCGCCGCCGCGCCGGGAGGAAGGGGGCTCGGGCTCGCCCCCCTCCCCGCCCCGAGCACCCGGCGTCTGGCTGCGCGCCCGGGGCGGCACCGCCTCCTCCGGCCCCCGGCCGCCTCCGCTGCACCCCACTTACAGCTGGGGAAACTGAGGCAGGAGCGCCCCTCTCCGCCGCCCAGCCCGGGTGGCGCTCGCCCCAGCGGCCGGCGGTTTGGAAGCCTCGTGGGCATGGTCGTCTCTGCCAGGGCAGGGAAGGCGGGCACCTGGCTGGGGGCTGGGGGCTGGCGGCTGTCAGCGCCCCCAAGCGCGGTCCTGCCACCCTGTCCCCTGCGCAGGGGCCCGCAGCGGGCCGTGGCTCTGCGGTCACCTCCAGCCCCACCGGTGAGCTGCTATCATCCAGCCACCGCTGAACGGGAGCACCTCTGCTTGTGCCCCCAAAATGTTGGCCCTGGGGCTAAACCCAGAGAGCCAGGAGTCCCCGGTCCTGATCCTGGCTCGGACGCTGCCTCGCTTGCTGCACGACCTTGGGCCAGAGCAGATCCGACCACAGCTGTCCTCTCCCCTGCCTGCAGAGAGACCGGGCAGAGATGTCTGGTCCGCCCCCTCTGCCTAACAGGATTAATTAAGTCATCTAATTCAACTAAGTGTCCAGCCACCTTTCTAAGCCTGGGTCTAAATCCGCAATCAGCCGCCCTTGGAAAGGCACCAGGGAGGAGGTGTCTGGCTTGGGCTAATTTTGAGAAGACAGAGACTTAATCTCTGCGGGCCCGGCTTCTCCCATCTGTAAGAAAGGGACAGTAACCCTGCCTTTCCCCGGAAGGGCTTAATTAATTAATGCTGGTGAAAGGCTTTGAATCCCTCAGCTGGAAGGTGCAAGAAGGCAGACTATTGGTGCGATCCTCGGCCCAGATGGGTGGGTGGCAATACACCCGATGGACCAGGACCCGGATGATCCTTGCTCGGCTGCGTGACATCGCGTCGCCTCCCTTTGTCCCCCGTTGTCCTGTCTACGTCGAGGGGGCGCGCTGTGTGACGGGCCGGCTCCCGCGCCGGGTGCGCACAACGGAGCCCTGGTCCAAGCCGGCGTCTCGAGGGATCGCTGTCATGCAATCCCATTGAACCGTCCTGTAGGTAACGAGCAATTACATTGTCATTGCTGTTTGAACCAGGAGGGCCTCAGAGACGGGATGGGACCGGCCCTCCTTTGTCCCCAGAAAGGGGATTTTTATTTTGGTCTCAAAACCCTGTTTCGGCACTTACTTTCCTGACGGGAAGAGATCCCTGTTATCCGATTTCCTACAGTGCCCAATTCCCAGTTACATCCACTGACATCCCCATGGCAGCAGGAATCCTGGTTTTCTCCAATTTAAAAAAAAACCACCCCAATTTTCAGATTAAAAAAAGTAACCCCAAATCCACATTTTGGTGTGATTAAAACGAAACATCTCTCTCTCTATGTATGTATGTATGTATGTATGTATGTATGAGTGGTGTTTCATTTTAATTAAGGAAAAATGTGGATTTAGGGTTGCTTTTTTTCATCTAAAAATTGGGGTGGTTTTTTTTTAAATTGGAGAAAACCAAGATCCCCGCTGGTCAGACACCTCCCACAAACCCACCTCGATGCTTGGACTAGCAGAAACAATCCTGGAGTCTCAGACAGCGAGGGTGGAAGGGACCTGGGGAGGCCACATCGAGTCCGGGCCCCGCTCCAAGCAGGACCAGCCCCGCCTGGGTGGTGCGCGAGGCGAAGGGCGGCTAGTTGTACTCGGACCTGTTGTTGCAAGGCATCAAGTATTGGCATCTTGGAGGGCAGAACAACGGTCCATCTAGGCCTTGGAGGTCGTCGCTGGTGTTACTGGGCTAGAAACCGTGTCCAGGACCCAGAGACCACTGGGACGTGAGCTGTGACCGGCAGCAACATTGCTCCGAAGCCGTGTGAAGTGAAGGGCTCTGGGGGCCAGCTCCTGGAAAGGGAAGGAAAGGCTCTTCTATGTAGGTAGCGTAGTCCCAAGCCCCAAAATAAAGACACAGAGGATTGGGGCTGTTGCATCACGCAAATGCCCCAGGACCCGTTGATGAGGAAAGCAGCAGCATTATGAGCGTCCGAGACCCACGTCCATGGGCTCTGCCACAGACAACAGCAACCTCATGGGAGCAGCACTGGATAATGCAAATCGGGGGTCCACTCTCCAGCCTGACTGTGCAAGGGACTTGCGGTTGCCGCTCAGTTTTGCCCGCAGGGGTTTGGAGGAGACCTGCGCTGTGTCAGTGGCTAACACTGGGGTAGTCACCCCTGGGGCTCTGCCGGGGCAGGAGCAGCCCTTTCCCGCAGACCCCAGGAAGGGTCAGTGCGGATCCCGCACAGCACTGCGGGGAGGCAGCGTGGAAAGCCCCGTGCTGAAGGAGGGGGAACGGGGTGACTCAGGAGCAGTCAGACCTCCACGTGGAGAGTAAAGCCCCCAGCGAGCACTGGAGCTCCCAGGTCCCCCAGCAGCAGGAGGGCACACCAGCTCTCCCCCCCACCCGCCTTGGCAGAATAGCACGAGGAGGCTAGCGCTGCTCTCCCCGGCTGCTGCCAAGTCCCCCGAGCAATCAGCAGCTACAGCAGCACGCGCCGTCTGGTGCCATGTGCAGGCGCCCGCGTCCCCGGCCTGACCCTCACCCAGCTGAGCTCCCCGGAGCGCTAAGCATGGAGGCTTTTGAGGATGCCGCATGCCCGGCTCACGTTTCCTTCCTCCCTCCTAGTGCTGGCCTAGGCCTCGTTTCTCCTGCCTTGCCCTCCAAGCAAGTTCTCTAGGTCTTCTTCCAGGCCAGGAGCTTGGTGGGGGCCACGCTGTGTTGTGAAGGAGTCTCCGGCTTCCCCAAGGTGCTTTTAACAACTGTATTCTTGCAACGCACTGGGCAGAACCCACTGTTACGACCCTAGGTACATTTAGCTTCTGGTCTGAACTCCAGCAGCTGCCACGGGGTTATTCCCCGAGCAGCTCAGCCTGGAGTTATTTTTAAAAATAAATACCCAGTTCCCCAAGGGTTGGAAGTGGTTTAAAACACGCCGCTGGAGCCCGAGCTGTCCCAGGCATCAACATGGGCCCACGGCACCGTCCTACCAGGGATTAGAAGGCTGCTCTGGCGGTTTCAAGCATTTCCCTTTCAGCACCTTCTGCAAATAAACCTGGTGGCTTTTCTGGTAAGCGGCTTCAACAGCAAATGCTTCCTGCCCTGCTTGAATGGAGTTTACTTGTGCCCGTGCCAAAGAGTTTGACGTGCTGGAGGAAAAGGGCTGCACCGCTCGCATCCGCTCCCTCGTTTCCACTTGGGAAGCGCAGGTCATAGGAAGGGTCACAAGAAGCGCTGGGGTCGCAAAACCCAGGGATGGTTGTGAGCTGCCTCCGGTTGCTCACGTGACCTCGGCACCTCTGTCCGCAGCCCTCGAAGCCAGGCAAGTAGCATTACTCAGCCCTGCGCGGATGGGGAAACTGAGGCAGGCAACAAGATAAGAGGGTCACTCGAGGTCAGCAGGAGCTCCATAAAGGGAACTCAGGAGTCCTGGTACCTGACCCTATGCCTTCACCAGTCAGTAGTGCCACTTCGGTCTTTCAAAAGGGTTTTTATTTATTTAGTTATTTATTTAAAATCACAATTTAAGAAACAAAATGTTGCTGCTGTCCCAGGATGTGGGAGGATGAGGCTGACTGTGAGGAAAGAAAGAGGGTTAGGGCACCAGCCACCACAATGGGAGAGATCTCAGCTCTGCCACAGACTCCCTGTACTACCCTGAGCCTGTCACTTAGCCTCTGTGCCTCAGTCGCTCATCTGCAAAAATGGGCACAATAGTACTCTCCCTATGATGAGGCTCTTCACACTTTGTAATCTTTAAAATTCTCTGTAAAGGTTATAGGGAATAAGTCCTCAGCAAGGCCCTACGGGTCAGGAGTTATCCCTGGTTTTCTGACTGGGAAACTGAAGTTGGGTGGGGAGGCTGTTCTCCACCTTGGACAGGTAGGAGCTGAGGCCCAGAGCACCCGAGGCCCAGCCTGTCAGAGGGACTCTGGTGCCCTCCTGCTTCTGTAGGCACCTACATCTGTCACCCAACCAACACCGACCTTCTCCGAACTACCGCCCAGCTGCCGTCCACCCCGAACATCTGCCCGAGCCCCCTCCACAGCCAACAGGTGCCCACCGCGGGGAGTGTGCGGAGCTAGGAAGCCTGTGGGACAGCAGGGACCTCAACTCGTGCTGCTCAGGTCACAAGTTAGGGCCATAACCACCGGGCCCTCCTTCCAGCTGGGGGGGTTGGGCCCAAGACCTCTGGCTTGGAGCCGAGCTCCAGCATTAGAAAGGCGAGTCGCTTCCAAATGCAGCTCTGTTTAAATCTTCTCTAGGGCCATTTCAATACAAAGGTTGCCTAAGCCACAGTAAGCAGCAGTCAGACAGTTTTGCCTGTGGTAATATCATGCCAAGACTTCATCGTGGAAGGAAGGAAGGAAGGAAGGAAGTAACACTTTTTCTCTCTCTCCCGAGCACATCTACACATTCATTAATGCACCGTAGTTACTGCACATTAAGTTTTGTACTCGGCGATCCAAGCACTGAATCCACGTGCAGTTACTTGTGTTACGATGCAGCAGCACCGGTGCATGGTTTTTGAGCGACGCCAACGTGCGGTAGCCTAATATTACTGCGCAGCAGCGTATTAACATGGGTTTTGCTCGGCCTGCTACCGCGCAGTGTTATTAGACTGCTGTGCAGTTAGCGGCTTGCGTAGATGCACACATTGAGGTGTCAATTAACAAAAATAGACAAGAAACCATGTTAGCCCTTTATTACCTAGGCCCACCACCGCTGCCTCTTAGGGGTGGACTTTCGGTCGCTCAGGTCTTCGTTCCTCTCCACGAGGCAGGCAGGCAGCCAAACTACAGCTCCCATGATGCACCAGCTCCCCCCTTTAGGAGTGGGGGCACTATGGACGCACGCTCAGCCTCTACCGATGAAGAGGCGGACTTGGGCTTCTCTCTCCTGAGGGGCTGCGGGAGGATTTTCCACACCGAAGTATTTTGCTCCAGTCTCTGCTGGCATTTGAATTCTTGTTAGACAACTAGTTTTTCCCACAAAACAAGAAGCCCCGTCTCACCCAGCTCTCTCAGCCACGCGGATGAATGATGCCACCTCTCCTCTCTCCATGATGTGCCAGGAGCACGGCAGCTCGTCTGCATCACACCTCCCTACTCAAGACCCAATACTGCTCTTGCCGCAGCGGCTCTTTTTGATGCACCTCTTGCATTTTTATACGACTTGTGCAGTGCTTCAAGGGATGACATATCGCCAGTGAAGACCCAATCATCTGGCTCCTAAAAAGCAAGAATGGGCTGGTACCTCCCAGCCAAGGCTCTTGGGATTTCAACGTAGGGTTGCATCTGACCTTCCCCTGTGCCTCAATGGGACCTCTACTACTGTTCGGGCTGGCGCACTTAGAGACAAGGCACCAAGGCAGCACATGCACGTTACCAGATGTGCAGGAGGCAGCTGGCGCAGAGATGACTGGAGTTTAGTGCCCAGCTCTGCCACTGCCTTCCCAGGTGACCGAGGCCAAATCACTGCACCCCTGTGCACCTCAACTTCCCCATCTGTAAAACGGAGATTACAAGGCAATGGGCGATGCCACATCTATGCAAAGCGGGGTAGCACTGCTCCATGAGCTGGCACGAGATGCAAAGCCAAATGCTGCCAGGAACAGGAAAGCAGAGCCGTTTCCAACATCGGGACTATGTTTCCCTTTCAGGCGTGCCTCCTGCCAGCCACCGCTCCACGTGTAGGCACACGTCCAGGTGGCGTGCGAGCAGGCAAAGGAACACCATCCTCAGGGCTCTTCTCCAAGTACCTGGCCTGCCGTGGAGTCCCAGGTGGAGGATCAGACCCTGCAGTAAGGGCAGGGATCCCTGCTCGTCTCCTGGGAGGGGGGCACCAGGGTACCTGGACAGGATTCCCGGTGGGCCGCGATCTCTGGGACTTCCCATGCTGGCTGAGCCCACATCTCCTCTGGGTGGCATGGTCACGGTCTGTACATAGGCAAGCCAAACAGTTGTCCTGCATGGGCCAAGCTGTCCCAAGATCGCCAGAGGCAACATGAAGCTGTTGTCACCGCAGCGGCGGAGCGGAGCTGGCCCAGTCGCCCCCATACGTGTGCAGGAACCGGGGCACAAGCCTGGGCTGCCTCCAGAACAAGGACACGTCAGAGCACGGGGTAGAGTCAGGACAGTTTGTCCCCAGGTTGGGTCAGGCCTTTCTGAGCACCTGCGAGAGGAGCAGCAGTGGCAGCAGGCGACTGGCGGGTTGGTCCAGCCTCGTCTGCCAGGATCCCAAGGGGGTCTGGTCTGTCTGATCGCAGGGGACCTAGCATCCTTGTTGCTTCCTTCCACCTCCGCACGCAGCCCAGGCCTCCCACTTGCTCACGCCACATGCACCCAGCCCAGACTAAAAGCAGGGGCTGAGACTGCAACGTGCGTGCAATTCAAGCACCACTTACTAAAGATGCACCTGGCTCCTATGGGCCAAAGGCCAGTGCTGGAGGTGGGGAAGGAAGGGCCACAGACATTCGCAGGACAGGGAGCACCTTCAAGGGCATGAGGCCGTTTGTCTCGGAGGTCTTGGAGTCGCGGGAGCAGGGCCCTCGGCTCTTCCCTGGCTCAGGCCTGCAGCTGGGATCAAGCGCTTTCCCAGTCTGCGAGAGGAGGTGAAGGAGCTGTCAGGACACGCGGGAAGGGCCCAGGGCAGTGCCAGAGCCGGTGCCACGCGGCTCCTTTGTGTGGAAGAGCGAGGCTGTGAGAGGAAGGTTAACTCCCGCCCTGGCTTCTGGCGGGACGAGAGCCGGAGGGAGCCATCTCCTGGCTCCAGCCCGTGAGCTGAGCCTTGCCGTCTTCTCCTTCTGGTCAAAGGGGATGGCCTCGTAGTTAAAGCAAAAGTCCAAGGAGGCAGGAGACCAGGGCTCGATGCCTAACCTGCCAAGGGCAACTTGGCATAGCTTCTTGTGCCTCAGTTTCCCTGCTTGCTGCAGGAGATGACATCCAAACCTCCCAAGCTATTGGAGCACAGGGCTGGGCACCAGGGAGTCAGGTAGCCCCTTTGCTGGAGACCCGGCTGCTTCTCCCCTGTGGAGAATAACTCACGGCAGAACTGAATCTTTTTCCTCCCCCCCGCACACCTGGCAGAGACAATACACCGCTGGGGCACCGACCGCTCCAACAGCTCGCGCTTGGTCTGCTTCCTCCCCAGGCCTTACCTGCAACAGGCTCAGCCAGGACGCAAAGAAGATTTGAGCCTAGATCGCACTGGCCATCATGCGCCCCCACAGCCCGAGCCTCGCTTTGCTGGTGGAGCAGAGCTGCCGAGACGCACGGAGCGGCCAGGAGAGGGTAGGGCAGGACAAGGGAGAAGAGCACCGAGGCTCAGAGTGTCTTTCCAAGTTTGGCCGCGGCAGGGCCTGTAGACGGGCACCCTGCTCGGAGGGCCCAGCCGCAGGGACAGGGAAAGGGGGGGTCACACCCACTGACACGGCAAACACTTTATTCTTGCACAGATTTGTGACACGCGGACCATACAAAATCCCACACTGCTCCTCTGTGGGCAGGCTTTGTTCTCGTCGGCTCTGGTTGCAACGGTCTGCAAGACGGGTCCGTGCTGGGAGGTGCGTGGACCGGGGAAGGGCAAAGGACCTGCAGGCAGAAGGTGCCTTGGAGCAGGATCCCTCGGGGCTGCTCAAGTTCGAGACCAGCTCTGGCCTTGGAGGAGCAGGGCAGTTCCCATACAGCACCGGAGCTCCTGGCACAGGTGTCTCCTCTCCCCCCAAGAGCCCCTGACCAACGCCGTCCCCCTCCAGGGCCCTGTGGCACGCGGGGAAGCATCGGCCGGGCTGCTGCGGGGACGTCCTGGCTACCGCTGGGAGGAAGGTTTTGCTCTTCTAATAAATTATGTTTTAACAACAAGGATGCGAGGTGCTGGAGCGTGAACACTGTCTGCCCGCCGGACCCGCACGAGAAGAGGGCAGGGCGGCGCTCTCACCCCAAGGGAAGCCGTTCCTGGCTTGAAGGTGACCACGCGTGGGGGGGAGAGGAAGGGAGTAAAGCCCACTCCCGTTTTCACTCGGGGACATCCGCAGGGAGCAGATAGCAACCGTGGCTAGGAAATACGGACACTGGTGCCTGGGGGCAGTGGGTCTCCATGGCCTTCCACCCAAATCCCAGGGTCGCTCCCTGCTCCGGCTTGAAAGAGACTCCCCTAGTCCATCCAGGCCGTCCTGCCCAAAATAGCCCCGCTGCGGGGCAGAGGGAGGTAAAAGTATGCTCCGGAGAGCTCTGCCCCCGTGGTCGACAGCGGGGCACTGGAGGGAGTTTGGGGCCGGCCGCGTGCGGGGCCTGGGGCAGCGATTAGGGCAAAGGGAAGAGAAACCTCTCGGGGCTGAGCACAGCACAGCCCGGTTGCAGCCGTCCGTCCCGGAGGCAGCGACCGCAGCGAGTCCTGCCCGGCGGGCCGGACGCCTCCGCTGGGAGTTTCGGGAGCCAAAAAGCGCCGATCTCGGCTCTCGCTTCCGTCCCGGTCCCTGGGGCCGCTCAACGCTAGCCCCCCGGACTCAGGATGCCGTTGCTTCTCGGGAACGGGCCTCAGACCGGGCCTGGCGCTCTCTGGGGCGGGGGCCCGAGAGCCTCCGAGACAAGTCCTGCGGACAGACACCGACACCGCACAGTCGGACATGGAGCAGCTTCGGCACCTCCACCCTCTGGGCTTCACAACCGTCTTGCCCTTGGCCACGTGGCCCCGCGGCTTTTCCGTGCAGGGCTCCCCTGTAACAAACTGCTCCCGTCCGGGCAGGTCCCAGGAAGGGGGAAGAGCGTTTTGCTCTTCCAAGCAGGGCCAGGGGGTGGGGGTGCGTGCAGGCACAGCCCTCGTGTAGCCTCACCTGCTGCCGACAGATGTCCAGCATGATCCCGGCGTGCACCAGGCACCACATCTCCCCCACCAGCGAGACGAAAACGTTGAGGATGTCCATCCACCGGCCCACGGTCATGAGGAGGATGAGGAGGCCCCCCATCCGCACGAACACGGTCTGGTAGGCCGCCTGCTCGCTGGGGTTCTGCCTCTGCTCCTCTGCCCGAAACAGGAGCATCCCGCCGTCACGGGCGGGCTCGTTACGGCTCTCAGCGGAGACCGCGGACAGGCGCCTCTCGGGAAGCAGCTGCAGCCGGGCTACGTGGCTCGCCTAGCCCGCAAAACGGGCTACGGGAGCATGGGCTGGAGTCTATCCTGCTCCTGCTCGTGCAAGAAGTTGGGCTTCTAGGGCACCCCGAATACCACTAGCTCCTCTCGCGGGAGGGGTGGTGGCGGCTCCCGGAGATCACACAGGGACGAGAGCCACCACGGGAGGCGATTGAGACGCAGCCCGGTGCAGCACCCCTGGCCGGTCTGGTCCCGGGCACACTTCCCACCCAGACAGCACGAAGAACAGGAGCCCACCTGACCGCATCAACATGGGGCTACCTACCTGTGCCCACCTGGGATGTCCGTTTTCGAGGCCCTGCAGGTGGGGCAGGGGAACCCTAGTCTTTTGAGGCCCAACCCATCTTGCTGGGACGCACCCAAGACCCAGCTAAAATACCCTGCTGATTTGGCGTCTAAGGACCGCACAGAGGGGGGAGAAGACCTCCCGCCGGCCCTCACCTTGCATGTAGAGGACCAGCAGGGTATAGCAGATGGTGAGCGGTGTCCAGAAGCGAATGGCCTCCGAGGTGTTGAGGAAGTCCCTGTTGATCAGCGCCACGGCAGCCAGGTCGGCCACCACGAAGGTGACCTTGAGGGCATTGCAGAGCAGGAGGGGGATGCCGTGCCAGGAGGCGAGCAGGGAGATGCAGACCCCGCAGTAGCGCTCCTTGCTGTGCAGCTCGTACATGACGCAGACGTGCCGCGCTGCCTTGCGGACGTAGCTGGCGATCAGGCCGGCCAGCCCCACGCTGAGGACCAGGTTCCAGGTGCGGTGCGGGGCCCCTTCCAGCAGGTAAGAGAGGCTGCAGGAGATGCCGCAGCCCAGGGAGTACTGGCACAGCAGGAAGAGCTGGCTGCTGGGTGCCCCCTGCGGAAGCAAAGCATCGGAGATGCAGCGTGGCGAGCCACAAGCCCCCGGGACGCATTGGTGCCGACCTACGACACGGCGACTGGAACGAGGTGCCTGGTCCAGTTCCCCAGGGCACAGAGCAACCACGAACTTGGGGCAAGTCATGATGAAATGAAGCAGACCTTTCCTGCCCATGCTATGCAGAGCCAGAGCCTCCTCTTTCAGGTCCAAGCATGCATGCTACCCACCCCCAAACACACACGTGCTTGCCGTTGACACAACAACCGACTTCCAGCCAGTTTGCTCTTGCATAACACCCGCACATGATGTAATCCAGCTGTGGGCTGCTGTTCTGGCCTCTCTACACCCTCACCTTCAGCTGGACAAAGCAAAAGGCCCTGGGGAGAAGAAGCGACGGCAGGGCTTCCCATCCCAGCAGGGCCAGGCATGGGCATGGGCGAACCAGGCGGCCGCCTGAGGCCTGGATGGAAAGGGGGCCTGAAAATGGTAATTTTTATTATCATCATCATCATCATTCTCTCTGCTGATACTAAAAGTTTGCCCAGGGCCACCAGGAGTTGCACCCCAGACACGAAACAGTCCACAGCACAAACCCTCTCAGCCCATGGTGTAAAGCAGTCGGGAGACCCGAGTTCTAGTCCTGCTGGTCACCCAGCAAGTCGGGGACACTGGCAGGGTCTCCGTGCCCTACAGACAGGGAACAGAGGCAGAGATACTGCCCTCGACCCCCTCTGGGAAAGGCTTGGAGACCCAGTGCTAGACGAGACCTAGAGAGCGTTATTCTAGGGTGCACTAGTGACAACACGAGGAGCAGCCACTCACCTTGTGCAGGGACAGGAGCATCGACACGGCCCGGAGGGAGAACTCCAGCACCACCAGAGCGGCCACGCGATACCCCACCACGGTGAAGATGCCCGTCAGCAGGACAAGGTGCAAGTGATCCAGCAGGGACCACTGGGAGCGGATAGTCTCCTTCTCCCTCTGCTTGTCAGGGTCACTGGAAGCAGAGATGCACACCAAGGAACAAGAGCCAGGAGGATGTCCGCACAGGAGAGGTGCTCCAAGTCTTTGGGCCTGACCCTGAGCCACATGCAGGAAGCTGCCCTGGACTTGTGCAGCCGGATTTGTAAGAGACTCAAGCCAACCCCACCTCCCAGCCCAGATCCCTCCAGCCTAGGCTGGACCCACTTCCCCAGCACCTCAGTTAATACCCCCTACGTGACAGCCCGCCTGGCCGGGCGCCTCACAAGGCACCCCACAGGCCATCGCCAGCTGGCATCGCTGTGTGGTCAGCCGCTGTGGCCTTTTGGTTCTTGATGCGAGCAGGGCACGTGTGACCAGCGCCGGGGACGTGGGAGCCGTTCCTCATGGCCAGTGCGAGGAGAAAGGCAAGATGAGCCCCCTCCCAGAGACGACCCTGGGGCAGGCTGCCGGGCACGCAGCACGCGCTCGGGGACGCTGGCTCGCCACGGCTCCCAAGAGCTCAGCGCTCGCAGCCCCACGGGGGTGACTCGGGGTGCAGGGACCATCCTGGCGTGGCGGAGGAGGGCAGCCCCGGGAGCTGGGGGGCCTGCCCCAAGGCAGGAAGCACAGGACAGGCTTGGGCTGCACCAGCTGCTACGTGAACTCATCCCTGCCTCCTTTCCCACCGCGAGGACCAGCCCCTGCCGCCGGGGGCCGGCAAGTTGTAGCAGGGAAGGGCCAGGCTGGAAGCCGGATAGGACAGACCCTTCCTCTGCTGGCCCCAGAGGCAGCGCTGCATGGAGGCCCCTCCAGCTTCTTGGGGGTTAAACCCCACAACCCAGGCAGCCAGGCATCTCTGCACAGCCCAAACACCTCTGCACGCACCCCGGCATTTTAGCGGCAGGCTTCAGAGACCACAGCAGGCTCCTCGCCCAGCAGTCGCCTGTCTTGGGAAAGCCCCGAGGAAGCCAAAGCTACTTTCCTCTTGGCTACAGGGAGTGAGGTTTGAGAAGAGGAGGAGAAGAGATTCCCCTGCCCCCAGGCACTTACTTCAGGCACTGGATGTAGAGGTAGATCTTTACCAGGCTGCACAGGATGGAGACTGCACAGGCACCGACCAGCCCTGCAAGGGAGGAGAGACCAGGGGTCCTGAGAAGGGCCGGAGAGGGGCCAGGTTGGGGCAGGGCAGGCTGGGCGCCCTCACCTTGCAGGATGGAGTCCACCAGGGCAGTGCCCCAGGCCAGGCTGGGCAGGCTGGGGAGCCAGGAGCCCAGCGAGAGCATTTTAAAGTGGGTAGGAAGAAGCTTGGAGGCAGGTGTGGAGCTGGGCTCCTCTCGCGGCCCTGCACCGGTGATGTCAGCCTAGGGCAAAGGTCTGGCAGAGGCATTGGGAAAGCAGGGCGGTGCCTGGGTAAATCATTCTGCGGGCCCAGGTGGAGCAGATAGGCTGCAGCCACCCCTGCCTGGCTGGAGCCGCTGGCCCAGGGACTAGCTCAGCAGCGGGGGCTGTTTGGCAACAGCTCTCAGTGGGCTGAGATGCCGGACAGGCTCCGGAGCACCAAGTTAAGAGGGGGCCGGCTGGGGCTACAGCCCAGAGAAACCCGAGTCAGTTAAATCCACGTCCGTGTTTGAGTTGCTCCTGTTTTCAGGGGCGCCTTTATCTTCTCCCAGGGACCAGGTGGGCTGCGCTAGGTTGACGTGCCCCTGCTGCAACAGGGACACCTAACAGCACCACTCTCCATCCACCGACAAACTCATCTCCTCTGGTGTCTGAACCCAAGGATCGCTGGGTGTTTCCAGGCTTCAACCAGCTCCCCTCCTGCTTTTCTTTCGCCAGCCACTGCAGAAGGGAAGTGCCTGGTTGCCCATGGATTACATTAGCTGGTGCTAATTATGATGCCAGCTGCGTTAACTCTTTCCTGAGAGACACAGACCTGACCCCGCTATTGCTCTGGTGGGTCCTTGCTAATCACGCCCAGGTGTGGAGGCCCAAGATGGACCATGGCTCAGGGGAGCGGACTGGTCTTCAAATCAGCAGCCTGTAGTGGCCCTGTGAAATGTCGGCTAGGTTTTTTTTTTTGTCGGGGGAGCCTCTCGGGGCCAGCCCGGTCCACTGCCCTGCAGCTGAATGCTGTCTCCAGGGCAGATACCTGAGAGCCGTCAGTCTGGGGGGGTCTCCTGGGACCTGAGCAGCTTCCTGAGGCGCGGCCAGCCCAGCATCCCTGTGTCCCAGAGCTCCTTGCCGGTGTGCACGCATGCGTGTGTGGGCAACTCAAACATGGCCACGGATTGGATTGACCCACGTTTCTCTGGGCTGCAGCCCCAGCCTGTCCCCTCTTAACACAGGCTGTGCAGGAGGGACAGGACGGAGGAAAGGCGGGGGGCTGGCACTCTGCATTACGGAGACTACACGTCCTCGTCAGGTAGCAGAGTCAGAGGAGGGGCACACGGAAGTGCTCTGGGTCCGTATACAAGGGGGTTGAGGGGAAAGGGACTTAATGTGGGGCCTACTACAGACCCCCCAACCACGGGGAAGAGCTAGACCAGGAATGCTTCAGTCAGCTCATGGATGTAGTTAGGTCCAAGGACGCGGTCGTCATGGGGGACCTGAACTTTCCAGACATCTGCTGGGAGGAGCAGTCAGCCAGGTCTGACCGCTCACGTAGGTCCCTAGCCTGAATGCAGGACCTCCGTCTAACCCAGGAGGTGCCCAGCCCCACCGGGGAGACGCCTTGTTGGACCTGGTGCTGGCCACGGGCGACGACCTGGTGCGGGGGCTGCGGGGGCTCGACCACCCGGGCGACAGCGATCGTCGCCTGCTGGGATTCACCATCCAGCGCAAGGTGGCAGAGGCCGGCAGCAAGGCAGCGGCCCTAGATTTCAGGAGGGCGGACTTCAGCGAGCTAAGGAGGATAGTTGGGGAAGCGCTGAGGTCCCAGAGGGGAGGGGAGGGGAGCCGGGTGTCCAAGGAGAGTGGTCGCTCCTTAAGGAGACGATCCTCCAAGCCCAAAGGGAGGTAATCTCAACGAGGATCAAAGGGGGCAGGAGGGTGCAAAGCCCCCACGGCTCACCAAAAGCATCCGGGAACATCTCCTGGCTAAAAGGGAGGCGCACCCCCAGGGGCAGGGAGGGGCCGTCCCCAGGGAGGACTACACTGCGGTGGCTCGGGGATGCAGGGGGGGTCAGGGAGGCCAAGGCGGAGATGGGACTGGGACGAGCTTCCCGGATCAAGGACAACAAGAAGTCCTTTTTTAAATACACAGGGGGCAAAAAGAAGGTACCGGGTAACGTGGGGCCCCTGCAAGACACGCTAGGAAATTTGGTCGTCACACCAGATGACAAAGCCAACATATTTAACAACTTCTTTGCTCCATTTTCCTGAGCAGGGACCGGGTTAGCCCCCACCGGCCCCCACAGGCCCCAGGGGAGGCGCACCCAGGCCCAGGGCCAGGGCGGATCTAGTCGGGGAGCGTCTGGCGGGGCTGGATGTGTTCAAATCAGCGGGTCCGGACGATCTCCACCCCCGAGCGCTGCGGGAATTGGCTGCAGTGATTGCGGGACCCCCGGCACGGCTGTACGAGCACTCGTGGTGCTCTGGTGTGGGGCCAGAGGACTGGAAGAGGGCCAATGTGGTCCCCATCTTCAAAAAAGGCAGTAAGGAGGACCCAGGAAACTACAGGCCAGTTAGTCTTACCTTGATCCTGGGGAAGCTTTTTGAGAGGATTATCCTGGCACATGTCCGCGAGGGGCCAGCGGGACAGATTATGCTCAGGGGCAGCCAACACGGGTTCATTAGGGGCAGGTCCTGTCAGACCAACCTGGTGGCCTTCTACGACCAGGTCACCAAATCCTTAGACGCAGGGGGAGCAGTGGACATCGTCTTTCTGGAGTTTCAGAAGGCCTTCGGCACCATCTCTCACCCCGTTCTCATTAAGAAACTGGGGGGCTGTGGTAGACACCCACACAGTCCAATGGGTCGCCAACTGGCTGGAGGGCCGCGCCCAGAGGGTGGCGGTGGATGGGTCCTTCTCAGCCTGGAGGGACGTGGGCAGTAGGTCCCCCAGGGCTCGGTCCTCGGGCCCGCACTGTTCAACATCTTCATTAGCGACTTGGACGCGGGGGTAAGTAGCACCCTGTTCAAATTGCTGATGACACTAAGATGTGGGGGGACGTGGGCACACTGGAAGGATGCAACAGGCTACAATCAGACCTGGACAGGTTACAGGGGTGGGCGGACGAGAATAGGATGGGCTTCAACACAGACAAGTGCAAGGTGCTGCACCTGGGGAGGAACAGCCGGCACCATACCTACAGGTTAGGGAACTCCCCTCTTGTCAGCACGGAGGCGGAAAGGGATCTGGGGGTCATCATTGACGCCAAGATGAACATGGGCCGGCAGTGTGGGGATGCAGTCAAGAAGGCCAACCGTACCCTGTCCTGCATCCACAGATGCATCTCGAGCAGGGCCAGGGAGGTGATCCTCCCCCTCTATGCGGCACTGGTCAGGCCGCAGCTGGAGTACTGCATCCAGTGCTGGGCGCTGCACTTCAGGGGGGATGTCGACAGCATGGAGAGGCTCCAGAGGAGGCCACTCGCATCGTCAGGGACAGCTGGGCAGGCCCTATGAGGACAGGCTGCGGGACCGGAACCTGTTCAGCCTCCACAAGAGAAGGCTGCGGGGGATCTCGTGGCCTGTTATAAACTAGTCAGGGGGGACCAGCAGGCATTGGGGGAGTCCCTGTTCCCCCGAGCACCGCCAGGAGTGACCAGGAATAACGGTCACAAGCTGGCAGAGGGGAGATTCAGACTCAACATCAGGAGGCGCGACTTCACAGTCAGGGCGCTAGGAGCTGGGACCAACTTCCAAGAGAAGTGGTGCTGGTTCCTACCCTGGAGGTGTTTAAGAGGAGGCTGGATGAACACCTGGCCAGGGTCGTTTGACCCCAGTACTCTTTCCTGCCACGGCAGGGGGTCGGACTCGATGATCTGCTCAGGTCCTTTCCAACCCGACCAACTATGAAACTGCTCATATCACTTGATGCTGGAGGTCTCCGATTCGCCCGTCCATGGCCCAGCATCCCTGAGATGTTCAGGGGGGCTGTAGTTCCCAGGACCTGCCCAGAGGGAACCTTTGCTGGTGGTAGGTGCTGCAGGATGGTGCTGTGACTGCAGGTGGATGTTGTGGGCTGGGCAGCAGCCACTGACCCCGTGAGCAGGCCCAGGGCTGTGTGTCTGCATGTGCTCTGGCTTCTCTACGTGGCTCACGCCCCGGTCACAGGTGGGGGAGCAGAGGGGACAGCTCTGCAGGTTGCTGGCGAGCAGGCTCGGGGCAGTGGTGACTACAGGCTCAGCTGATGGTGCTGGGCGCGCTCTGGACCCAGGGCAGCAGGTGAGGCTTCCCAGTGCTGGGAGAGGCAGAACTGGCTCCAGAGCAGCAGGGCTGGCTGCAAACACATGGCCCCTTCCACTGCTGAGGCAATGGACAGCCCATCTCTAGCACCAGTCCTCCAGCTTTCCCATGGCTGCACTTGAGCAAACGGGAGGTAAATTCCTCTCAATTCACAGGCAGTACCTGACACATCCCTGGAGGGAGACCACGTGCTGTCCTGTGCTCACCTGGGTCCGGGTCCGCTGCCCTGGAGACAAGTGCTGTGTGGCCAGATCTGCTGGGTGGATCCCTATTGCCCTTTGCTGCTGCATCCCCTCGATGCCTGGGGCTACAGCATCTGCTTCAAGGTGCCAGCAAGGGCAGTGGTCACACCAGGTCCAAGCCACAGCGGCCTGGGCTAGCCAGGACACGCACACAGGGCAGGACCCCGATGGAGCCCTGCAAACGCCGGCAGCAAATTAAAAATCGACAGGACAGATGTAAAAACAAGGCACAAGAATCAAACCCTTTTATTGGGTTGCTGTGATCCAGGCTCCTATACAGCCTGCACCATGGCCTTACCCCCGCTCCCTTCATCACCCCGCATGGGGCTGGGTCAGCAGCACTCCCAGGACGCAGGGCACCAGGTCAACATGTGACCAAGGCAAGAGGCTTGGCAGGCCAGGATCATCGGTGCTCAGGGCCCAGGGGTCTCGCCCCTGCCATGGAGGAGGGTGGGGGGAGCTGCTCCCCTGGACTTGGGCCACAGCAGTTCGCTTCCCAGCTCCCGTCTCTGCTGCCAGGCTCGCACAGGCTGGGGTGGGTTTGCAAGAGGCTGAGAGCTCAGACCCAGGGGGCTTGTGCAGTGATAAAAGCGCCCCCCGGAGAAGGGAGAGCTGCCCGCTCACCCCAAGTAAATCCACCTCGCAGCCCCCTCACCCCACCACCTGGGTAGGCAGCCCCTGCCCTGTCCCTTTAGCAGTGCCCATCTCCAGAACAGCAGGGTGCCCGGGACATCTCCCAGGCCAGGCCACGGTGCGTGGGCAGTCCTGGAGGGCACCGCGGTGTCCCCGGGGTGCTGCTGGTGATGTGCTCCTTGGAACAGGCCTCTCCGCACACAGTGCTCGGCTCCCCCCGCGCAGACCCTGCTCCCCTGCTAAGGGCCACACTTGGGTCCTTCTCCAGCAGACAACCCCCAAGAGCTTGGCCCTCCAAGCCCATCCAAGGCCAAGAGTAGCTCGTAGCATGCTGCCTGGCACACATACATGCCAGGCCCCTGCAGCACCCTACCACGCATCAAGTAATTTACCCCCGTGGCAGCCCCACAAGGAAGGCGAGTACAACGACCCCTGTTCTGCAGGTGGGGAAACTGAGGCATGGGAGAGGGACACAACTTGCCCAACAGAAAGCCCATGTCAGGGCTGTGTGGACACCCGGGTTGGACGTGCTGCGGCAGGCTCAGATGGCAGAGTTTGCTCTACGGGAGACACCTGTCCTGGAAGGAGCCCCAGCTTCTCATCCGGGGGCGTCTGGACCCAATGGCCGGCAGCCGAGCTGGGCCCAGAGCACCCCCCCGACCCAGATGTCTTGGGGGGCTTCAGACTCCCTTCAACACCTGCCCTGACTCTGCCTGGGCTCCTGTACAGCAGTAGCCCTGCTGCTCCCAGGCTCCGGGTCTCATTACACGGCGCAGAGATCTCGGCGTCTGCGCGTCGGTGACGGACGTGCCCGTCTTGCTCACACGGAGGCTTAGACGCCGTGCTGCGGGTGGTAGCAGGCCAGCTTCCGCAGCTCGTCCCAGAAGAGCAGGCTGAGGATGGTGTGTGGCCCCAGGCGCAGGTAGGCAGGGCCGATGCCTTTATATAGGGCCAGGACGCCCTCCTTGCCGGAGATCTGCACGAAGCAGTCCAGCAGCCCTCGGTAGAGCTTCCCCTGGAGATAAGATGCACAGTGAGGGATAAGAAACAGGGCCCTACTTGCGCCCCCCTTCCATGCGTGCCCAGCCCTGCCATCGTCCCTCTCGGTCCTTCCAGTTTGTCTGCATCCTCACTGAAGGTTGGAGATGAGGGCCAGACCCAGCTCACCAGTACTGCACCCCTACTCAGCTGACATCTCCCCTTGCAAGGCTGATCACAGTAAGGCTGGATTTTCAGAAGACCTGGGCTTACTTTTGACCATCTGGTCCTCAGGGACCTCAGCCAAGAACTCATCGGGCGTGTCCACGCATTCATTAATGAGCATTAGGTAATGCGCGTTAAATCTAGTACCTCCATTGTGAAATACTACGAGAATGCACATTAGCCTATTTTAATGTGCATTAGCTAAAGAGCACACGTTTTTTTGTGATGCTTGAATGCGTATTAAAATAGGCTAATGTGCTTTAAAGCTCATGTGTACACGCACCCATGATGACACTAATGCTTTATGCCCTTCCCATGAGGATTTCAAAGTGCTTGAAGCAAGGACTGCTCTGCCTGGGGGAAAACAATTACCCCCATTTTACTGAGGGGAAAAACTGAGGCACAAATCAGATCGGATTATTCTGGGGCACTGCTTGCCGTATTCTTGCAGATTTTGCTTCAAAACAAGTGAAAGCCTGAAAGGTCCCTGTTTCAGAAGAGCCTTTTACCAGGATAAACTAGTAGTCACCCCAAAACGACTCTGGCTGACCTGCTGGACTACTGGAGTGGAATTTGGGTCGTTATTTTTAAATTAAAACGTTTGAAGAAGTGGTGCGTTCTTGGTGCACCAGAAAGGGTCCCGGTTCTGGAGTCAGGGCAGGTGCAATGCAGCTGGAGCTTCCTTTCCAAGGGGAGACATAAGGCCGGCTCCCCAGCTGGTATAAACACACGTAAGGAAAGCCGAGCACCAGCTGAAGACCTGCCCGATCTTTTCCTGCTCACTGTGTGCCATGTCCTGATTCTCCTTGAGGTCTATTTATAAGTGCTGTTTCGAGGAAGCTTTCACATGACGTGACCCGGTGCCTGCCCGACTTCTTGTAGAAGCCCACAGGAGCCAAAAGGAAAGTGCCAAGCCGACAGGGTTCAGTGGGCCACGTGGAGGAAGTGCCCAATCTGGGCACGATGGGGCAGCTGCCAGGCATGTGGCCGAGGCATGGACAGAGGCTGGGGAAGGGATGAAAACATCCCTTTGGACGAGTGACCCAGCGCCCAGGGGCTATAAATACAGACATCAGGTTGCTTGCTGGCAGGCGCTGGGTCACGTGGCAGGCATCTGTTCAGCGCTCGTGGCACTGCTGGGTGAAAGGCTACGGCCGTCAGCTGAACCGGGGCTGACAGCGCGCTGCAGAGCCTCCGCTAGGATGGTTCAATCGCACCATGCTGGGGGGGAGCAGCCGGGCCATATCCCGCTGCCCCAGAGACGGTGAGAAAACGCCCTGAGCGACTGACTCGGCAAGGCACTGACCTCACAGTCGGGGTCTCAGCGGCCAAGACCCACCGCTGTCCCGAGATGGGCTGAGAACAAGAACGTGCTCAGCAGACTGGGGAAGGGAAAGGTGCTCAGGGCAGCGAGGCCTGGGGTGCACAGCACAGGGACGTGAGCCGGGGATGATCCCAGATCTTCCGCCCCTGGTCCCCTCCAGGCCTCTGGTTCGCCATCAAAGGGATATTTCTTGCCCTCATTTCTTCCCGAGATAACTATGTGGCGTGCTCACATCAAGGGTCCCTACGCCCCCACGTAGCCTGGACGGGGGAGCTGACCTGCCCGCACACCCCAGGCTCGCGCCAGGTTAGCCACTTACCACCCCCGACTCGTCCACGGGCTGGTTGTAGAGTCTGGTACTGACCACATCGAAGGGAGTCATGGCCACGGCCACAGCCACGCTGCTGATCATGCCAGCTGCCAAGGCCACCATCCAGCTGCCCTCCTTGAACCACTGCGAAAGACAGGACCAATAGCCTGATCGGCTGCTCTGCTTTCTGCTCCCTGCCTCGTCCCCTGCTCTGCTTTCTGCTCCTTGATGTATGCTCCCTGCCTGATTAACTGCTCTGCTTCCTGCTCCCTGCGCTATCTGCTGCTGTGCTGCCTGCTCTGCCACGTGCCACCAGCTAAAGAGACTGGACAGGGGCACCGAGGGCCCCGAACCCTTTGGTGCCTGGAGGCGGGCACCGCGATGGACCAGCACCTCCCCTGCTCTTGCAAAGCTGCGGGTGGAGTGCCCTGGCTAGGCCCATGTCCCATTGAAAAGGTGTCCCCCCAGGCTCCCCAGTGAGAAGGGAGGGGTGAGTCCAGGCCCCCGCAGCTGCACGCAGCCCCTTACCTGGCGCTTCCTCACCCAGTCCTTGGCGGACGCGAAGGTGGCCAGCTGCACCGCGGAGCCCACCATGACGCGGGGCACGGCGCCATTCACGCCCCGCCACAGGCCCACGATGCCCTGCTTCCTGTAGATGGTCTCAAAGGCGTCGGAGACACTCTGGACACAGAGTCAGACAGACAGGTGGGAATTAAAGGGGCTGAAGTAGAGGTGGACCAGGACAGCTCTCTGGGGCACCCTTCACCCTTGCGATGCCTCATCCTATGCGCAGAGCTTACAGAAATCAATGCTCCCTGGGTGCGCTCGGGCCAAGGACGGCGCCTTGGCAAGGATCTACCTAGTTAATGCTCTCTGAGACAACCCATGGGGCTGTAACTCCCAGGGGAGGCTGTTGGCAGGACTCTACTTGCATAATCCCCGGAGAGAAGACACTGGCCATGCCTGGCGGGGATGGCTCGTACAGCAGGCCCCGGCTTTGCCATCTCTACAGCTGGCAGGGCGCTTTGCTTTCACCGCCCCTCAGCGCGGAGCCAGGGCTTGCACACCAGGATAGGAACCCGGGCACCTCGCTGCCGGGAAGTGAAACACCGCCCGCCCGGCTGGGGCCGGCGCCAGAGCCTGCAGCAGCAAACAGGCGGTAACGGCAGCACCCGCCCCCTCCTCCACCTCGGCCAGATCAATTCCTCCCATTCAGCAATTTCTGGTTGCAAAACACTCGGTGTCATCAGCTGCGGGAGCATTAATGGCTTGTGTCACTCTGTGCACAGCGAGAGGGGGCTGAGATCCCCAAGTGACCCACAGCAAAGGGGGACGGACCCAGGGAGCAGGCCTGAAAACCCAGCAGCTCCACTGCGCCCACAACTGCAAGGGGCATTTTGCCGCCAGGGAAGCGGGGAATACCCAGTGGGCATCACTGCCTCTGCTCAGGAAAGCTCGTGCTATATCTCCATCTTGGTTAGTCTACAAGGTGCAGATCTACCCTGCCTTCCCTGTGACAGCACACGCAGGGAGCGGGCACTGCTGCAGCTTAGGCCCCTGCCACACGTTACACGCATTATGGGATTCACTGGTGAGTCGTGCCACAAATTTAAACCGGGCACACACGCAAAATAAGACTACACATGCAAAGGAATTATCATGCAGTTAACTGGCGAATCGTGCAACAAAAGTAGACCTGCCGCACGTGGAAAGCAAGTAGCACGCTAGAAAAAGAGCCAGCCAGCTGCCAAATTAGAGCTTCAATGTGTGTAACAGCCTTATAGCCGGTTACTAGCCATCCTTCATGTGGCTGAGTCCTGCCTCTTGGAAGAAGCATGCACAGAGAGACCCAGAGATGTCAGCTCAGAGCCGGGCCGTCCTCGTAACACCCGCGCACACACCCGCAACCCTGGGCACACACCGCACCCACACCCGCATCCCCGCCTCTCTGCTCGTCCCACGTGCCGCCCTGCCAGGAGACCAGCCCGACTCAGAAACCAAGCCCAGGGGGGAAACACGGGGCGGATTCGCAAGGCTTCTGCTCACCTGGTGGTTGTGCTGGTGTCCCACCGCCACGGCTGCCACGGTCTGGGCTTGCAGGTGAGTTTTGACCTGTAGCAATTCAAAGGAAACGGGCCACATTGGAGAGTAGGAAGCTGCCAGGATGCACCCACTCCTACCCAGCGGGTTAGACTGGAGCCCTCTCCCCTGAGGAGGACAGGAGTTATCCCACCAGATCACCCCGACTCCTCCTGCATCATTGTGGGGGAGCGGATTCAGGCTGTGGGTGCACGGTGCCCCCCAGCGGGCCTGCCTCAGCCCCCTGACCGATGCCCTCTGGAGAGGAGCGCTTGCAGCCTGGCTCTCCCTGGTTGCCCACGCAGCCCTCGCGAGGGCCGGACTTGACAGCCGGCGAGATGCCTCGCAGACTCAGCCCCTCGCTGCACCTTTGCTGGGTGGTGAGATATGGCAGCAGAGCAAAGACCCCTACCCCTGGCTCCTGTGCCCTTTCTTCTGCTCCTAGCAGGGTCAGACGTCCGCGGGAAGCGCGGGGCAGTGCAGCGAGCGGAGCTGAGCTCCTACTCCCCCCTCCCTCGTTAAGCACCAGCACGATGCTTGCTCCCCGCAGCGTCCCAAAAAACCGAGTCGCTTCATAAGGCTCCAAAGCTCGGGGCAGGGGCATCCGCGCCCCATGCCCCTTGCCCGGCGGCTGCTACGGCTTCCCTAGTCACCCCTGCCCCAACGGCGGTGTGGCGCTGCCGGCGGCTGCCCCAGCCCTGAAGCAGGGCTCCGCATCTCTGGGGCCCGGAAAAGCCGCTGGGGGTGAGACGCGCTACACGAGTCCTGTCCGCTCAACTGTCCAGGGGGCGGCTCGGCAAGCAGCCTGTCCCGCGGCTTGCCGCTGCAGGCCCCCGGCCGCCAGGCAGCGGGGAAGGGCCTCGGGCGCTGCTTCCCGGGCACGCGAGGCGTCTCCCCAGGCGCGCAAGCGCACGCACCCGCGGATTTCCGGGGCGCTCGGCCGCTTCGTGCCGCGCCGCTCACCAGGTACGCGGGGCTGGCCACGAAGGCGCCCACGGCCCCGGCCACGGCGCCCGCCGCCACGGCGCCGCCGGGCCGCTGCGTCCAGCCGCCGTCCTGCGCGTGCGCGTACACGTAGAAGCGGGCGCCGTTCATGAGCGCCTGGTAGAGCAGCGCCGCCGCCAGCCCCTTCTGCAGGCCGCGCGGCCCGTCGGCGCGGCACACGGCGGCGGCGGCCGGCAGCACGCCGCGGTAGGGCCGCGCGTACGTCCCGCGCGCGCGCAGCTCGCCCTGCAGCTGCAGCCGCGTCTTCACCACCTCCAGCGGGTTGGTGAGCACGCAGGCCGCGCAGCACGCGCCCGCGCCCAGCACCAGGTCCACGGGCGGCGGCACGGCCGCCGCCGCCGCCGCCTCAGAGCCCGCTCCCATCGTCTGCGCGCCGCCGCCGGGCGGCCCGCCCTGGGGCAGCACGGCCCGCCCCCCCGCCGCCGGGGGCGGGGGCAGCGCCGACACGGGCCGCGAGCGTGCTTCTCGCCCGGCCCCGACGGGACCCCCCCGCCGCGCCAGGGGGGCGCAGCTCGCGGCCTGGCCCCGGCAGGGAACGGGCTGCCGCTGAGGGGGGGGCGGCGCGGCACAACCCCCGCCGTGCCAGGGGGGCGCAGCTCGCGGCCTGGCCCCGGCAGGGAACGGGCTGCCGCTGAGGGGGGGGGGGAGCGCAGCACAGGCCCCGCCGCGCCAGGGGGGCGCAGCTCGCGGCCTCGCCCCGGCAGGGAACGGGCTGCCGCTGAGGGGGGGCGGCGCGGCACAACCCCCGCCGTGCCAGGGGGGCGCAGCTCGCGGCCTGGCCCCGGCAGGGAACGGGCTGCCGCTGAGGGGGGGCGGCGCGGCACAACCCCCGCCGCGCCAGGGGGGCGCAGCTCGCGGCCTCGCCCCGGCAGGGAACGGGCTGCAGCTGAGGGGGGGGAGCGCAGCACAGGCCCCGCCGTGCCAGGGGGGCGCAGCTCGCGGCCTCGCCCCGGCAGGGAACGGGCTGCCGTTGAGGGGGGGAGCACAGCACAGGCCCCGCCGTGCCAGGGGGGCGCAGCTCGCGGCCTCGCCCCGGCAGGGAACGGGCTGCCGCTGAGGGGGGGGAGCGCAGCACAGGCCCCGCCGTGCCAGGGGGGCGCAGCTCGCGGCCTCGCCCCGGCAGGGAACGGGCTGCCGCTGAGGGGGGGGAGCGCAGCACAGGCCCCGCCGTGCCAGGGGGGCGCAGCTCGCGGCCTCGCCCCGGCAGGGAACGGGCTGCCGCTGAGGGGGGGCGGCGCGGCAC
This sequence comes from Crocodylus siamensis, assembly GCF_052110815.1. NCBI lineage: Eukaryota > Metazoa > Chordata > Crocodylia > Crocodylidae > Crocodylus > Crocodylus siamensis. The sequence goes on along the minus strand of NC_143406.1, from coordinate 1,980,718 downwards.
AGGCCCCGGCACCCCCCGTTGCAGGGGAGGCCAGCGGGCGAGGGACTTGGCGCCCGTCTTGGGAGAACAACGAGCCCCGGAGCACGATGCAACTCCCCGCTTCAGGACGTGGCCCGATCTGCTTCTCCCCCAGCCCCAGGCTGCCTGCCCTGCAGCTGAGACTGCCCAGCTCCTTGCACTTGTGCCCAAGCTTGGCAAAGGCACCCCTACAAGACCATGGCAAAGCTTTTTAAAGGCGAGGCTGATTTCTGGCTCTCCTCGCCCATTCGGGGCCCTGAAAGGGGCCAGTCCAGCCCAGTGCCAAGTGGGTCGTCCCCCACGCTCTGCAGGGTCCCCTCTGCAGCTGGTCCCCGTCCCCCTAAGAGACTGCAGGGCAGGCTGGAGAGGGCCCGGGGCCGCGTTGTTTATTAGCATCCCGGCGCTGGCTCTCCCCCTCGCTCTGCCCTGGTAACGTACCCGAGCAATCGGGAACTCGGCCCAGGCCGGGCTTTCTATTTAGGGCTGCATTTCTGGAGCCAGCACAGGGCCAGCGTGCGCTGCGGAGCTGCCCTTTTGCAGGCACTGGGGGTGGCACGTGGCGGGGGGCGGCCAGAGGCTTTTCCCACGCGTGGCCAGCAGCTGCTAGCCGAGCTCTGGCCATGCTCCCCACTGCCGTGAGCCAACCTGGGCTGTGCGAAGGAGCCAGTCCATCCTTGCCCCCCCCCGCCAGCCCTCCGCCCTCCGCCCCTGAGCTGAGCAGGGCAAAGGCCGTACTGTGTCAGAGGACAGCAGGGCACGGGGCAGGACCAGGCCCCGAGCAAGTAAACAGCCCGTGAGTCAGCGCGCTGGGCAAGGACTCAAAGGGAAGTGGGTTGCAGCTGGTGTGGATTTGTAGCATGTCTGTCGGGCACCGAGTCCCGCTCACCCTAGATTCCCTCCTCGCTGCCTGCGTCACAGGTATTTATAGTGCCCCATTGCCGAGCATTTCGCTGCTTATCGTCCTTGCACCTCGCCCCTACGTGACACTCAGAGCTGGGGCCAGCCTATGAGGGCAATGGCAAAGCCCCCTGGCCCAGGTCAGACAGGGTAACGCCCGTGAAATCAGAAGCATTGACATGGGGGCCTGGTCTCCGGGTGAGGGGCTGGGCACGGTCACCATCGCGGCACAAGGGCATACCAGCATGCACTGGAGACGACGCTGTCCTCGTGTCCTTCCCGGGGTCACGGAGCTGCAGTCTAGCAGTACTAGGCCACATTTCCAGGGGCTTGTTCCCTTTCATTGCAGGGACAAGTCCCCCGGGACTCGATCGGTGTTCGAATAAAGCCAGGAGGAGTTGGCCCGTTGTTGCCGATCCAGGCACCCTGAGCAGACTGCCTTCTAGTGCTGCTGTAGGGATCACACGAGCACCCAGGGGTCTCACTCAGGACCCACCCTGCCGCGTCCAGGTGTGAGGCTCTTGCACGTGTTGGTGGAAAGTAGGTTAGCACATACAGGCATCAGTGCAACTCGCCCACGGGGTGAGCAGGGTAAGACCCCTGGGTCCATGGTTATCACTGTGGTCAAGCCCACAGCAAGGCATCCCTGGAAAGCTATGGGTTTTTTTCAACCAGGAGCTGCTTTTAGAGCTAATTTCCCCTGTCTGCTGCTGAGGTTAATGTATAACGCCACCCTCCCGGGGCCGCAGCGCAGAACATGCTCGACTGCACAAACAACAGGGAACAAAAGCATTGCAGGGGTCATGAGACCTGATCATACAATGATAGAAAACAAGGGTGGAAGGGAGCTCAGGAGTCACGTCGAGTCCAGCCCCCTGCTCCAGGCAGGACCAGCCCCAACTGCATCATCCCAGCCAGGGCTTTATCCAGCCAGGTCTTCAAAACCTCTGAGGATGGCGACTGCGCCACCTCTCTGGGGAGCCTGTGCCATGCTTCACAGCCCTCCCAGTGAGAGGTTTTCCTAATATCCAACCTCAGCTGCCCTTGCTGCAGCTTGAGCCCACTGCTCCTTGTCCTGTCACCTGCCCCCACTGAGACCAGCCCAGCTCCATCCTCTTTGCAGCCCCCCGGCAGGGAGGTGAAAGCTGCTATTCAGCCCCCCTCGGTCTTCTCTTCTGCAGGCTAAATCAGCCCATTTCCCTCAGCTTCTCCTCACCAGTCATATCCCCCAGCCCCACAACCATTTTCACTGCCCTCCGCTGGACTGTCTCCAACTTATCTGCATGGGGGGGGCACAACTGGACACACGACTGCAGATGGGGCCTGCCTCCCCAGTGCTGAACAGAGGGAAGAATCACTGCCCTCCATCTGCTGCCAGCGCTCCTACCGATGCAGCCCGGGATGCTGTTACCCTTCTTGGCACCAAGGGCACACCGCTGGCTCCTGTCCCCTCCAGGTCCTTTTCTGCACAGCTGCTGCTTAGCCCGTCATTAGCCAGGCCTCTGGGCTGGAACCGGCTGCCGGGATCGCTGGTTTCCTGGAAACCCGTGACAAGCTGAAAATGTAGATGCCGTGCCCTGCAACCTCCTATCAACGCAGCATAGGCACCCCCTCCCTTCCCTGCCCCACTTACACTTTAACTCCTCTCATCAACAGGAGGAAGGAGGCATCCACCCATCAGTAAACACGGCTCCTCTGACCCGGAGAGACAAGACTATACAGCCTGTCTTGTCAGGATCTCTTCTGCAAGCTTAGACGCAGAATTGAGGCCCAGGTGCAATTCCCTTAATCACAGGCCAGGTCAGAAAAGAGACAAGAGGCAGGTCCAACAGCCCAAACTTTTATTGTCACGCCCCAACAGCACAAAAATAACCCCTTATTCCAGTACCTATGTTGCTATGCCCAGCCAGCTGCCTTTCATTTGTGGAGCTTTCCAGGTTCCCCCCTGGCCCGTACCCTGCATTTGTAGGTGGCTTGTTCCAATCTTCTCCAATTCGGTTTATTCCAATTTGTTTCACTGAAACTTTGGGAGCTGAACTGACCCAAGTCTCCGTGAGCTGGGATTTGTGTGTCCTGGTAAGAGTTATGTCCTGGAAGGAAGCATTGCTCCTCTTCCCCCACCCTCATGGACGGCTGCTCGCCGCCGGCCTGGTTTCTTTCCCTTTGGTTCATGGTGTTCACTGACAAGGCAGCTTTGTTTCCACCATTTATCTATGACAGCGTAACACAAACATCTGTTAAAGCAAAAATTACATCCAAACCGTTGAGTTATATCACGGTTACAACGGGTCAGCGTCTTCCAGCTGAAATACGGTATCATTGCATTATTGATTTTAAGGCCTTGAATCAGAGCGTCGTCTTCCAGGCCTTTTGCTTCTTCATTTTGATCCGGTTTAGCTGGACATGTGAATTGCTTTCTTTCCCTTGCTGATCGGGTGAATTAAACCTTGGCAAAGGTGACACTGAGGTCGCTGAGAAATGGGCTGTTGTGGGCTCCTGCTTTAGCCGCGCTTCTGTAGCTTGGCACAGCCTCCTTGAGACGTGTTAAAGCTGACCGCAAATATTTGGCATTTCTGCCACAGCATGTTGGGTGAACAGGAACAGGCGTTTCATAGCCTTAACGCCCTTCTCATCACTAGTTGAAGCCTCAAGGTATCTGCAGCTGTTACCCTGAACCGCTATCAGTGCTGTCCACAGAACAACTATCCGCACAGGCCTGGCCAGTTAGGGGTGGCCCTGGCTACCAGCCTTCAGTCTACTTTCCTCTGCTTATTGACACTGTATTGAGCACTTAATCTATGCAGGTGGAAGCGTATATCCAGAACGGGGGCTGGTGCTGGCTCCCGTCCTGCACCCTTCATTGTGCTGTTAAACCCCGTGACGTGTACAAGTGCCCCTAGTCTCCACCATCCCCGTGGTCCAGCGTGGGGCTAGCACTGTCACTGCAGTTAGCACTGTGCCAGAAAGCCTTTTGGCCTGATCAGGAAGATGAGGCTTGGGGGTGTTGGCCAGCGCTAGGTCAAAACTTAATCATCAAACTGACTTTCTGCTCAGGCACCTGTCTCTCTCTCCAGGGACAGTGGGACATTCAAGGGAAGGACCAATCACCTCCACGCATCACAGATCAGCGCGATGGACTGCCCCGTTTCAGTCCCATCCCTGTCGCCTGTCAGTGCGTTGCACGCTGCACACGCAGCACAGGCCCTTGCCATCGCTCTAGGGAGCAAAACTTCCCTTGAATGCTCCCGCTCTGCCGACAGGGAGCCAGAAGCGCAGGGAGGAAGGAAGTGCCCCGGCAGAAGCCAGGACGGGAACACAGGTCTACCGGGCAGTCCTGGGCCCAGCTGCTGGGTGCACAGCCTGGTCTCAGGGACTTGGCTGTTTCACAGGCCGTGCCAGGAAGCCATAAAGATTTGAAGGGTTTAAGTTATTTGTCAGGTCCTGGCTGGCAGGGGCATCATCCTCCCATACCTAACCCCACTGATTTCAGTTCAGGTTTGGTTTCTCCCTCCCAGAGACACCCTGCCCTGCAAAGCCCTGCACGCTTACAGAGAAGGCAGATGCCCAGGGCCAGCTCAGTGCTGAGGGTTGGCTGAGGATCCTGACCCAGAAATCAGCTGCCTTTCCTCCCCCCAGCCAAACCCCAGAGCTCCCCCTCATCTCTCAGCACCCTCTGGCCAGGAGGGACAGGGTTACCCTGAGAGCAGGCGCCCCTGGACGGGGTGTGGCACTCCCCCTTGACTTTGGGCCAGGAGCACAGGCCAAGGTGTGGTAGCAAAAGCACGGTTTAAACGTTAACTCTCACGGCAGGCGGTGCCCGGGGCAGCGGTCCCCTCTCGCTGCCCGCCAGCAACGCGGGGTGGGTAAAGTCCTCCACCAGCCTGAGCCAGACAGGAGGCTGCGGGCCTGGGCCAGTTCCCCTTCTCCTCCTTGTCCTTGTTCACTACAGCCCGGCTGAAGGCACCTCTCCCTGCCTATCTCCCCCCACACAGGGCAGGGCTCATGAGACCGGGGCTCGGATCCTTAAAGGGAATGAGGCGCCTTGCTCCTGCTGGCTCGGTGCCTCCCAGCCGTGGGCAAGATCCCACTTCACAAAAGGCAGGAAACGCACCGCTCAGGACGCACCAAGTGAACCAAAGTAACTCGGCCTCTTGTAGGCTAGAATCAAGCGTAGGGGGCATCTGAATCCCAAGACCTCCAGGTCTGGGGCTGTACATAGGATGCCTGCAGCATCCGAAGTGCCAGGGTGAGAGGTCTGGGATGGAGGATGCTCCCCGGTTGTAGCGCCGTACGTGGCATTCAGAACGATTGCGTTCCACCTGCTCAGTTGACGTGGTTTTTGGATCGAGTTCTGTGCATCAATACAAAGTGGAACTGATTTGGCTAATTTGACTTGGAACCCAAAATACATTTAAAAACCCCGCAAAAAACAACACCCCCCCTCAAAAAAACACTGTTCCAGGAGTCTGCTCCTCTGTCAACACAAGTGGAGCCAACACCAGTGTCCTTTGGAACGGGTTTGGTTCAGGTTTAGCAGCCACAGCAGTGTCGCTCTCCTTGTAGCTACCACTGCAGATGCGGACAGATGAAGCAGTGGCATCGGTTCAGCGTGACCCACGTACTTCAAAACCGGTCTGCTTGTTTTGTCTCTTCACATCCAAAGCGCCTTGAGAGATCGGGGCTGGAGCCAGTCGCGCAACGTGTCTGTGATGGAACGAGGACCCCGATTCCTTCCTACCCCAGCGCCTCCCTCCTCTCCCCTCGGGACCCCGCAAGCCCAAGGGAAGCAGGGCGGCCTCAGGAAGTCTGGTCGCTGCAGCAGGGTCCAGCTGCTTTACTCAAGAGACAGCCCAGCCTCAGCTGCTGCCAGGGCCAGAATAAAAACGCAGCCGGACGGAGAGGTGGGCCGACAGAGATGGGCCTCGAGGAGGGCAGCAGGCAGGGCCAAGGAGGCGAGGGCCAGGCCTGAACTCCTGCAGCCCTATGTGAATCGCTGCCAGCACCCCTTTGGGACGAGGTTCAACTCCAGGTTCGGGGGCAGAAACCAAAACAAGTGCTGCAGCTGGATGAGGAAGAGACTGTTGCACATTCGTCCTCCGGGCTCATGCACAAGACAGGTCTGCTCGGAGGCTGGGGCCAAGAACGGCCCGACAAGCAGAGCCCTCAGGGGGAAAAGGAGCATCGCCCCAGGCCCAGCCTGCCATGACGGACCGGTGACAACCAGCAAGTCTCTGAAGTTGCAGCAAGGGAGGTTTAGGTTGGATATGAGGAAAAACTCTCACTAGAATGAAGCAGGTGGTGGGCTCACCGTCCTTGAGGTTTTTAGCACCCGGCTACACAAAGCCTTGACTGGGATGATGCAGCTGGGGCTGGACCTGCTTGGAGCAGGGGCTGGACTAGGTGCAACCTCCTCAGGTCCCCTCCAGCCCCCAGGGTCTACGAATCCATGACCCGGGCTGTGGTTAGCATACAAAGTGACCTGTCCCATCATGAGCTTTATTACCCGATAGCTAATTAACATCAATTAACTACCGTGGCAATCCAGTACCAGTACAGAGGCAGCCAGACTGGTATGAAGGTCGCACAGCACTGCGGTTTGTTCCCTTTCCCGTTCCCTCCCCAGCCATCAGGTTCGGGGAGCATCTGGCTGCAGGGCAAAGGTCGAGGATAAGCCCTGGAGGAAACCCAGCTTGTAGCAAAGGCAGTCGGGGCCAGGACTGACATGGGCAGACTCCGAGTTACCAACGGGTGTTTATTCGGAGGGAGGGGAGAAGGAAGCAGATGTATATACACATACATTCAGTCACAGAGATCACCTCCTGGAAAAAGGCCCTGTGAACATATATTACATTAGAAGATCTCTACATTATTATTTTTCTTTAAAAAAAACAAAAAACCTCAAGCAAAACCCCCGAACACTCTCTGTAGAGGGTACGTGACATGGCCCCAGTTCATATGGATTTCCTTCTGCACACACAAAGGGTTAATAGGTAAAGCCACCCCACGCCCAGCTTCCCCATGCCTTTAGCCACCTCCCTCTGGCTGAGATCTGCAAAGCAATCCAGGAGATTTTGACATACTTGCCATTCCCAGTCATGGAAGGCATGTGTCTAAACACCCCCCCCCCCGACACGCCTGGAAAACCTCAGCCCCCACTTGCCTACCTCCCACCCTTCAGGGTGCCGGGATTTGCCCCAGTGTTTCATCCGTCCCCGTTTCTGAGCTCTCCTGACAACTCCAGCACCAGCTGTTTGGCAAGTCGGAGCATGCGGAGGGACCACATCTGATGCTGCTCACCATTCCAGGTTATATCCATCAGGACTTTATGGTCCAACTTCTCCCAACCTTTGCTTTTTTGGCACCAGTTTAGACCCCTGGCCACAACCAAAAAAGCCCAAGCAGCAAGACTGGCTGAGGAAGAGCCTCTGCCGTCCACCCTGTGGCATTTTACGGCCGCGATGCAGTCCGAGGTGCGTGCCCTGGGCAGAGATCTATGAAGAGCAAAGAGCGAGAGGAAGAGCTATCGCAGGGAGAGAGCCCAGCATGTGGCGACAAGCGCTCGTGGGTGGGCAGGGAGCTGTGCGCGCGCGTGGGAGCTGCCTGCCGCAGACACCCCGTGGGGGTGAAGCGGTGCGTAATTCTGCGATCGTATTAGCGAGGAGCAAACATGCGCGGGAGCTAGTTAGTGTTCCAGCCTCACCCTAACGTGTTCTAAAATGAACAACTAGTCAGTCCAGGCACTCGGGCCCATGGCCCAAGGGTGCGTCTGCCCGTCCTGAGCAACCCGCTGCTCAGACCCACCCCCTCCACCCGTGTTAATAGTAGGTTATTATTCCAGTAAGAGAGTAACTTGGCTGGGTGATGGAGGATGGCACAGACCCGCCCCCGAGACCCCCCGAGGAAGGATCTCCCTGCAGCTGCCACAGGTCGCGGGCAGTGTAGACGAAGCACCCCGGTGTCGGGGCGCAGTGCCGGCAGATCCCTGCGATGCAGCTGAGAAGCGAGGTACCGTGGTGCAGTCCCGAAGGCTTCGGTGGGACAGCGAGCGCAAGCTCCCATGCCGCGAACGCAGAGGCTGAGTGCTGGGCCGCGCCGACAGACAGCGACGTGCCGAGTGCCCCGCAGCCGTGCTCAGGAGAATGTAAACTTGGTTGCTCTGGGAGGCGGGCCTGCCCAGCTCTCTGGCTTTGCTCTGCGGTGCGCGTGTTGAGAGCAGGAGCCAGACATGCCATCCAGCCACCTCTGAAGCAGCTGCCTCGAGCCTGCAGGTCCCTGGGCATCAGGCGTCCCAGGGAGGCTGCCGGCTGCACGGACCCCGGCGGGCACGGCCCAGCCCGCTGCTCCCGGGTGACAGAGCGGCCGGCAGGTTCCTTGTGCTTGCGACAGCCGGGGGTGCTCTCCCCCCCGCGGCAGCGTCCTCCCTGCTGCGTGTCCTGCACTCCGGGGTTAACACCAGGGGTCCCGCGAGGCCCGCCCGCGGCACAGGCTGTCGCTGCGCTGCCAGGTGCTGTGGATCAGGCTCAGGGCGTCCTCGCATTTCTTCTTGACAGAGCCCTCCTGGACGGCCTTGTGCAGCAAATCAATCTGGAGCAAAGGCGGGCGGGTCACAGGACTGCCCGTGACACTGTGCTCGGAGCCGTCCCAGGTTAAAGGGGCTCCGGGACACAGGGGCACTCGGGAGCCAGAAAGCTCAGCTGGGGAACGCGCGCAGCACTGCAGACTGTCCGAGTCGCTGGCACTGCTGGCCCTGGGAGGGGAGAGGGCTGTGCTGGCCGCCACTGCCCCATCTTCTGCTCTTCCTTCCTTGAGACTGGCCATCAGAACCGGTTTCAGGGGCAAACAACTGGGGATGCCGCCGTGTTGGCTAACTCGGTCCGATTTCCAGTGCATGGGGGGAGCAGAAGCCTAGCAGAGACTCTGCCTGCAGCCCTCCCTTCTCTCCCACACCGCATGGACCCCGGCCTGGCCACCCCTGCCATTCTGCTCTACTGACATGCACATGCCGAGGCTGGCCCACAGCTGCCTCTAGAAAGCCGCCCTCCCACTGCTCCCTCCTTCAGTTCAGCCTCACTGTGTGGTGGGGGAAGCAGGAGCACACAGCTCACCCATAAGCCGCAAACTAATGCGGTCAGCGCTGCCTCGCCTCCACTCACCTGGTAGATGTCTTTCCAAACAGTGCTCAGTGCCGAGAGGAACCTCTCCAGTTCTGTAGTGCAACTGAAGTACAGGACCCAGGGGGGCAGGAACTGCTCGCGGTCCTTAGCAAACTCCTAAACGCCAATGGACAGGTGTGGTGGTTATTCAGGGAGCCAACCCCAACCCCCCCCAGCATCCGTCAGGCCCTGTGCTGCTACACGGACATGCCCCACACTCACTATAATACAGTACTCCTTGCCCGCCTCCGTGGAGATGGCAGCGACATCCGTCAGCTCCACAGTGCCGAGCGAGCGGAAGAAGCTCGTCTGGCAGTCTTCATGGCAGGTGAAGACCTTCTCATCCGCTATCACGAGGCAGCAAGGGATGCAGGGCGCAGGCACCACCCCCTGCGGGATAACCTGATGAGGGAGAGGGCAACCGTTAGCGGCACCACTCTACGAGCTTCCCCCTCGACTTCTATGCAAGACTTCCCACGGACATCCGGGGGCTTCTCCAGATGCTGCTCTGTGCGGCAGCTGAGATGGGTCAAAAACCAAAAACAGCTCCTAGAGCCAGACCCAGGGCTGGAGCGAGGCAGAGCTTCTTCACTGGCATCAGGGAGCTCCTGATGATCTACTCCAGCGGAGGGTCTTAGCCCGGCCTCAGG